>NC_056747.1:571415016-571715016 GCF_019279795.1 Protopterus annectens
CCTTTCTCTGAGGAGATTCTAGGCACATCTCCCTTCAGACAGACTTGGATTCCTTTGATTCTGTTGTAGGAGGAACTGATTTATTTAGAACAGTTATCCTTCCATCTGTATCTTGATTCCGATTCTGAAGGCACTTTGTCCTCAGCTTCAAGAACTGAGATTTGAGAACACCTTCCACGGAACAGAGGATTCCTTCAATTGGGAGTATGTAGAGTTCTTTCAGGCTCTGACCAGGTACAGCTTCTAAGTCTGCCTGAATCTAGACTCTTGGTAATCCTCCACTACATGAAGTCTTGAATTATATGTTCTTTGACATATCATTGCAGCCTGATTCCCTCCTCCTGCTCCCTGTAAAGCAGATTCCTTCTGTAGGGTGCTTGACTCCCTATTAACACCTTTTATAAGAATCCCCTGCCAGACCCAGATGTGATATCTGTGAAGTCTCCCAGTGGCACCTCAGTGTTTCCTTCCAAGAACCCCTTGCCAAATGATACGGAAAATGGAGTCTTAGATTGATTTGACAAAATGTACACTGCAACTACCCTGGCCAAGAGATCTCTTAACTGTCAATTCCTCATGCTCAAATAACTTGAGTAGTGCAGGAACAGATTAAATCTAAGGCAGAGGGTATACAAGGCAAAAGTCTTAAACAAGACTTCCAGATCTTGTGCAGTGGTAGTCTCCAGGTGTCCAGACATTGACTCAAATATGGGTTTAACAGCTTATATCAGGTCTTTTACTCACAGACATGCCTAGCTCGGGAACTAATCCCTCTGACCATGTTAAAGCAAAACTGTAATGCACCCTTTACAAGGAGTTTCTGTTTGGACCCCTAGCTGAGAAAATGTTTCAAAGACTTAACAAAAAGGGGAAAGACTATGAAATCTGTCAAGGATCCCCCAATCAAAGATAAAACAGAACTTATCTCTACAAGTCTTGGCCCTTAACCCCAAGCAATAAAAGTTGGTCTCTTAGGGAGAAAAGACCAAGTACCATAGAGAAAGTGTCAACCCAGTACTGAACTGTGACCTGGGAGTCTAAGGATCCAGGACCCGCCATGGAGCATCTGCAACTATTTCAAGTGCCTCTCAACCTCTCCCAAACCCTGTCTCAACCCTGCCACCCCTCAAAGCACTTCAAAAAATTAGAAGGAAGGTTTTTCCATCTTCTCTTCAGCCTTGGAGCAAATCAGCCAGGATAAAAGGGTTCTCCAAACTATCAGGAAAGGCTGTTCCTTGCAACTATGAGGGATCATGCCTCCCCCTTTTTTTACGGGATTCCCTCAGTTGCTAAGCAGCTGAGGCATCAGATCTCTGACGAGACTGTTTTACAGAAAGGACTGATTCATCTTGCTTCCCACTGAGAGTCAAGCACACTATTATATTTCAAGCCTTTCCTGGTTCCAAGAAAGGAAGGCTCATTGAGACCCATCCCGACCTGTCACAATTAAATAAATTCTTAGTTGTCCCCAAATTTCAAATGCTTACAGTTCAGGAATTGCTACCTCTTATTGTGCTAAGGGGCATGAGTGATAACCTTGAACTTGGACATCCACCTTCAGATCCCTAATGAGCAAAAATGAAGTAAGTTCCTACTCTTCAGAGCAGGGGTATCCTATTTCCAATTCTGTGCCTTACCATTTGGTTTATCTACTGCACCCTGAGTTTTTAACAAATGTCCGGCACCAGTAAATGCCTTTTACAGGACCAAAAGGGCATGTATTTACCCTTGTATGGATGGTTGCCTGCTTCAGGCCATATCACTAGAAGAGCTTCACAGGTCCATGCAAATCATTATGGGCTGCTTTCAGAAGGTGGGCATTACCCTGAACATTCGGATGTCTCAGCTGTGCCAACCTCACTACCTGGATTACTTTTCTGGGGGCACACCTAGACTTGATCCAATAGAAAGCCTTTATGCCCTACCACAAAATCCTGTCTTATGTTACTTCAAACACATTTGCAATCCATGTCATTCAGCTTGATACTTTCTCAGACTCCTAGGACACATGGCATCATGTGTCCTGATGGCACCTCATGGTAAAGCACCATATGAAGAAACTGTAGTAGTTCCTTAAAAACATTGTTGGTCTTAGCACTAGCATTCCCTAGAGACCACCATTTCTGAGCCAAAAAAGGGAGATCATGTGGAAAGACAGCATCAGTGTCAGCCTTGACATTTCTTTCAAGTCTCAGGAATTCTTCCAGATGCTAATCGCAGGCAGCACAGAAGTGGCTTGGTGGCATACTTGGGAGACTTGAGTACAAAGAACATGGATGGGATATAAATATGTCAAACCAGCACATAAACATAAGAGAAATTATGGTAGTCATTCTAGCCATGAAGGCCTTCAAAAACTTTGATTCTGGGACCCCTCAAAATTCTGACAAGCACTGCCACAGTTATGTGATATTTTAGTAAATGAGGTACTCACCCTTGCAATATATGCAGACTGGCCATGGAACTCTGGCAGCTAGCTCAGCAATTGCTGTTGTCATCAGTAACCTCTTGCATCCCATGAGAGGAGACCCTTTAAGGGGACAGTCTTTACAGATCTCGCTTAGACACTAATGAATGAATGTTATAGAGAGAGCTATTCCATAGCCCAGTCCTCCTGTAGGGTATGCCAGAAATAGAACTGTTTACCTCTACTCAAAATAGGGCAGCTGAGAAAGTTCTAATCCAGAACTTCTCAGAGAGGAGAGTAGAAGAAAGATGCCTTCTCTTAGACAGGTATCGTTTATTTTCTTCATTACCCCTCATCCTCAGGGTGCTGCAGAAAATAGGGAATATGGATCAAACATGACCCTAATTGCATCACACTAGGCCAGACAAAACTGATTCTTCCATCTGCTCTTACTGTTTCTGCGGAGAGGAGCCATGACATTGCCACTATGTATGGACCTCCTAACTCTGCCCAAAAGTTGTCATTTACCTCAGTTTGAAAATTCTCAACTTCACAGGTTAGATGGTTTGCTTCTAAACTTGTATTTACTGAGAAATTGATTTCCTTTCTCAGAGAAGCTTGAACATAGTGTGCCAGAAAGTCGGATCTTGCTAAATGGGAAAGGTTTTAGGTCTTGTGCCCAGAGCAGTCTCATTAGCCCATGTCCTGGAATACCTATGTTGCGTGTACAAATAGGGATTGCCCTACTTTCAATGAGGGTGCATAACGCGGTATTTCTGAATGCCTGTCCATGTCCCCCTGCTTACTCTCACCCCCACATAAAAAGAAATCTTAAGGGGATTGAACACCCGAGATGACCCAGGGGATGTCCTTTTCCTACCCGAGACTTCAACTTTGTGTTAGAAAAGTTCAGCCTACCTCCCTTTGTCAGCCACTTCTGCTCCCATCAAAATGCTCATCTGGAAAACCCTTCATTTGCTCACCTTGACTTCTGCCAGGTATATCCCTGAATTTACAAGCCTTTATGTAAAAGAAGCCTTTTTAAAATCTTCCACATGGACAAAGTCACCCTCAGGACTAACCTACCTTTATGCCAAAGGTTGTATTAGAGATTTCTCTTAATCAGGCTATTTACCTGTCGGTCTTCTTCCCAAACATCCAAAACTAGGAGAAAAGAATCCTGCATTCCATTGATTTTCACAGGCAGCTTTATTCTACCTTCAGGACCCAATTCCCTAATAGGCAGATCAACGTATGGTCTCCTTATCTTATGGTTTCCTTTGCAAGTGGCAAAGAAGTGAGACCTTTTGGGGGGGGGCATCTCTGAATGAATAGCCATTTGCATTTCCTTTTGTTACTGCCATCATGGAAAACATTACGAATACTATAAGGGATCGCTCTACCAGGATGAAAGCAGCAACCACAGCCATACTAGAAGGGTCCCCAACTTGCTCCATCCTGGAGGGAGCCACTTCGTCCTCTTTTGACACCTTCACTAAGCATTGCAATCTTGGTGTCATTTCCAGAGCCAAAGTAAGTTTTGCCTTTGCTATCCTACACAGCCTTATCTTCCCTCCCCTGACCTCTTACCATCCACCCCTTTAGTCTTAATTTTGGATGTATTGCCAAGACTCAGCAGTAACTGCTTTGTTCTTCATTCCCACTGTAACAGTGACCACAAAGAGCATAGTGCAGGTGTTAGAAACTTGCCATACGTGTAGATGTTTGAACTATATCATTGAAGTACTGAATCCCTCCCAGCTACCCTTTTTTCTGTTCCCTACCTTGGATTAGGATGGGTATCATGCCCATTCCCCTCCCCTTCACCTAATTCTACAATTGTACTCATTGCCATTCAGGTTGTACATGCTTCTACTGGTGATCCAAGGGAGTCTTAGTCACTGGAGCAAGAAAGACCTGAATGCGGCACAGGCTGATGGCTCTATTTTACCACTGCTGTCCTGATGCCAGATAGGGAAAGCATCTGCTGGCTACAGGATGGTGGAATTTTGTGTTATTTGGACTGACCATAGGTCTTGCAGGTAAAGTACTGCAACAGTGATCTACTTGAGCATCTACAATTATGGTAAATCCGAAACACAACTGTGTTTTTAGTCCATGGAAATAACTCCTTTGTACTATGGATGTTTTGGTGAGGAAGCAGGGAACAACAGTTTTTGACTGCTAAGGTGTGGGGTAAACAAGACCATTTCTTGTAAACCCCACCCTTG
Organism: Protopterus annectens; assembly: GCF_019279795.1. Taxonomy (NCBI): domain Eukaryota; kingdom Metazoa; phylum Chordata; order Ceratodontiformes; family Protopteridae; genus Protopterus; species Protopterus annectens. Next base: position 571,419,655 of record NC_056747.1, read on the forward strand.
TGCATTGCTCAGAAAAAAAGTTTGTGCCTATAATTTCCATTTGTACATAGTTATTTTTATTTCTGAGGAAGTCTGATAATTCTGTAAGACTAAGAGATACTCTGCTGAGAGCTGTAGATTATGTAGAATGGCCCAGTGTCAACTAAGAGATGGCTGTTTGCAAAGTTGGAAAGCTTCTGCACTCCCTTATTTGAAGATGCATTTCATTACTCATGGTGATGATTTAATGGTGACCCTGAAGGAATTGACATAAACAGCTGTTAGGGGGTCTGTACACTACCTCCATTTCTTCCAGGCTGATGTACAGAGAAATAATCTTTTATCAGTTGCTGAGTTACTGTTGGAGGATGTAGGTGTCTGCCTTTGAATAGGCTGTTTTGACTTCTCCATCATATTCTCTCTCTATAAATTAAGGTAGATGAATCACTGTCTCTAAGAATCGATGGTTGGATTTAGGCATTTCTGAAAGTCTGAAGGCTACTAACATGGAGCCTTAAATCTAGAACTAGGTAAATGCAGCATGAACTCTCTGGGTCTATAGATATTGCCTTAAAGTATGGCCTGCTGTTGCTAGAAGTCTGCCACTACCTTCTGACTGTCCGCCTATTTCTGTCAGAGAAAAAAAGACTTTCATCTAAATAAGTCTCTATTGGCCCCCAAAAGGTCCCAGAAGTCACAAAGTTCAAGAGTGATTTACTGCAGTTTATGGCAACTTGGAAGGACTGCAGCAAAGCAAATATTAGACATGATTCATCTTAGTAACAGTTTCTGGAACTAGGTTACTAGTAGGCAAATGTCCAGGCAAGAAATGATGGTGGTTTTATTTCTTGAGATAAGGAAATACCTTTAGGACTGTGAAGAGCCCAAATAGCACAGGTGAAACCTGCAAGCGATAGGTTATCTACTACATGTGATCGGAAGTATATATGATTCAGCCAGCATCCTGGACTGGTACTATAAACCAGCATCCAACCCCCTCAGCTCTTCAAGTGAAGAATGTAGAAAAAAAGGCACTTCACCATAAGCAAGCACTTAGATCTACTCCCCCCCCATTAAAAAAAAAAAAAAAAAGTTCTACCAACCAGGTGGCCAGATGCATAAGATACACCCTCCCTCCTGCCCCAGCCATTTTTGTGCCCTTCCACCAACCCTCGTTTAACTTATTTTTATTAAAATAAATACATTAAAATGGGTGGCTGCGGTGGTGCAGTGATTAGCTTTGTTGCCTCACAGTAAGAGGTTCTCCTGTTTGATTCTCAGCTGGGTTGCCTTCTGTGCAGAGTCTGCATGTCCTCCCTGCGATCACATGGCTTTCCTCTGGGTACTCCGGTTTCCTCCCATATTCCAAAGACATGCAGTAGGTGGACTGGACACTAAATTGGCCATTGGTGAGAGTTTGTGCATGAGTGAGTGGTAATGAACTACCATGGCAGGGCTAGCCACCCGGTGGTGTAAACCTTGGCTGAAGATTGTCACTTTGGAAGTGACACCCTAACCCCATGTGCAAAAATGGGATAAGGGGTTGAGGATGGATGAATGGAAGTAAATTTAAATGTCTTCTTTTAAACTGTAGCAAACTGTTAAAGTTTATATCCTTGCACATAGTACTATGGTACTTGTGTTTTAATACAATATTGGCTTTTAAAACGGATATAAGGATCGGCTGATCTAGCCCCCAAAACTTTGGACCCAGGGAAGTTGCCCCTCTCACCCTGCTCTAGCTATTCTACTGCATGTGATCCTTAATTGGCATATGCAAATAAGCATCCCTCCTGTCCAAAGTTTTCTTGTGTAAGGGAGAACTGCTTTTATACCATCCTGAATTCATGTATACAGATATAGTCAGGCTTGACAAATGTAGCAATGGTTTGTTTAGATTTACCAGGGTAGTACACTGATTAATATTGACCAAGAATGTTGTACTTTTTGACCAGAAATAGCCTGGAATAGAAGCCCTGAGCTGTCCAAGTTGGAGGCATCCTCTGTACTGCCTTCTTCAATAACTATCCATTATTAGCAACACCCACTTTACCTGATGTGATGAGGTACCTGAAATGGAATAAACTTGTGGCTTCTGTAGAAATTATGTTGTATAACATAATCTTTGAAATGCTTTTTTGTCTGTGTTAATCTTGTCAAATAGAGAGGTAGCACTGAAGCTGTGTCTCAGGTGTATTGGGAATGGGGGGTTACAGCAAGTTGTCACCTAGATTTCTTTTGCTATGTCCCCTTTCCTTCAGACCTTGGGGTAGGTGTCGCAGCTTAATTGTCTACTGGTTCTGACTATGAGATTTCTAGAAATGAAAACCGTTTTGTGTGTAGGATAATTTGAGGCTGTATAGGTGTAGCATGGTAAGTTTCGTTATCTCCTTTTCTAAGTCAGTTAGTGTATCACCAGTCTGCTGAACAAACAGTAAATTGTGAGTAACTGGGACATGTAACAGCTGATATCTGACATTCTAAGGATATGTTTTACTCGTAAGAACATATGTCTTACAACTGTAGACCTAGATAATGCATCTGTTGTGTAATATGCCCTGTTAGTAACAGGGACCCCAATCCTATAAGCTGCAACAGTATGATTTTCCAGGTTCTCTTTGGCATCAGAATTTTTTTCTCTCAAAATTTTTTTTGTCTTTTGTATTTGGTTCAAAATGAATATTTAATAAGGAGTCATGCAAGGTGTATTTTACAACCCTTATGGACAAGTTATTTTTCTACATCTGGACTATCAGTAGAAGTATATTCCTCCAAGTGTACAGTCGTGATTTTTTCATTTAACTTTCACAACACAATGTTTGGCATAACAATCCATTTGATGTTTATCTTCATTCATAGGTAGGTACTAGGCTATCGGCCCTGGGGCCTATATAAGCCTAGCTAAAAAAGTTCCCTGGATTTCGCTACCCAAGAAAGTTATTTTCCTGTGTCCCTATCTAGCACAGCCACAAAAGTGATACCCAGGTGAATTTCCTATTTCCCATCCAATTGTCGAGATTTTTCTTAGAGGGCTAATGAGGAGCTTTGCTTGACATGAATGGGTAGTCTGCTCCAGAGCATGGGAAGTCTCTGGGACAGGAATCTATCCCTCCGGCATGTTCTGTTTATTGTGGTGACAAGGTTTAAGGTCCCTGGAGCATGTGGCTCTGAGGGATTGGGGCTTCTTTAAGTGTAGCATGTCCAACAGATCTGGGTTTAACATGGCTTTGTAAGTTAGGCAGAGATCGCCTCTGAGTAGGCGATAAGCTATGGAGTAGAGCTGGAGGTTTTTGAGGCAGTCTGCGTATGGCATCTGTTTGAGACTGGTAATCCTGTTAGTGAGGTATTTCTGTGGCCCTTCAAGTTTTTATAGATGTCTTGTGAGGTACATCCCAAATGGGGCATTGTACTCTGTAATGGATCTGATGAGAGATGAGTAGAGAGGAACAATGACCTCTTTTTCTGGAGTGAGACCCTTTGTGATGGTGTGCCACGTAGAAGGATTTCCTGACTACTGTGGTGATGTGATTATCAAAGGAGAGACTACTGTGCACCTGTGTCCCAAGGTCTCTTATCACACTTTCGGTGTTTAGTAGGCTACTGCCTATGTGGTAGTTCATGGGTGCAGTGTTTTTCCCAAAAGGGATGACAGTGCACTTCTTGGCATTGAGCTTGAGGCCATGACTTTGACACCAAGCTTCAGTCTCAGTGAGGCCCCTTTGTAGAATGTTCACATCATTAGGTGATTCTTTTATGACAACTAGCTTGCAGTCGTCTGTGAACTTCGTTAGCCAAAGACCTGCTGTGTTAGCCTGGACTTCTGAGAAGTAGATGCCAAACAGGAGAGGACTGAGGACTGTGCCCTGTGGTACTCCACTTGTCACTGGTCTGAAGTTGGATTTGCAGTCAGCTACTTTCACTGTATGGGTTCTGTCAGTGAGCCAGTCGGCCAACCATCTTGTGATATAGTGATTTATGTTCAGTCTAGTGAGTTTATAATTCCAGAGTGGGGGATGGTGTTGAAAGCCTTCATGAGGTCAAGATAGGCTGTGTGCACCACCTTACCCTCGTCCATGGCTCTGGTGACTACTTCAAAGAAGTCAATCAGGTTTAGGAGACATGGCCTACCTTTTACAAATCCAAACTGAGTGGGGTCCAGCGTTTGGAGTTTACCTGTTTCCTTGTTTATAAGCTCCAAGATGATACATTCCATGGCCTTGCAGACCAGCCTTGTCAGGCTAATGGGGTGGTAGCTCCCAGGGTCCATGGTGGGGCCCCCTTTGTGGAGTGGGAAAACTGTCACTGTGCGCCATTCAGTAGGTGCAAACCCTGAAGTGAGGCTATGACTGAACGTGGTACTTAGGTGGGATGCCAGTTCGTTCTGTAGTTCATGCAGAACTCAGCCTGGGATGTTGTCAGGTCCCATGGATGCTGTGTTCTTGGCTTTGGAGAGTGCAGTCTTTACTTGTGCAGCTGTGATTACAGGGGCTTTGCATTCTTCCAGTATAGTGATGGGTCCTTTGGGGGGTGAAGTTTGCACTGTACCTATCTACCAGGATGTTGGCAATATCAATTGGTTCTGTATATCTAGTGCCATTGTGCTGTAGCTCAGAGCAGATCTGAGTGTCATCATTGAGATTCTTGACATAGCTGTAGAATGCTTTGTGGTTTTCTTTAGAATCCGTGGCAATTTGATTTTCGTAACTAGCTTTGGAGGATTTTATGATGGATCTCAGCTTCTTACTGAGGCTAACCAGGGAGTTCCTGCAATCAGGGGATTTTACTCTTTTTTTTTTTGCAACAGCTTCTTCCTTCTGTTGTAGAGTTTGTTTATGGCAGGGGACCCCCAGATTGGCTTCCTTTTTTTGGAGGATAGTGTCTTGGTTCTGTTGGGGGTGGCACGATCCATGCACTCGAGTATGTGCTTATATAGTGCATTTGTATAGGATTCAGCAGTCATACCTCTATTTTCCATCTGTATGGGTGTTGCAAAGCTTGCCACTTCTGTCTTAAGAAGCATGAAGTTGGCTTTGGAGAAGTTTTTTTCCGGTGGTTTCCTTAATTTGGGGTGGGGGTGGGATATCGATGTGTAGGGTGATTAGCTTGTGGTCGGATCTGACCAGCGAGTTCACCCCTGGCGTGGAACATTGGTTGCCCATATTGGTTCATAGGTTGGTACTAGGTTATCAGCCCTAGGCCCTATACAAGCCTAGTCATAACAATTCCCTGGCTATTTCTTCCCACAGTATTTACTTCCCTGGACCCCTGTCTAGGAGGGAGACTGACATGATCCCCGGGGTGAATTTCCTAGCTCCCATCCAATCATCAAGGTTCTTTTTGAAGAGGGCCAAAGAGGCGCTCTGCTTGACATGTATCGGCAGTCCATTCCAGTCTGGCGAGTCTCTGGGTCAGGAACCTATCCCTCCAGCATGTTTTGTTCATTGTGATGACAAGGTTTAGATCCCTGGAGTATGTCTTTGAGGGATTGGGGTTTCTTTAAGTGGAGCATGTCCAACAGCTCTGGGTTTGACATGGCCTTGTATGTTAAGCAGAGATCGCCTCTGAGTAGACGATATGCAACAGAGTATAGGTTGAGTTTTTTTAGATGGTCAGCATAGGGCATCTGCTTTAGGCCTGTGATTCTTTTAGTGAGGTTCTGACCAGGTCCAGGATATTGCTGCCCCTGGTGGGGGTATGGACAAGCTGACCCAGGGCGTTGGAATTTATGAATTGCAGAAAGCGTCGAGTAAATGAGTTAGCACATGAGTTTTCCCAGTTGATGGTGGGGTAGTTAAAATTGCCAATTATTAGGGTATTGGGCTGTACCTTAATATTACCCAGTATATCGAGAAACGTAGAGTGGGTATCCTAGGGCATGGTGGGGGATCTGTAACAAGCTACAACCTGGATTGCAGTCTTGCCCAGTATTAGTTGCACTTGGATAATTTTGGACGCATTATTTTGAGCAACTAGCCTGGAGGTGTGAATATCCTTAATGAATATGGACACGCCTCCTCCTTTAGTGTTTCAATCCAGGTTGGGTGGTTGAAAGGTGTGGTATGAGTTATAGCCTGGTAATGCAGTGGTGCTCTCTGGAGACTTGAACCAGGTCTCCGTCACTGCACAGATGTCACTGTTCTCTATTTTAAGGAGTGCCTCAAGTGAGTGCATTTTGAGGTTTAGACTTCTATCATTGAGTAGCATTACTTTCAGATTTTGCTTGCTTATACCTGCTACTGTGGTGAGTTTGTTGTTTGAACCTTGCCTAAAAAAGGCACTATAGGGGTGGGAAGAGCCTTAGCCAGTATCCAGAATCCCAGGGGCAACAGGTGCAGGCCAACTCTTGCAAAGCATCATGGTCTATTGATCATGTTGTCCCAGGGAGACAGACACTGGATCCCCTTAGAATGACACCAGAAGCTTAGCCAATTGTTGAAATCATTTTGTCCTTGTATTGTGGTATCATTCTGGGTGATGGCAGGATGCTACTCAGGGCTAGGGTCATACCTGCCTGGGCTACATGATCCGAGAGCTCCTCCACATCTCTCTTCATGTAGTCCAGGGAAGTACATCTCAGGTCATTCACACCAACATGGACAATCACAGAGTCGTATATGTACTTGTTGTGGAGTGACCTGAGTGCTTGCATTATGTGGTGGATCCTTGCACCCGACAGGCAGCTGACAGTAACTTTCTCCTTGTTTAGCCTGGTGAGTGGGACATCAGCGTGCCTGACTATAGAGTCACCTATGACTAGTATGTTGTGTACGTTGTTTTGCCTTATGGGCTGAGGTTGAGTGGCACACTGACTTGTGGGCTATGTGTCATTTGGATAATGTTGGGGGGGGTTACTTGCGTTTCAGCTTTGGAGGTCTCTGTTGTTTGGGCAGATTTTTATTAAGAGCCACGTGAATGTAGGTGTGTGTTTTGTGTTACAATGTGTTGGTTTAGGTGATGTAGGTTTTGATGGACTATGCGCTGAGTGTGCTGTGGTGCAGGTGTTTACCTTCTCCTCTTGACTGTCTAGTACAGTCTTGGCCAGAGAGATCTTGGCTTCCAGTTTGGCTATATAAGTGCATCTCTCACAAGTTGTAGTGTTGGGTGGTAAAAGGAGAGTGTTGTCAGTGTACGAGGCAATTGCTACATTGCTCCAAGATGCCCAGATTCATCACGAGGACAGGGGAAAGATCCGGGAGCTGACCCTTAGACATGCTTGGATAGGTGCTTATTAATTTAAGTACTAAAACTGTTTTCCTCCTAACAAGTGAGGAAAGTTGAGTGCTGCAGTAATTTGTAGATTATTTAATGCTTGCAACGAGTTTTGAACAAGTGTTGAGCACAAGAAAACAGTTTTGAGTGCTAAAACTAGAAAACTGGCTAGTTCTAAGGGAAAATTAGATGAGCAGACTTTCTGGCACTGGGAATAGTTTAAAAAGAAGTTATGTGCTCACCATAACGTTCCATCTGAGTAGGTAACTTCATTTGTCAGCAACCTGTGGGTATCGGATCTGATTCGGATCCGAGCCGGCAGCTTTCCTAGCAAAAGACCTGAGCTCCAGGCTCCTCCCCCTACCCATAATACCCTGCTTACCTCCCTCTAGTCCTCAGTTCGAGTTTGCCATAGTATCACAGAATACTACAATAACAACAAGAAAAACCACCTGAACATCCTAACCTGATGTCATCTGGAAAGTGAAACACAATAATCCTTCAAGGACGAACTACAGGTCAGGGGGACGGAGGGAGGGTTGGTTGCTGACAAATGAAGTTAGCTACTCAGATGGAACGTTATGGTGAGTACATAACTTCTTTATCTGAAGTAGTTAACTTCATTTGATCAGCAACCTGTGGGACAGAGTCCCCAGCTACCAACAACTTGGGAGGTCCTCATGGAAGGATATTCCGGAGCACTGCAGAGCCAAAAGATGCCCTTCCTCTGGATATCAGATCCAATTTATACTGTGTAATGAAAGTATGAGAGGAAGCCCAAGTAGCTGCTGAACAAATGTCATCCAAAGGGACCCTCGACCAGAAGGCCACAGAAGTAGCCACAGAATGGGTAAAATGTGCTTGAACCCGAACAGGCTCATGTCGACCAGAGCTTCTGTATGCGAGAAGACTGCATTGGGAAATCCACCTAAGGTTACCTTTGTCAATGGTTTACCCAAACAGGACTTAGCAAATGAGACAGAGTTGTTCCGATTTTCAAAAAACAGCTGTTCCGTGTAAGTAAAATTGCAACTGTCCATGTACATCCAGACAATGAATTCTATACTCTCCTTTGTTGTGATAATTAGGAAAGAAGACACGCAGATTGATGGATTGGTTGATGTTGGCTTTGGAAGCCACTTTAGGCAGAAAGGAGGGAAACTCTGTCTTTATGAAAAATGATGTATGGAGGCTTACTACAAAGAGCCTGAAGCTCCGATATCCTTCTAGCTGAGGTAATAGCAATCAGGAAGGCAGTTTTCCAAGATACATACTTTAAGTCGACCGAAGCTGCAGGCTCAAAAGGAGGACCAGTCAGAGCCTGGAGAACTAGGGTTAAATCCCATGGATGAACTGCATCCTTAACAGGGGATCTTAAAAGAAAGGTACCTTTCAGGAAGGTCTTGCAGATCTTAGAGGAAGCTAGGGGGCCAAAATTGTTTCCAATGTGGAAGTAAGAAATAGCTGCCAATTGAACTTTAACAGTTGAAGAACTAGCCCCCGATGAAAAATATGGGATAGAAAGTCAAGGACTGCTGGAATAGGAGCCGTAAAAGGATCCAAATTCCTATGCTCCGCCCAGATAGAAAAACGCTTCCATTTACTCTTATAGACTTTCCTGGTAGAAGGCTTATGAGCGGCCACCAGGATAGCCTTAACTGAGGATGAGATACCGGGAGTCCTAGCCATTAATAGAACTGGATCAACCAAGCCTAGAGCTTGAGGGTTGTCCAGGTCGGGGGTTTTCAATCCCAAGGGATGAGAAATAAGATCCGGAATGGGATCTAAGATCCAGGGAGGATGCACTAGATGAGACCGTAGGCTTGACGAGGCCAGAATGGGGCTATGATGATAACTCTGCTCCCCAACCGACAAGCTTTCTGCAAGAATTTTGACATCTGTGTCACTGTTAGACAGAGGCACAGTATACTAACCCCGAAAAAGGGCATAGCAAAATTAATTTAAAATGGGTGGCAAAAGCCAAACACACTCTGGCTAGGCTTATAAATGCCCTAGGGCAGATAGCCTAGTATGAACCTATGAATGGAAGAGGAGGATAAGCATAAAGAAGACCGGATGGCCAAGTTTGAACCAGAGCGGCTCTGGGGGTTTCCCCTGGTGGGGGAATTAGAGCGAAAAACTCGCTGCACTTTGTGTTCAAAGGTGACGCGAACAGATCGCAGCAAGGTTGACCCCATCTGAGGAAGATCTGTTTTGCTACTAAAGGGTTCAGAGACCACTCATAAGGTGAGAGGATAGTTCGACTCAGCTTGTCCGCTAGAATGTTTGACCGACCCAGTATGTGTGTTGCTATGAGAAAGCGGTTGGTGGATATCGCCCATTCCCACACTCTCATCGCCTCTCGGCAAAGTGGGTACGATCTGGTTCCCCCCTGCTTGTTGATGTACCAGACCACTGACATGTCTGTCTGAATTGCAATAGTCCCTAGAGGAAGAAGGGCATGGAGAGCTTGCAACGCTAGAAGCACCGCCCTCATCTCCAGAACATTGATATGCAAAAAGGTCTCTGAGTCCACGTGCCTTGTACGGTTCTGCCCATGCAATGCCCCCCCACCCGAGGCGAGATGCATCCGTGGTCACTGTGACTTGGGATGGGGATATGGAGAAGGGGCACCCTTCCCGGAGGTGCCTGGAATGGAGCCACCAAAGTAGAGATTCCCTGCAAACCCTGCTGATGGGAATAGGGGAAGACAAAGGATGTCGTAGGATGGACCACTGGACCTGTAAGGTCCATTGAAGAATTCTCATATTCAAACGTGCGAGCTGTGACAGGTTGGTGGTCGCTGCCATGGGCCCCAGAGCCCTCAGGACTAATTTTGCTGGAGGGGCCGAGGACTGTAGAAGAGCCAAAACATGGAGGTTTAGGTTGCGGAGTCTCTGTTGTCAGAAGGACTTTGGACTGAATTGTGTCTATCCTGGCCCCTATGAAATCCAAGATCTGAGTAGGCTGAAGGGAGGATTTCTTGTGGTTGATCGTGATCCCTAGATGGTGGGTGAGATGTAGGAAATAGTCCCTGGCTGAACATAGTAGATGCCTGGTGGGGGTGGCTAGGAGCCAGTCGTCCAGGTAAGGAAAAACCTGTATTCCCTGAAGCCTCAGGTGGGCCGCTACAACTGCCATGACCTTGGTGAACACCCTGGGGACTGTGGTGAGACCGAAGGGAAGGACCCTGAACTGATAATGGCTGGCTCCCAACTGAAAGCGGAGAAATCTCCTGGATCGCCTGTCCATTAGAATGTGGTAGTATGCATCCTTGAGGTCTATGGAGCACATCGTCGTTCTCCTGTAAAAGTGGGAGAATGGATTGAATGGTGACCATCCGGAACTTTTCTTTGGCAACTGACAGGTTCAGTGTGGACAGGTTGAGAATTGGCCGTAATTCCCCCGTCTTTTTTGGCACCAAAAAGAACCCGGAGTAAAAGCCTGATCCGGATTGACCGGGGGGACGTGCTGGATGGCTCTTTTTCTTAGTAGCTCCTTTATTTCGAGGGCTGCTACCTCCATCTGATTGGATGGGAAATCAGGGAGGCGCCCCGACTAGGGAGGAGAACTTAGGAATTGAGTAACCTCTGGATATGATCCGGAGCACCCAGCGATCTGTCGTAATGGACTCCCAATGTGCTAGATGCTCCGAGAAATGCCCCCGACTTCCTCCAGAGAGGAGCAGTCAGGCCACCCCTCAGGGTTGCTGCACGGGTCGATCGGAAAAGGGTTCCCTCGACCCAAAATTCTTCGGCCCCCTCTGCCTCTGGGCCGGCGTCCACCCTGCCCTCCTCTGCCTCTGAAGGATGAGTGTTCCAGAGCGAAACGGGATTGTTGGGATTTCCGGAACCACGTCTTCTTTTGTCCTCTTTGGTTCCTGGAGAAGCACCTCTGAGGAGCCGAGAAGTGGATCCCGATGGCAGACATCTTCCCGTCCTCCTCGCTCTGGAGTAGCATATCGCGGACGGTTTTGCCGAAAAGCATAGAACCGTCAAAAGGGGCATTCACGAAGGACGCCTTGAAGGGTTCCGCAGAGACGGAGCCAGGCCTGTCGTCGTAAGACAATGCCGGCTCCGCTGGCTCTAGCCACTCCCTCCGTGGCATGGGAGAGAAGCCACATAGAGGTGTTTGTGATAGACTTAAGAGTGGCCATTCAAGCTGAGAAGGTCCGTTTGTCCTCGGCCAACATGGACTCTGGTGGTGACCCAGCTGATTAGGTCCCGCTGGAGCCGAATTACATGTGCCATATAGGTCAGCGACCTGACAGAGAAGGTCGCTGAAGTGAACATCCACTTTCTGAGGCAGTCCATCGTCCGAGACTCCTTGCTTGGACGATGTACAGAGGAACTCTCCTGTGCCAATTCCTTCTTGGTGGCAGCCGCCACCACCAATGTGGCATCTACCGGGGCACCCTTGCTACAAACTGTCCTGTCTGTGGGGGGGGGGCTGAGAATCTTGTCCGGTCTCTTGGGTATTGGCTCCACAGTGTCCAGCTCCTTCCATGCCCTGGTAGTTATGAGGTCCACCAGGGGTTTGGCGGGAGGGGACACCCAAGAGGTAGATGGGCCTGTGTCGAATGCCTCCAAAAACACAGACTCATCCGAGGAAGGCTTTTGAGCTGACCACCCCCCTCTAATACGAAGCATTTCCGTAATGTCTCCAAAGGACACGTCCTCGGGGGGGTGACCTGGGGGAACCTTCCCCTTCCTTTAAGTCCGTGTCTTCTGTGAGGGACTCGGGTGAGTCCAAGTGCCTCCTCTTACACTTTCGTTTGTGAGGAACCTCCTCGGGGGGGGGGACTGTCCAAGGAGGGCTTACCAACAATGTCCTGTTCCTCTACAGGAACCATCTTGGATGTAGGTGCAGGCTGTCTCTGGGGCCGGATGATGGAAGACAGGCCCGTCTGACAGGCAATGGCGGGTGAATCCGTAGCAAGAACCTGGGGCCTCGAATCCCTCGAAAGGACCCTCTCCACGACGTCGAATGCCGAGGGTGAGCTGCTCTCCCTAGGATCAGAAAACAGCCCCCTCAGATCTGGCGTGTGGATCGGTGCTGGAGATGACCCAATCGGATCTGAAAGAACAGTGCGCTCCGACCTCAAAGGAGCCGAAGGCACACTGACCCCTCTGGATCCGACGCTCAGCTCACGGCCCCGAGAGCTTGGATCCAAAAAGGGACCCGACAAACTCGAAGGTGCAGTCGGCGCTGAAGTAGGAAACACTGTCGGCACTATCACCCCGGCTCCGAAGCTACCCGGATCCGACAGCTCCGAACACTGATAGTGGGTCAGAGAAGGAGCAATGGGGGCGAAAAATGGGGTCAAGCTCCCCCCCCCGGAGGGTGGGAGGCAAGAACATTCCCATCTGCAGCTGGGCCTGAAGAAATCAACGCATCATCCAGTCCATGTCCATGTCAGATATACTTCTGGTTGACCTGGAAGAGGCTGCCAAGGCTGGCCGGGAAGGCCGCCTAGACGACCTCGAAGGTGACCGGGTCTCCTGCTCTGGGGAGAAACTCACAGAATGAAGCCGGGAGGGGGAAGACCAGGAGACCTTAAGGGGGGAGGCGAGCTGCTTAGATGGCGGGGCCGAGGGAACTGAATCGGCCCGCGTCTTGTGGCTACGATGCCTGTCCCTATCACGCTCCTTGTCTTTCTTGTCCATTTTTCTGGTGTCCTTTTCCTCCTGAGCTGAAGAGGGAGTTTGAATCTCAGCCAGGGGAGCAGGAACGGTCGGTGGAGCAGCTGCAGCCGCGGCTGACGCCACAGAGGGGGAGGAGGACGAAGCCGAATCGGGGCAAAAGGCCCGCAAGGATTAGCTTGGTCCTCCTATCCCTGAAAGCCCTGGGGTTGAAGGCTGCACAGATAGTGCAGCCCAACGAATGGTGGTCCACGCCCAGGCAAATAACGCACTGAGTGTGGCCATCCACTGGGGACAGCTTATGGCCACACTCGGAGCATTTAGAAAAAATTGCTTTTGGGCCTTCAGACATTTTAGAAAAGAACAGGCCCACACGCACACACCTTCACACACAGACAAAAGAGGGGAGGGGAAATTAATATCTAAACTAAAGCTAACGCGAAAAACTACCAAAATAGTTTAAGGGAGAAAAAGGTGCCACACACACCAAGTTTAAAGAGATTTTTAAGGGAAACAAAGTTTGAATAGCTTTTTTTTAACTCACAAACCCAACACTAGGAGCTCGTTCTCAGATGCTTCAAGATGCCACAGCAAATGAGATCTGAGGACTAGAGGGACGTAGCAAGGTATTATGGGTAGGGGAGGAGCTTGGAGCTCGGGTCTTTTGCTAGGAAAGCTGCCGGCTCAGATCCAAATCGGATCCGATACCCACAGGTTGCTGATCAGGTGAAGTTAACTACTTCAGATCCCTAGTTAAGTGGCACTGCGTGATGCGCAAAACCATGCAAATATGTTTTTTTAAACAGAAAGATGAAAGGGATAGAAATAGCCCAAAATGGCCATTAAAACTACAGATTCTGAGATGAAACCACTCCTCCAGCGACAGGCTGCTCAAAGTTCACAATTCTCAGTGATGAAAAGAGAAGCTTCCTTCCATCTTAGTAAGGTCTGGGCAACACAGAAACTACAAAATAGGCCAGAATTCAGCAAAAGTTCAGCAAAATCTGAAAACCGGACTCTAATGGTTATAGAAAGGTGGGAAACGAGTAGAGAGAGAGAGGATTTTTTTTCAATAACTAAAACAGATGCAGTAAAACAAACACTTTTAAAGCAGAAAAATGGCTATCGCACTTGAATGTGTAGCCCTCAACAATTCAACAGTTGAAAAACACTTAAAAATGATCAGTTAGACTAGTTTTATAAACTTTACCACCACAGGAATGGGGGGGGGGGGCAATTTCAGAACAGATGAGAAAACAGCAAACAATGTCAGCAAATGTATAAAATAATTCAGTCAGGCAAAAATTAAGACAATGCAGAACTCTGAAAAGTGCCAAGAAATATACTTATCAGCGATGCATTTCCAGATTATTTGCAGATAGGTCTCGGTTCCGTCCTCGGAACTGACTCAGCCATTATAACAAGTTTGTACCAGCCAAAAAGCTCTCAAATTAAGATTACCCATAGTGTCCCCCTTCTCATTCCCTCAGATCTCATTTGCTGGAAGAGTTTTAAGATATCTATCCTGGTGCCAGCTACTTTGGTTCCACTGGTAGATCCTACCATGGTTCCGGAGCCAACTCTGTGGTCCATAACGCAATCGGAGCTTCCTCACCCTTGAGACTGTGACTAGTCATTGGCACCGTGACCCCTGGTATGGCACACACTTTCTATGATGCCGTCTATGGTTCTGGTTGCTTTGACAGCTCCAAGTCCTCTCGTGGCTCCTTCCCTGGGGCAGGTGTCAGAGTGGGATGTGACCCTGATTCTGAGGTAGTCTGTCTCGGTTCCGGGCTCCCATCCCTCTTTGGGTGGGCCTGCCTTCCAGGTTATGGAGAGGACACTTGCTTCAGCAGGTTCGCAGCTGGTTCCTTTGGCACAGGAATGGTCCGCAGCTGATACAGTCCACTACGCTGGGACATCAGGTACGAGAACCTCAAGATACCGTAACGCAGGGCACCCTCTCTTTAGAGTCCACTTCAGATTCCCCCCTGAAGAGCCACCCCGTAATTGATCGTGCAAGAGGAAGAACATGGATTCCCCTGAGGAATCCCTTACCAAAGATACAGATTACAGTGAGGGGGATGGGTCCCTACAGTCGCCCCTGAGCATGCCTCCTTTGGAGATGTACTAGATATCTTAAAGCAGAGGGGTGACTGGAAGCCCACCAACCCTTCCTCTGAGGAATCTGTATTTTTGCAGGCTTCCCGTGCTCGACCTTCTTCCTGGGTGACTCTGCCTGCAGATGAATTAGTCCAGCTCATTGTGCAGTGGACCTGGAAGAGTCCTGATACCACTGAGCCAATCCCTCGGAGACCGGACAAAATACTTTACCCTCCAGAGGATCATCCTCATTGTTCCAAAGGCTTGGTAGTAGATGCTATGGTGGTGGCAGCAGCCACTAGAAAGGAACTCCATACACTAAATGTCCCATCCCTCCAGAATCTACTCCAACCCTATCGCACCACCAGACCACTAAGATCCAGCAACAAAAATCACTTGCAGATAACTAAAGACAATAACTCTGCTGGTGAAGCACTATTCTCTTGCACCATAGCCAAATTATGGAACTCCCTCCCACCCACAATTACCTCCATACCATCATGCACCCACTTCAAAACTTTACTAAAAGCGCACCTAAAAACATGCTGGCTATGCCCTTGCAACTCCCACTCTAATATCACCCACCCCATCCAACCACTACCTTTCTTTCCACTCCACTAACTACCTTGATTATAGCAATCTCAGATGCTCATAAGCCAATACTTATACAGCAGGAACTTCTTCTTGTAGCATTTATTAATGTCTGTTATGTACTTCACAGATAAAGATTCTAGTTGTCTACTGATGTACTATGTTCTTCATCTGTAAATATGTTGTAAGTAATTGCTATGTAAATTGTTAATCGCTATGTAATCCAATGTAACTACTGTCTGTTTATTTTAACTGTGGAGCTTTTCTCCCTGGGCCTCCACTGAAAATGGACCTACGTCCAGTCGGACACGCCCGGTCAACAAATATAAATAAATAAATAAATAAAACTCGCTGAGAAGAGTCCTGCTGTCCATCCTCCAAACAGAGGGAGTCCCGGACAATGGACAGACTAGGGAAGTGGGTGTATGCTTCATCAACCTTTGCCCATATAATCTTTGAATTGCTTGGCACACTTTACCTGTCACTAGAGGGACCTGATCACAGAACTGTCAGGAACCTTGGCAGGAACTGTGTCTGATGAGGTATGTGACAAAGTTGCCTCACAGCTTGACATCCTGGAATCTATATCTAATTCGTCCATGCAGTTGATTTCTCATACTACTGAAGGGGTGGCCAGAGCAGTGGGTACAGGCGTTGTCATGAGATGTCACACCTGGATGAGCTTGTGTGACTTTGCAGACCCTTTTAAGTATTCATCAATGCTCCCGTTGACACTTCCTCTTTTTGGCCCAAAGGTTAAAGATGCATTAGGCAGGTGTGAAAAGGATGGCAAGACGCTTCTGTGGGCGTATGTTTTTTCCACTCCAAACAATCCTACTCTAGGAATCAGAGAAGTGGAAAGACGTGGTTCAGAAAATCCCAAGGGCTTTTCTGTGATGCACAGGGTGAGTTTTCCACCTAGGACAGAGGGCGGAACTTAGGAAGACACCCTTCCCAATGCAGAGGGGGTCCACGTATCTAGGGGCCAGAGATTCTTTCTCTGGACAACCCTACCAGCACTCCTGAAGAGCAGCCTGATTGCTTGCCTCTGGAAACAAGTCAGGGATGTTTTTCTTTGCACCATATAGCCTGGCATTCAATAATGACAGATTCTTGGGTGCAGACAATAATTACCAGAGGTTATCACTTCCCTTTTGATCTTTACCCGAGGCTGCAAAGGCGAATCCCTGATGTTCCACCTAGTCAATGGGATACAGCAGCACAGGAAATTCAAAAGGTGCTTCTAAAGAGTCATCCAAACAGTCCCACCAGACAGAATCTGGATTTTACTCAAGGTTCTTTTTAATGCCAAAAAAGACAGGGGACTGGAGGCCAGTTTTGGACCTCAGACCTCAACATCTTAAGTTCATCAGACAGACAAAATTCCAGATGGTCACAGTTCAGTCTATCCTCCCGTTTATGGAGCTGCCTGTCGGATGAGCTCAATAGAGCTCTAGGATGTGTATTATCATATAAAAATGGATGAACGCTCCAGGAGATTTCTCGCTTCTGGCTGGGAGCCAATTTCGAGCACTGCCCTTTGCTTCTCCACAGCCCCCAGAGTGTTCACCAAAAGTATGGCAGTGGTAACAGCTCACTTGAAACTGCAAGGATTCTGTGTATTTCTGTATCTAGACAATTGGCTCCTTACCCGCCCCTACCAATCATCTACTGTTTCTTGCCTTGCATTACACTCTACAACTAGCAAGATCCTTGGGGATCTCAAATGAAAAGTCAAAACTGGTTCCTACTCAAAACCTAGAGTTCATAGGAGTGAAATTTGACACATGGTCTTACCTGGTTGCCCTTCAGCTCTACAAGCTCCAATGACTAAGATCTCAACTCCAAGTGATACTCTCTCAGGGCAAAGTCCTAGCTCTAGCAGTCTTTTAACTACTAAGATCAATGTCAGCAGTGATTAATATAGTTCCTCTAGCAAGACTACACATGAGACTACTGCAATGGCTCCTGCCATCACAGTGGTCCCTCCTAACACACCCTATGTCTTTTCTGATCTGCATAATACATCACTGCAAACAAGACTTGAATTGGTGGATGCAGCCAGAAAAGGAATTATAGAGCTGCCCATTCTCACCCTCTCAGTCCAAGGTTACAGTGACCACAGACGCATCCCTGATGGGGAGGGGGGGCATTTTCAGGGAAAGACAGTCCAAGGCTCTTGCTCCTCCATGGAGGCAAACTTTCATATCAATGTCCTAGAACTGAGGGCGGTGCTTCTAGCATTGCAAGCATTCCAGTTTGTCCTCCTGTCAGGGACAATTGCTATCCAGTTACACATGTCGGTCATCTGGTATATCAACAAATGAGGGATCCAAATCCTACCCATTGTGTCAAGAAGCCATGAGAGTTTGGCAATGGGTGATATCTTCCAACTGCTTTCTGATAGCAATGCACATTCCTGGGGATTCCAACGTAATTGTGGACAAAATGAGCAGATGCATTCTTCTGCCTCACGAGTGATCCCTCAATCCTGTCATAGTGGTGGAGAGTTTCAGTTGTTATGTTCTTACCGTAACATTCCATCTGTGTTGTTGATCTTCATTCATGACATCTCCCACCAACCACAAATGCAGCTGCTGCTTCTTCACCCTAATCACCCCTCAGGGAGAGTCCCTGAGGGAGGCTCTAGTACACGATGGTCCCACGGGATTACTTTATGCCTTTCCTCTGATCCCACAATTTCTAAAGAAAGCTCTCTGGTTGAGAAGCAAAGTAATCCTCATTGCACCCTATTGGCCCTGACAAGTCTGTTTCCCTTTCCTTTGGCCTCACCTGCTTTATCGACCGTGGACTCTGGATCCAGCTCCGGGATTACTACCACATCCACAAGGGTTGATCCATCCAAACTGATCAAGCCTCAAGCTGACAGCTTGGTTCCTCCACTTTCAGTAATTAACTGGCAAAATAATCCATCTTCCCCTGTATGAAAGATTATTCTGGCTTCACATAAGCCATCCACAAGGAAAATTTATCTTGGCAAATGGAACAGATTCATGTTTTGATGTCGAGAAAAGGACTACACCCCTTTTCAGCTTTGATTAGTTCAGTTTTGGAGTATTTATCAAATCTACTCCATTCAGGAGCTTCAGCTTCTACTATTCGCATCCACTTAGCAGCTATCTCAGACTTTCTACATTGGTTTCCAAAATTCCTCTTTAATATCTCACCGCCTCTGTAAAACCGTCTTCAAGGGAGTCACAGATCAAAATATCCTTCAAACAGATGACTGCACCTTAGAATTTGACAATGTTCCTACAAACATTGACTCGTCCTCCCTGCTGCCACTTGCGATATGAAATTTTTGTCTTGGAAAACTTTATTCTTGGTAGCAATTACCTCAGCAAGAAAAATATCAGAATTACAGGTTTTGCGTGTAAAACGGCCTACATCGTTTTCCACAGAGAAAGTGTCACTTTGGACTAAACTGTCCTTTCTACCAAAAGTTGTTTCGAAATTGAGTAGTAATCAATCCATTGACCTGCCAGTTTTCTTCCCAAATTTTTCTAATAAAGGAGAATATTGTTAGCACTTATTGGATGTACATAGACAATTACGCTTCTACTTGGATAGGACTAAATCACTATGAAAATCTAACCAATTATTCTTGTTCTTTTCAGGATCCAAACTGGGAAAACCTGTTACTAAAGTAACTTTGGCAAAATGGCTGAGAAGCTGTATTTCTTTTGCCTACCAACAAAACCAAATCCGTCTGATAACTAAAATTAAAGTGCATTCGACCAGATCAGTTGCTACTTCAGTTGTTTTTCATTCCAGAGCTTCCATGGATGAGATTTGTGCAGCAGCCACATGGGCTACTCCTCATGCCTTTATCAGTCATTACAAATCGGACTTGGTGTCCAGGGGGAGAGCATCCTTTGGCTCAGTGGTGCTCAGGAATATCCTTCCATAGGGCCTCCCAGGAAATAAAGTAGCTATGGACTCTGTCCCACCCGTCATGAATGAATGGAGATTAACAACATCAGATAAAGAAGTTATGTTCTTACCGTAACTTTCCATCTGTGTTGTTGATCTTCATTCATGACATTCCACCCTCCTACCTCCTCCGAAAGAATCCTGGAGGTTTGGAGATGGTCCTAGCTTCATGATAGGGCATTTGCTCAGACAAAGCGTCCGCTTTCCTTTCTTACTGGCAAACTTTATCTGAGGAGATGAGAGGGGCAAAATGGGTAATCTTAACTTGAGAGCTTTTTTGGCTGGAGCGAGCTTGTTATAACAGCCAAGTTGGTTCCAAGGATAGAACCCAGACACATCCATCATGAATAAATGAAGATCAACAACACAGGTAAGGACATAGCTTCTTTTTTTGCCACTGTCCAACTATCCTGTGCAGTTATGCTCAGTAATTCCTCCATAAAATTAGAATTTGCTAGGATAACATTCCAGGAGTTTATTTTACTTTAGCTGTTGGTGATCACAATGGAGGTCTAATAAATCCATGGACTTTAATGGGGAAACCACTGCACATGTGCTGGGTTACATCTATTGAAGTCTGTGGCCATATTCATAGCCCTCAGATGTCAGTGGATGTTAAAGAAAAATTATATGGGTGTGTTTTAATAAAAAGTTTATAAAGCTTTTTATTAAAAATCTGCATTAAATAGAATGCCCACTTAAAAACAAAAGTATTTCAGGACGTAAGAAGTGACAGTGTGTATAACACACAGTAACTGTACCCAGTCATAACTTATCACTATTCCAATTCTGCTTGTGTATCAGAAAAGAAGCTAGTTTGTCTTAGGCTAGCACACCTCAATAATTAAGAGACTGACATTATATAACTCGAGATAATTCTTCATAGTTGCTGGGTAGTTAAGTTTTGATTGTTTTAGCAGTCAATATTGGGTAACCTGATCACCGTTTTTAATTATACCAGTCTGCTCTGTCATAAACACTAGCACGTATCTCAGCCTCTTCATGGGGGACATAGTTTCATTAAAAAGCCCAGCCCCCACAGTTGTGGATAGTGCTGCTCCTGGCACTTGATTTATACCCCAAGGAAAACAAAAGTGAGCTGTTGAGTCATTGTTCTTACCCCAATGGGGAATGAGAATGGGTCTAGTAAGTAGCTGAATGGTGTTTTATGGTCATATCAGTGCAAAGGATCAAAAAATACACCTGTCATATCATTTGCATTCTTTAGTGTTCCTTAACTAGTTACCTGAATCTTTTTCAGAAGAAAATCCAGGTCAAATAGCATATTACAAGCAATTTTCATAACTTTTATGTTTGAAAATATACATACAAGTGTGTGTGTGTGTGTGTAACAGATACTTCATGAAATAGGCAATATTGGTTGATTTTAAATTAGTATGCATAGTTAAAGGTAATAGTGAGAGTCACAAACCTACTACATTTTGTAGCAAGATATGTGAATAAGTGTATGAAATAGTAGCTGCAGTTTGTCAATGGAAGGCAAGAGTGGATCTCCTGAAAAATTAGAATGGATAGCTCTAGAAGACAAATATCCCCCACCCCGGCCCTGTAATGATAGGCAGTGTTATATGAGTTTAACCAAGTGTTCATGTTGCAGTTTGGTGAAAGTGATCACCAAAATCTTTGGCAGAACTATGAAACATCCCCAGAGAAATATAGTTTCACTAACATGCATCTTGGGGCAAGTTATTCCCAAATAAGGTGTTTGGAATTTACCCCCACCCTGAAGTTCAGGAGTTCATTCAGTGCCCATACAGTTCAGTAAGCCATTTGGTTGGCAGTTCAGTAAACCATTTGGTTGGCATTTTCTCAGACTGTGTTTTGATAATGTTTACTAGATATACAGCCTATTATTAGCCATGACTAGATGGCAAGTGGGAGGAGACTGGTAGCTTGTCCTGGCTTGCAACCTGGAGACCGAGAGAGTATGAAGATTTCTGCAAGTGCTCTTAAGTGCTAGTAGCATTTAGGTCCTACATGACCTCATAATTGTAAATGTAGATGGAAAAGTTTGTAATGAATGGGAATTTGCTTGCTGATTAGTAAATAGAATTGGACTTGGGAAGAAATTAACAGGTTTTCTGATAAAGTTTTCAGATTCTGCGTTCTCCAGAATGAGGTAATCACTATGTAAATAGGAGGGCAGCTGATGCAGTCATTCATTTTGAGGTTCATTTCAAAAGATTTAACATCAAATCTGATGTCATCAATCTTAATTTATTCTTGACGTATGGGCATCTGTTCTGAACTTTGGAACCGGCTTAACCATTATAATAATTCATGAGAACCAAAAACTCTCGAGCTAAGTCCCTACCCACAATGCCCCTCTCTGGATTACACCAAATCTCATTTGCTGCTCTTCTACATTGGACAAATCAGTCAAACTCTCTTGAGCCAAGTGTATTTTCATTCCTTTTATTTGAAATTTAGTTAAATCCTCTTAGGAATCTTCCCATAACCTTTCCTACTTACCCAGTTTAAAAATGTTCCCCTTCTGTTTTTTGCTTCTACTATCCCTCTCTCTTTACACTTTGATGTTCTTTACTACCATTATCGGTGGTTTTTCTCTGTTAAAAGAGAAAAAAAGAATAGCTTTAGTTGTCCCCAAGTCTATTTTGTGAGTGAGTGTCTTTTTAACTTTTCATACCTTGTGGTTTCTTTCCTATCATTGTTGGTAGCCCCTATCCCTTTACTCTACCTCCTGGAAGTTCTGGGCTACCTTTTTGGTAGCCTTTCCCCCCTTTTTCCTTTCTTTCTTTTCAATGTGTGTGCTGCTGTGAGGGAGTTTCTGTAAGCTGACTTTTTCTAGTAAGATGGCATATAATCCAAAGAAAAGATAAATCCACAGACCACCAGGCTGAAGCGAACCATTTATTGAAACAACATTGAATGTTAGCACTTTTGGGTAAAAAAAGCCTTCTTCAGACATACAACATTCAGGTAAAATCATGATATTTAAAAGACAAATCATCCAATCACAGAATAAAATCAATAAAACAATTAATGCAAATTAATATAGGGTCTACACCTACTAAGTATTGGCTTTAAAGGCACCACACCATTAAGACCTGGATATCTACTTGCTCCCAATTCAATAATTCATCTAGTTTCATTGTATTTGGTGCTATTCACAATGTCTCCCTTCCTAATATCAGCATGAATATGCTGCAATACTTGAAAGACAAAACTATGTCCCTTATAACTTTTTATATACACCAGTGCATTGTGCTTATCTTGTAGTCTTATTGCTGATAAATGTCTTAAAATTCTATCCTTTAACCTGCAGTTTGTCTTGCCTACATAAAATGAGGCACAGCAAGTGCAGGTAGCTAGATGAATTATATTCTGGGAAAGACACGTAGCCAGAACTCTAGGTACATATTCCTTATGAGTGACAGGGTGTACAAAACAAATATTCTTATTTATAAATTTACAAGCTTTACAATGCTGACATGGCATATAAAGGCACTACTGGATTCAAGCAGTGCCATAATTGTGAAAGGAAAATGCTCGATTCCAATAGGCATATGTCTTGTGTCTATTGCTTGGGCCCGGTGCACTTGCACGACGATTGCGCTATTTGTCAAGCTTTTAGTCACCAGGCCCTCATGGAAAGGATAAAACAAAAGTATTTTGAAAGTACTGATTAAGATATCCTTTGAGGCTTTGGCTGGTCAGCCAAGGAAATCTAAGTCAGATGTGTCTTCACCATCTTCCTCCTCTTCCTCGTCTTCAAAAACTGATCATGGGAAAAAGAAGAGTCTCTCTGTGCCTGCATCACCTTCAGCTCTGGCATCCAAGAGACCTAAATCTTTGGTTTCCATGCATTCAGCAGAGTTGAAGCTAAGTACCAAAACAACTATGGTGCAAATTTCGGTACTGACTGTAATGACCTGTTCTGCACCGCACGTTTCAGTGCCGACAATTATGGTGCTGACCACCCAGGTGACAGCCCCTCCCTTGGCACCATCCACTTCCATGGTACCATCACTGTCTTTGGAATCAGGACTTTCTTCAGTACCCAGGACTAGGTATTCCCTCACAGTAGATCCCTTTCTGGGGTACCACCCAATCCCCTTCATAGAGAGACCTGAATCTTCATTAGCACTCTGTTCTTTCCTCAAGGAGTCTGACAGAAGTCTATGTAAGTTTGGTGGATCAGCTCCTCATGGCTAGGGGTCTTACAAGTACTTCCCAAGTTTCTCTTCCCTCTAGAGATGGGACTTTCTCTCCGAGGACTCCATCAGACATTCCTCCTCTAACCACCATTGAGGCATTTCAGATCACAACTCCTATCCCCTGGTTCCGGCTGTTCCAGTGCTGACAGTTTTTATGTCTTCAGCTCCAGTGTCTGCCCTGAGTTCCTTGGTTCCTTTGAATCCAGAGGACTCCCAGGGTTGTAGCTCCACTTGCTGGGTCTGAGGGGTGTGGTTTAGTTCTAGTTTTCTCTGAGTCATCTTTGCTTCTTGGAGTGTCTGCATGTGTGGGCCCTTCCCCGGCTTTGGAGGTTGTTTTGTTTGAGCAGGGTGGGATCACAGTTCCACGGTTGTCCTTCCCAGTTCTGGGCTCCCTTCCCTCTTGGGGAGGGGTCCTGCCTTCCAGGTCATGGAGAGGGCCTTGGCCTCTGCAGGTTCTCAGCCAGTTCCTTCCCTATCAGAGCTTTTTCCCAGAACTCCCTTTATTCCAGAGCTTCCTCCAATTTCCACTCCAGGACAGCAAGCAGCAAAGCTGCAGGAATACCCCTGCACAGGGCCTTATCTCTTCCGAGTCGTACACAGAGGTTCCCCACCGAGGAGATGCCCTGGAAGAGGATGTGTAAGAGGAAACACTTAGATTCCTAGAGGAATCTGTCATTGGAGGATGCAGACTTCAATGACTGGGAGGGTCCCCCCCCCGTCACCCCCAGAAGACATCTCCTTTGGAGACATTCTTGAAATGTTAAAGCAGAGGGGTGACTGGAAGCCCAGAGACCCTTCCTCAGAGGAGTTGGTGTACCTGCAAGCTTTCAATGCCCCCCCTTCTACCTCCAGTTGACCCTGCCCACTGACCATCTCATTAAGTTGATCACACAGCGGGCATGGAAGACCCCTGATTTC
Organism: Protopterus annectens; assembly: GCF_019279795.1. NCBI lineage: Eukaryota > Metazoa > Chordata > Ceratodontiformes > Protopteridae > Protopterus > Protopterus annectens. The sequence continues at coordinate 571,444,250 of NC_056747.1, forward strand.
TGTAGACCCAATCCCCAGGAGAACTGACAAAATTATCACAGCGCCAGAAGACCATCAGTTTTGGGCCAAATGATTAGCAGTTGATGCCATGGTGGTTCTGCCAGCCACAAAGAAGGAACTTGCAAAAGAGATTCCCACTGTTCATCCCCTAACCGAGAGTCTAGGGCTAAGGACAGGTTTGGGAAGTTGGTGTATGCTTCGACCTTTGCCTTAGGGTCTTTGAATTTCACAGCACACTTTACTAGACTCCAGAGGGATCTGATCAAGGAGCTGTCAGATATCCTTTCAGGAGCTGTGTCTGACGAGGTACAGCATAAAATGGCCGCACAGCTGGCCGTCCTGGAGTCTACTTCCAATTCATCCATGATGGTCATTGCACACACAGCTGAAGGGATAACTAAGGCAGCAGGTTCCAATGTTGACATAAGGAGGGATGCCTGGATGCACTTCTGTGACTTTGCGGAGCCATGCAAGTTCGTTCATCAATGCTCTCCCTTTTATGCAATGTTCCTCTTTAGCCCCAAAGTCAGAGACATATTTGCCAGGTGTGAAAAAGACCCTTTTTGCAGTGGGCATACGTTTTTCTGCTCCCCAGCGGTCCTACTCTAGGAACCAGAGGAGGGTAAAAATGTGGTTCAAGAAATCCCAAGGGCCTTTTTATGACACAAGTGGCAGTGGCTCCCCTTGGGGTGGAGGGGGGGTAGCTCCAATGGAAGACACTGATGTCATGGCAGAAATGGCCCACAAAGTCAGGGTTCCAGAGATTTTCTCAGGGAAACCCTACCAGTACTTTGGAGGGAGACCCAGTTGCTTTCCCCTGGAGGCAGTCGAGGGAAGGATCATTTCGAGAGGACACTAATCAAGTAATCAAGGAGCCTCAGTCCTCACTACTGGCACCTGTGGGGGAATGTTCACTGGGAGGATAATAGGCACACACATACTACTACTAGATGCAGCTCTCTGCATCAACTGCAGTTTCCCTTAAAAGCACACAGAGACCACATCAGTACAGGGCTGGTTTCTCCCTCTTTCTCCAGATCCCCAAATAAGGCTCTCCAATGGCACAACCATAGAGTTGAGATCTCAGCTGAGTGACCAACCTAGACGTCCAGCACCCTCTCTGTCTAACCAGTGCTTCATGTCCCTGCCCAAGTAGCTGACACACACACACCTGGGAAAGGCTGGCACGGGTTCACTAGCTATGCCCCCTTCTGCCCAGACTTTAAGGTAGTTCCCACTGCCACCAGTCACTCCTTATTAGCTACTTTGACTCTTCCAAGGGTACCCAATATACTGAGTGATATTAATACAAATGGTAGTTTGATCAAAAGCAAGGCTATTAGGAGTGGCTCACAGTGTCACCAAATAAATATGCAAGTACCCTCAAAACGTAAATCTCTCTACACAGATCAGCCACAAAGAAATGTTTAAATATATTTAATAACTAAAAGAACAAGACAATACTAAATATATATTCACAGTGATATCAGAGTTCAAAACCACAGGAAATATTTAAAATAGCATTGCAGTACAGGCTCACACAAAGAAAAACAAAATCTAAACTAAGGTTTGCTATATTCCTGACTGTATCTGAGAGTTACTACACCCTTGGCTTCTGGCTAGGAGACAGTCACTGTCAGTTCAGAGCTCTACTTTTTGATCTCACCACAGCCCCCAGGGTGTTCACCAAGTGTATGACAGCAGCTCACTTGAGACTGCACGGAGTGTTTCCATATTTAGACAACTGGCTCGTCACCGCTCCCACCAAGCATCTACTAGAGCAAGCAACATATTTTATTCTACACATTTGCACTTATCTTGGTATTACAGTAAATCACACAAAATCCCAACTAAGTCTGTCTCAAGAATTGGAGTTTATAGGAGCTTGCCTGAATAGCACCCCTTGCATAGCTTCCTTTCCTCTTCACAGATTGCAGAATATAGGGTCCCAGGTGGAAGCTGTTCTCTCCAAGGACATGGTACTTGCTCTGTTAGTTCTACAAGCTGTAGGATCCATGGCAGTGGCCATTACACTGGCCCTGCTAGCAGGATTTGACATGAGACTTCTGCAGTGGCTTCTAGCCTTGAAGTGGTCCATTCTCGCTCATCCCTTGAAGCATCTCATCCAGATTACCAGCTGTTGCAAGAAGGACTTATACTGGTGGATGGAAAAAGAGGAAATTTGCTTAGGTTGCCGCTTTGTTTCACCTCAGCCCAAGGCCATAGTGACCACAGATGCCTCCCAGATTGGGGGGGGGGGGTATAATCTTGGCAGAACAGTCCAATGCACTTAGTCCCTGATAGTGGCTGATTTACATATCAGTTTTCTGGAGTTAAGGGTGGTGCTTTTAGTGTTGCAAGCCTTCCAAACTGCCCTCCCTCTAGGAATGATTGTGATTCAATCAGACAACATGTCAGCAGTCTGGTACATCAACAAACAGGGCGGAACCAAGTCTTTACCCCCTGTGTTGAGAAGCTGTCAGAGTGTGACAATGGGTGATCTCTTCCAACCACTTTCTGTTAGCAATGCACAACCAGGGGAGTTCGAATGTGATGACACACGAGCTGAGCAGATGTATACTCCAGCCTCAGATGTGGTCTTTTAATCTCAGACTGGTGAAGGAGAATTTCCATCGCTGGGGCCAGCCTTGCTGCAATCTGTTTGCATCAACCCTGAACAAGTGCAGCAGCTTCTTTGCCCTAATTCCCCTCAGGGTGAGTCCCTGAAAGATGCTGGCCTTCGGGACTGTTCTATGCCTTTCCCCTCATTCCATTAAATACCTCACTTCTTGAAGAAAGCCATCAGGTTGAAGAGCAAGATGATCCTCATTGCTCCCTTATGGCCTTAACAAGCTTGGTTCCACTTTCTTTGGCCTCACTTAATTCACCGTCCATGGACTCTGGACCTGGATCCAGCTCTCCTGTCCCATCTACAGGGGACTAGTTCACCCCCCTCTCCAAAACCTCAAGCTTACAGCTTGGTTCCTACAATCCCATTGATCACCAGGCAAAATAACCTGTCTTCTCCAGTCCAAAAAATTCTGCTTGCTTCCCGTAAGCCTTCCACCAGGAAATTTTACCACAGTAAGTGAAAATGATTTTCTATATAGGTACACGATAGTGGTATTGATCCATTCTCTGCACCAGTTGAAAAGGTGTTGGAATTTTTAGCTATGCTTTTCAAACGGAGCTGCTGCTGCTTCTATTAAAGTCCTACTAGCTGCTAATTCCAACTTCCATGATGGCTTCGAAGAGCATTCATTAATCTCATACAGACTGTATGAAGTTTTTATGAAAGGAACCCTTATGGTTAAAACCAGCTTATAAGGATCATCTTGTTCATTGGGATCTTGATATGATTCTAAAGTCTTTGGTCCATTCCACTTTTGAGCTGGAGACTACTTGTGACTTTTAAGTTCCTTTCATGGAAGTCCATTTTTCTGGTAGCCATTATGTATGCCAGAAGAATTTCAGAGATTCAAGCGTTATCTTCAAAACCTCCATATTTGATTTCACTAAGAACCAACCAAACATTTCTTCCTAAGGTTGTACTGGAAACTAACATTAGTCAGTCTATTGACTTACCAGTCTTCTTCTTCCTTAATTTTTCCAACAACGGAGAGTATTGTTTACACTTGTTAGATGTTCACAGGCAACTGCGTTTTTATCTCGACAGAACTAAGGATTTTAGGTAGTCATCATTTATTTGTCTCCTTTTCAAATGTCTAACATGACATAGAATGAGGAAAAAAGGGAGGGTGTGTCTACTGCTGCAACAGCAATCTATTTGAATGTCCGCAGCGGTAAGTTAACTTACACATCTTTACTATGCTCATTAGATCCCTGCTGCAGTAGCCTAAGTGATATGGCTAGATAACCAGAGCTTAGAAAGTGAGAAGGAAGAAGGGTCTGAGTCCAGTAGCACCTGGAGAATAGATCAAGCAAAACATCATCTAGATCTGGAAAAGAATCAAATGTGTAATTGGTTTTGTAAAAGTAAGGACTGAGGACCAAGTTACTGCTTCTAGAATTTGTTTTAAGTCCATCTGTTTTCAAAAAGCCACAGAAGCCAAATCCCTGGCCTTGCCTGGCAGTGACTTGTTATGGTGAGAATAACAGAAAACAATAGCATGAGATAAACATTTAGAACCTGTTACTTTTATAAGAAATAAATGGTTGATCTGAACTTCTGAAAGTTTTAGTCTTGTCATTATGTAGTATCTGAGCTGCCTGTGGACTTCCAGAGTATGCAAAATCCTTTCTTCCTGATTTTTTGGATCTAAAAAAACAACATGCAGATGAATAGCTTGACAAAGTAAACACTGAAACCACTTTCAGGTATAAATGATTTGTTCTCAGATCAAGCCTATCCTTGTGAAAAGTGAGATAGGGACAATTTACCATAAGAGCTTGTAACTTGTACTCTCTGCAGAGGTCTTGCCAATGAGTAACACTATTTTCCAGATTAAGAATTTCATTTCAGTCTGATGAGCTGGTTCCTATAGAAAAGTTTAGGTTTTTCTAAAACAAAATTGAGATCCCAAGGAGGAGTCACCATTTTTTCTAGGTAGGCAGATATGCAAATCCTGTTTCAAAAATTGCTTGACTACAGGCTGGGATACATAGGTAGACAAGCAGAGATTGCCAATAAGTGAATCTTGATAAAAGATTAAGAAAGGACAGGGGTAATAACTCAAAAAATATTGAAGAGCCAGAGGCATTTGTGCCTTAAAAGGGTCCAGGTTCTTAGTTTGGTACTAACTAGAAAATTTCTTCCACTTGCCTATATATGATTTTCTAGTACAGGTTTGCTAGCCTCCTTTACATTACATACTGCATATGCCCAGAAAACAGGTGCCTATGTGATATTAAAATGTTAAAATCCAGGCAATGAACTTGAAGAAGTTGGTTGTATTAGACATTTCATCTCTTGTGCGAGTCCATTTCATAAGGAAGTTTGTGGTAAATGCCCTTGGCCATTTTCAAAAGAAGGGAGAACCACTGTTGCCTGGTTCAAAAGGGAGTCACTACAATTATATTTGGAGAGTCCTTCTGAATTATTAAAATGATCCTGTATATTAGTGGAAAGCCATGCAAGAACATTCTTCTCCATGGGAATGGGAGGGCATCTGTGTTCCAGGCCTGTTTGTGAGGAATCTTGGAGCAGAATTTCTTTAACTGTTGTGAATGGAGGAATACAGATCAATTTGAGGAGTTCCCCTCAGCTGGATCATTTCCAGGAAGACCCTGGGTTCAGTTTCCATTTGTGAGGGTCGGTCCATGTCCTTCACAGCTTGTCTGCAATAATATGTTGCTCTGATGAAATGTTGGTAGCCTAGAGGCAAAGGTTGTGTTGAGTTAATTCCCAGGTTACCAGTCTTACTAATCTGCAAAGGGGGTAAGATCTGGTTCTCTCCATTTATGTACCACATCACTGTGCCGTTGTCTGTGGTTGCAAGCAGAGGTCCTATAGTCCAAAGGTAGTTTACAGGTTTGGCAGCATTTATTACTACTGCCATCATTTCTTTGACATTTAAATGTTTTTAGTCTGTTATGTTTGTTTCACAGACCCTGACCTTTCACACCTTTGGAAACAGCTCCCCAAGCAAAGTCTGTAGCTATAGATTGAGTAAGAGATGGAAGAGAGAAGTGAAGACCTGAATTGAGGGCTAGCTGGTCTACCCACCAAAGTAACTCCCTTATGACAAACCCCTGACACTGGGATCAGAATGTAGATCAATTGCAGTGTCAGCAGCACAAGAGAAAGCACACAACTTTGGTGTAGAAGGCTGTGGGCTCCATTCCCACACCAGGTAGAGTGATTACCAACAGTGCAGTGAAGCACAAGGGGGATGCAGCACTTCTGAGTGTGCTGCTCTTTGAACGAGACATTAAAATGGAGTCCCCATCTGCTTGCACTGGTGGTAGATGATGCAGATGTAAAATATCCCACTGCATCTTTAGAAAAGAGTAGGAGCTCTTTATTATTAATTACAATAATTTATATACACTATTTACAGTTCATTACATCTTACATTACATCATAATTGTCTATTTCAATTTCCCCCACAACCAAACGCATCATCTTCAAAATGTCAGATTATACCCATTTCCCATTATATTTTATCAAGACTTTCATTCCATACTATCCATAAAATAGTTTATCAATTTATTTTACATTTTTTCTTTGTTACCACAGTACCCATTATTCTATCATATTCATGTTTATATCATATTTACAGTTTTAAGATCTTCCAATACATTAATTTCACATAATGCCTCCCACTATTTTCTCACTCTCATACAATTCACAAAAAAAACATGTGCTGTCAATTCAATTTCCCCACAATAATTGCATAGCCTCTCCTGAATCCCTTTATAGGGCATATTTACTTTAACAGGCAGTTTACTTACAGTCATCATTTTACACTGTATAATCCTTGTTTTAATTGCAGTGCTTTTTTTTTTTCATTTTTCTAAATTCCTCCAGGGGTAAGTATGACAGTATTTGCTTAACATATTTGAATACCATTCTCTTCTGTTTTCTCCTACACTTTCTATTTTCAATTTCCACAGTAAAATTTTATTCTGATATTCTTTTTTATCATCATGTACATTTTTCTTCCATCTTTTCCCACATCTTATTCTTTCTCAAACAGCTTTATATTTGAATTTCATTATATCCCTTTCTAAATTCCTATTTTCTTCTTTTAATCCTATCAACATTCTATAAAGATTCAAAGAAGCTGCATGAACTGTAGGACTGATTAACCCTAATCCTCCTCCTTCATTGACATACAAAAATCTTCTCCTTAGAGGATTTAGCCTTGATCCCCCATATAAATTAAAATACAATCGACAACAGCTCTTTTTCATACTTAGATGGGATCATATATACACTTGCTAAGTAAGCTATCTTACCCAAAATAATATAATGTATTAAATATACATTTTCTTATATTACAATCTATATTATCTCCAAAATATACATTTGTTTTTGTACAATTCTCTCTTCATATTTATTCCAGATATTCCCAAGATCTGTATCTTCATTATTAAATTAACCCAAAAATCCAGTTCCTCTACTAATACATAAGCAAATTGCAATATTTATTTTTTTAATTCCTTGTTCCATCCATTTCTTATTCTTAGTAATTAAAACTATATCATCTGCATAAGTAAGAATAATTGGAATGTATACTCCCTCTATCATCCTTAGCAGGATATAACGCTTGTAGCTTAGGCTACCACAACAGTAATCAAATGATGAACATCTGCAGGTTCCCAAGATAACTCAGTCTGAAACTTTTTTAACCTTTAAAAGCAATATGAATGCCCAAGGCTCTAGCAAGGCAGTTATTTGGCTAGTTCTTTAATTGAATTAACCAAATAATTATCCTGATTAACCTGCAGATTCTCATTAAAATGAACAGTGAATAGAACGCAGACGAGAAGGGTCATGGGATTCATATGCAAGACTTCTCACCTCCACCTTCTAACATACTAACAAGCCATCAGTAGCCAACCCACATCCTCTTAACTAGAGCAACTAGTATTATTGGTTACCCAGCAATCTCTAGTCATTTGTCTAGAGATTACTGAGAGAAGCAGGCAATCCTATTTTCAGTGTTGTATAGGTTCATAGGTTCGTACTAGGCTATCTGCCCTAAGGCATTTATAAGCCTAGCCAGAGTGTATGTGGCTTACACCACCCCTTAGGATGAGAATACTACGCCCTTTTAGGGTTTAGTTTACTATGCCTCTGTCTAGTAGTGCCACAGAGATGACCCCCCGGGGTAAACCTATGATCTCCCATCCACTCGTCGAGATTTCTCTTGAATAGAGTCAGTGAGGGGCTCTGCCTAACATGGACTGGGATTCTGTTCCAGAGTGTAGGGAGCCTCTGGGTTATGAATCTGTCCCTCCAGCATGTCCTATTTATTTCTGTGTTGAGGTTTAAGTCACTTGTTCTCGTGGCTCTGATGGATTTGGATTTTCTGAGGTGGAGCATGTCCATTAATTCAGGATTGGACATGGCCTTGTACGTCAGGCACAGATCACCTCTGAGTAGGCGCTATGCGACTGAATAGAGCTGGAGTTTTTTCAGTCGGGCAGCATATGACATATGTTTAAGACCCTTTATCCTCTTGGTGAGGAACTTTTGGGGTCTTTCCAGCTGCTGCAGGTGTCGGGTGAGATACATCCCAAATGGGGCATTGTACTCAATCATTGGCCTGATAAGAGAAGAGTACAGGGGCACAATGACCTCTCTTGATCTAGATGTGAAACCCTTCATGATAAGGTGGGCAATATAGAAGGTCTTCCTAACCACTTTGGCAATGTGAGTGTCAAATGAGAGGTTACTGTCAACCTGGGTCCCTAGGTCCCTGATTACCTCTTCCGTACTTAATGGATTACCGCCTATGTGGTAATTTGTCGGTACCTTGTTTTTCCCATAGGGTATGACTATACATTTTTTGGTGTTCAGCTTAAGGCCATGGCTCTGGCACCAATTATCTGTTTCTATGAGGCCTCTCTGAAGGATGTTTGTGTCCGCTGGAGTATCAATTATGGCACCCAGTTTGCAGTCATCTGCAAACTTTGCCAGCCACAATCCTCCTATGTTTGCCTGTACTTCGGAAAAATAAATGCTGAACAGGAGGAGTCCCAGGACTGAGCCCTGTGGGACACCGCTTGTGACTGGCTTAGAGTCTGACATAGCTCCAGCAACTCTGACCCTGTGGGTTCTGTCCTTGAGCCAGTTTGCAACCCATCTTGTGACATATGGGTTTACATTTAAGCTGGTGAGTTTGTCTATGATGCCCGAGTGGGGTATTGTGTCAAAGGCTTTTGCAAGGTCAAGGTAGGCTGTGTGAACTGCCTTACCCTCATCAATGGCCTTAGTGACTGTTTCAAAAAAGTCGACCAAGTTCAAAAGGCAGGATCTGCCCTTGACAAAGCCAAATTGAGTAGGATCCAATGTCTGTAGGTCCCCAATGTCTTTGTTTATGAGTTCCATAATGATCCTCTCCATAGCTTTGCAGACCAGGCTCATCAAGCTTATGGGGCGGTAATTTCCAGGGTCCGTAGAGGCACTGCCTTTGTGAAGTGGGACTACTGTTGCCGTACGCCACTCTTTGGGTACGTATCCTGTAGTAAGGCTAAGATTAAACAGCAGACTTATGTGTGGGTTTAGTTCCTCTTGGAGTTCATGTAGAACACAGCCCGGGACACCATCCAGTCCAATTGATGCTGTGTTTTTAGCTTTAGAGAGGGCGGCTCTCACCTGGGCATCTGAGATGTTAGGGAGGCTACACTCTGCTGGGATAGTTATTTCTCCTTTTGGGGGGGAGGGGGAAGAGAAATTTGCACTGAACCTGTTTGCCAGAATGTTGGCAATGTCAGTGGGTTCAGTGTATTTTGTGTCATTTTGGACTAACTCTGAGCATATCTGGGAGTTTCCACCCAGGTTTCTAACATAGTTAAAGAAGGCCTTGTGATTGTCTTTTGCGATTTTTCTCTCAAAGTTGGCCTTAGATGATTTTATGAATGATCGTAGTTTTTTGCTAGTACTGATCAGAGACGCCTTCCCTTTTAGGGATTTTGCTCTGTCATGTAGTAGCTTCCTCCTCCTGTTGTAAAGTTTGTTTATGGCTGGGGTCCACCAGACCAGGCACCTGCCTTTGGGGGAATGGGTCTTGGTTTTATTTGGGATTGCATGATCCATGCATTCTTGAAGGTGCCCATAGAAGGCATTTGCAAAGGATTCAACAGTGTGGGTTGTGGTTTCCACTGGCCCAGGGGCCTTGAAGGATACCACTTCAGTCTTAAGAAGTGTGAGGTTTGCTTTTGAGAAGTTCTTCACTGTGGTCTTTTGTGCAGGGGGTGGGGGCGGGATGTGGATTTCCAGTGAGATTAATTTATGGTCTGATCTTACCAAAGAGGGATATACTTCTGGTGTGGAGCATTTTGTCCCCATGTTTGTGATGATCAGGTCTAGTATGTTGTCTCCTCTTGTGGGAATGGTGACTAGCTGTTCCATTGCATTTGAGTTTATGAATTCTAGGAACCTGTGGGCTAGGGTGTTGGGGCTTGAGTAATGTTCCCAGTCTATGTTTGGGTAGTTGAAGTCTCCCAAAATGATGGTATTTGGAGAGACATTCATACTCTCCAGTGTCTTCAGGAAGGCTGTGTGGGGGTTCCTGAGTTTGAGAGGGTGGTCTGTAGCATGCTACAAACGGTAAGGCAGTTTTGCCTATGGGTAGTTGCACCTGGATAGTCTCCGATGCTTCGTGCATTGCCACTAACCTGGAGGTGTGGGTATCTTTGATGAAAATGGACACTCCCCCTCCTTTTGTGGTTTGGTCCAAGTTTTGGGGCCGGAAAGCATGATATGAGGTAAAACCTGATAGTGCTGAGGTCTTCTCAGGAGCCTTGAACCAGGTTTCAGTCACTGCACAGACATCGATGTTCTCCATACTGAGGAGGGCTTCGAGGGCGTGCATCTTGAGGTTTAGACTTCTGGCATTGAGCAGCATTACCCTTAGTTTTTTTCCACTTGTGTTTTCTAGGGAGGTAGGTTTGTCATTTGAGCATTGCCTAAAAAAGGCACTATGGGGGTGGCAGGAGCCTTGGCCAATATCCGGAAGCCCCGGGGTGACAGGTGCAAGCCATCCCTTGCGAAGCAGCGTGGCTTGTCAAGCATGTCATCCCAAGCAGACAGACATTGGATCCCCTTAGAATGACACCAGTAATTAAGCCAATTGTTAAAACTGATCATTTTGTCATTGTACTGTGGCATCATTCTTGGTGAGGGTAAGATGCTGCTCAGGGTCAGGGTCATACCGGCCTGGGCTACATAATCAGAGAGCTCCTCTTTTCATGTAGTCCAGGGAGGTACGTCTCAGGTCGTTCACACCGGCATGTACAATGACTGAGTCATATTTGTACTTGCTGTGGAGTGACCTGAGTGCTTGTGTTATGTGGCAGATTCTAGCTCCCAACAGGCAGCTTATTGTGACCTTTTTCTTGTTCAGTCTGGTGAGCGGGACGTCAGTGTATCTGACTATGGAGTCACCTATTACAAGTGTGTCTGGCATGTTGTTTGGCCTTAAGGGCTGTGACTGTTTAGCACACTGACTTTGTGAACTATGTGTTGCATGTGCTATGTCTTGAGGTGGTGGTTGCTTGGGTGTCTGCTTTGGAGGCCTCTGTTGTTTTGGTAGATTTTTAATCAGCGCCTCCGAGTATGTTTTTGTGTGTTTATGTGTTTGGTTTGCTGTTGTGATAGTTCCATGTGAGACTGGGTTTGTGGTGTGCATGGTTTCCTTCTCCTCCTGACTGGTCTTGCCAGTACTGAATTGAGAGAGCTCAGCTTCCAGTTTGGCTATATAGTTGCATCTCTCGCATATATTTGTATTTGTTGGGAGGAGAGGGTTGTCTGTGTACATGAGGCAATTGTAACATTGCCTCAAGATTCCCAGATTCACCAGCTGAACAGGAGAGGACGCCAGCAACTGACCCTTCGACATGCTAGAAATAGTGAAAAATATTGCTGAGTCAGAAAGGACCTATAGGGAGATGTGTACTCAACAGAATTTAGGTGAATGAAGTACTTTCTTTTGTTTAAGAGTGCTTTACCTGTATAAAAATGCTTTAGGAGCAAGTGCTGAGCTTTTCAGATAGAGTATAGGCTGTTTAGATTGCAAGTAGAAACAGTTCTAATGGAAAAATTGAAGAGCAGACTTGGCGGAGCCAGAAAAAGTTTTACCTTGTTTAACCAAGTTTAAGCTTGTTTAACCGGCGCTGCGCTATGTGCACGACCACGCAAAGGTGGATTTTAAGCAGTGAACTATAAAAGAGCTAGGAATGGTCCCAAACAACCAATTACTACAGCTTCTTGTGCTGAGGTCACTTCCCCCAAGGACAGGTAGGCTACAAAAAAAACAAAAAAATAATCCTTGTTTTCCTGCCTTTCTCGACTAGTTTAGACCAGTATATAGGCATTGCTGTATTCTGGGCTGTGGTGTAGTTCCTGTGTTGTCTCAATACCTTACTTGGATAGAAGGAGTCTGTGGAAGAAAGCAAAGGGCACTGGGTCTAAACTAGTTGAGAAAGGTGGGAAAACAAGGATTATTTTTTTGTTTTTTTTGTAGCCTACCTGTCCTTGGGGGAAGTGACCTCAGCACAAGAAGCTGTAGTAATTGGTTGTTTGGGACCATTCCTAGCTCTTTTGTAGTTCACTTATTTACACATTATTTTACTATACTTGCAGAAAATCAGATATATCTGTGAGTAATGGAAACAGTATGTACAGCTAGCAAAGCAACTAATTTTAATTTTATTATTTTTATTACATTGACTGTGGTAGGAGTGGTGTGGTTGTAGCAGCAAGTTGGAATAACAGCTTGTGGCCATTACTTCCAGTGTTTTAGGTGATTGCTAAAAACATCTGTTTGTGGCAGTCTGCAGCAAAGGGCACTTAGATAATCATAGTAAAGAGATCACTGTAGTGGTACAGTGTATGTATGTGTATATATATATATATATATATATATATATATATGACAAACATTATTGTGTATGAATAGGAATGTGATGATATTCATATTTTAAATCTAAAGTTACTACAAAGCTCAAATGAAGAAGGGGTAACAGGTTTTGTGGTGAAAGCATTTTGAGTTTGGGCACAATTACAAACAGATTCCGGAAAGAAATATCTGGTCTCCAAGAGTTTTCTTTCTTTGGCAGTAAAAACATTCTGGAGTAAAATCATTCCCATAACTGAGGAGTAGGAACAGCTTCTAGTACCGCCTGAGATGGCATATCATATAAGACAGGAGGAAAGAGAAAAGTTTGTCTTGGCAGATGTGCAGGTATCCGCTGGAAAGGAGGAATTTCCTGCTACTGCCAGCTGTATTCTAGTTGAATCATATTCAGCAGCCATTTGTCTGAAACACTTCATTGCCAATAACAGAGTAAGAGTAATGGAGATTCAAACCTTCTGGAAGGAATACAGAATTGTGTGGGAGGGTTGACTGCTTTTTGTTTTGAGGGTTTCTGTTTAAAGCCTCCCTGCATTGCTTTTAAACACCTACTTACCAGCATTCTGCTGTGACTGTTTATTTTTCTTACCAAAATTAGACAAGTGAGCAGGAAAATCTCTTGGAGAATTTATAGAGGGAGCGCTGAAAAATCTTGAGAGATTCCCTGAATCAACTTGCTTCTCTCATCATGCTTTCTGATAATCTCTGTGGTAGAGGGTCTAAAATACTTAATTTCTCTCCAAGGGAGACTTCACAATTTCATTTTTAATTTCATGTAGGAGGTTCTGAGAATGCAGCCAAGCAACTCTCCTTAAAATACTACCAGTGGCACTAGCCCCATAAGTAGTATCTATAGAGTCATAAGCATGTTTCAAACAAGTAGAAGTGACATGAGAAACAGAAGAAACTATACTGCACAATGTGTACATTTTCTCTAAAGAGGATACTGATTCCAAAACATTCCTTATATTTTCTCAGTTAGTTGGGGATAAACTTCAACATATGAGCTTGACAATTTAGAATTCTAAAAATCAAAGTGGCAAAAGCATACACCCCCCAAAAAACAAAAAACCTTATCAAAAGCTTTTTCATTCTCATTAGAAAGAGAATGATTACAACTGACAAAATGTTAAGAACCTGGACTTAGTAAAATATATAGTTTCTGGGTCAAGTATTGGTTTAGTGTATAAAAATTTGAAAGACTTTGGAACTTTATACAATCTATCTGCTTTTGTAGGCACATCAGGCTGTGACAAAAAACACCTTCCAATGCTGACAGCATTTGGGTGAAGGTTCTGGAAATTCCAGTTGCAACAGATCATAACAATTTCTTTGGAACTGAGAAACGTCAGTATTTTCCCACTGTAAACATTGGTTCATCTTGGAAATAATCTCAAACAGAGAGAGAATTCTTCACAGACAGAATCAGATAATATACTCTCCTCGGAATATGAATCAAAAACCTAAGGAGAAAAAAAATAAAGTTATATATTTACCATAATGATATGTCCATGTTGTCTCTTTCCATCTGGTTCAGTCTCTGGGTTATTGGATCCAAGACCTACCATTTTCAAAAGGCTTCAGCTCCCTGATCTCTTCCATAATACCTAGCTCTGACAGACTAACCTCAGAGCAAGTTTGCCTCTTCAAAAAACAGCTCCACTGCCATCCCAACAGCCTAACATCAAGGACCCCCAAATGAAAGGAGGGAAGCAGCATCCACAACTCAGTCAACCAAAAGATCAAGAGGACAATAATACTAGAGACTTCTAAGATGGCTGTGAACTGAGTAACAACTTAATTTCAGCTCTTTCATTGTGAATACAGAAACTCAAAAAATGCAGCTAGTGAATTTGTTTTTTTGGGGTAAATTTCTGTTACTGGCTAGTAAGTGCACTACCTAGATGCCAGCAAAGCAGAAATTTACAGAACCTGAAAAAAAAGACGACCACAAAAGGTGAGGAGAAAACACTGGCTGGGAAGAATACTGAAGCTGTTCAGCAAAAAGCAGTTTAAGACGTAACTTCCAGTAGTCTAGAGGAAAAAAATAAGTCAAGGTGCTCAGACCTGATTAAAATCAACAGTACACTGAAGGGGTACATCAACTAAAACAACAAAAGACTTAAAAAATGGAAGAAGCTTTAAACATGTTCAGATGAGCTTATAAAACTGAAAAAATCAGAGGTGGAAATGAAGAAAAAAGATGACTGAGTATGAGGCTGCTCAAGATGAGCCGTTTCAAAAAATGGTAGAATTAGAAGACAGAGAATGTAGGGAAAACCCTGAGATTTTCCACTGTACCAGAGAAATTGGAAGGAACAGACTATGTTAATTATATGAAAGAACAAATAAACAACTGGAGTGGTATTCCACAGTAGTTGTTAACTGAAAGGGCACATCATGTATATGCTCCAAACCTGGCCATGAGAAAGCAGCCAAGACTTTTAATAATAAAGATGCAATTCTGCCAGCAGAAAGAGTTTATTCTGACAAAACTGTGGCATATGGACAAAGTACTAAATGTTAGAGAGTAGAGTGGTTGTGGAAAATGATTACTCAATGTACACCAGGAAAAAAAGAAGTAAATTGATTCCAGCAATCAGGGAATGTCAAGAGGCAGGTTTGAGATTCAAGCTGCTATATCCAGCTATCTTCACAATATTTTCCTGTAGGGTCAGTCATTTTTGATGCATAACATGCTAAGGAGGAAATAAGAAAGTTTGTCCAACAAAATATGAGCTATCAAACAGAAGAGGATTCTGCTTCTTATTCTTCTGATAACAAAGCTCATAGAGAGACTATGCCAGTGAAACCTTTTCCAGTGTTCCAAAGGAAAATGCTTGACAGAGAAAAAAATACAGGAACTGATTAGAAGAACCAAGAGTACATTGAAATGAACTAGCAACTTGAGATGGAAGATTGAGATCAACAGGAAGAAAACCGGCAACTCAGGAATTAATGAATACATGTGGGATTACAAATCATCAGTCATACTTGTGAAATATGGCAGAAAAAGAAAACCTGGAAACATTGGACCTTTTTGACTTTATTAAACTTGCAGGAGACTGCAAAGCATATGCCCGATTGGAAAAATATTAAGGACTGGGAGGAGAAAGTAAAGAGGTAACTATAGGTAAAACAATTTGTTCAGAACAGTATTTTTATAAAACATGACATATACTGCATGTTATTTAGTAAAGCATTTTCAGTTATTTGTGTGTGTTATATGGCTACCAAAGTAAATGAGTGCTGCGTTTTCTCGCTAGTTTTAAGAAATATGGGCAGTGCAATGTAAAAAGAGGAGAGCCTGGACAAAAACACATGTAAGGTAGTAGCTGCAATCTTAGGTCATTGAGGTGAGAGATGGCTTGTAAAAGTATACAGAGCAATACTATAAGTAACAATGATATGCTTTTGCATGGGAGTGTGACTGGATTAAGGTTCTTGACTTGCACTAGCAGCAAGTTTTAAATGGAATCAAGTAAATAAAAACATTGAAAGTAATGAAAAGTTTTCTTTTAGCAAATATTCACAGTGCAACACAAGAAGCATGTAGCTGAAGGCAACTATGTATTTGGTTTTCATGTTTCTATGGAGACCATCTGATAAGAGAGCAATAAAAACAGAATACTTTTTTCTCCCAATAGCTAAAAGATAATGTTTTCTGAAAGAATTCAAGTTGTTTTCTACATCTGGGAAACGAATAAAGATGAGACAAAAACAGACAGCACTTAGTGGTAGTAAAAGCACAGGCCACACCATGGATAACCTTCATTGTAGGTTTGTTGACGCTTCTAAGTGTAGCTATCAAACTGGGAAAATTATCCTATTAGGAGGGTTAAATTATTTGATGATGTACATAGTCTTGTGTGTTTGTATTAAGTTAATAAGTTATGAGGGTGTTCTGGAAGTCTGTTTGTTTTTTGTTTTTTTTTTGGTTTTTTTTTGTTTGAGGGTTTTCATTGAAACAAAGTTTTGTAAGATGTGACATAGATTCAAATGGATATCAGAAGAAACAACTGTATAAAAGATCAACTTGCCAAACAGTGTATGCATGTAACAAAATCTGAAATGAGACATTAAGAAAAGCTGTTGTACATAACAGGTGGGAGTAATAACATAATGGCAAAACTTTCCATATTATTTTTGAACGTTAATGGTCTCATACGTATAGAAAAAAATGTAGTGAACTACATTAATGAGTGCAAATATCTATGATACAGGAGACACATTTTGAAAGAAATGTGTGTTAATTTGTTAAAGAAAGAATTTTGGGATGGTTATTCCGTGGAATATCCTGGACAAAGGAATAATGGAGTACTTGTATTACTAGAGGAGCTCTAACAGTGATCGAAGATGAAACTTGAAAGATAATAATGGTAGATTTGTAATAGTAAAGGGGGCTTACTGGCAAGAGAGGAGGATTATGCTGGCATGTATTTATATTCCACCTAAAACTGCACACTAGAACATAAAAAAAAAGTCTTGGAGAAATCAACTATCAGCATGGAATATTACTTCTAGATGGGGACTAGAATTTGACTAGCAACAGTGAGGATACATCTGGGGGGGGGGCTAGAATGGAGAATATAACAAAATATGTGAATTTAGTTGTAGGAGCTTGGAGAGAATTCAAATATTATTCCCAAGGTACAAAAACTGGACAAGGCTAGACAAAAGTATTTCATGAATGCGTGCATTTAATTGAAAGTTTTGCTATGCATCCAACAGCTCTTTCAGATCATGCACCAACGATAACTAAAATAAAAATGAGACACTGATGCTACCCCACCTATCTTTTAAACAGGGAGGAATTTAAGAAATGGGTAGTGGAAATTATTTGAAATTATTAGGAAGATAGAAAAATAAAAGAAACGTGATACAGTTAAGAAATAAGAGTTATTTAGAGGCACTGACAAAGGTTAAAGTACTGCAGAATAGGGGAGGTCTCACAGAACAAGAAGTATAACTGCAGAGTTTTAAAAAGAAAACAAGGGACTATCTCGATAATATGCATGAGTTTAGAAAGATTGCAGTTAAGCAATTGTTTTTTAATAGTAACTCCAGAGCACAAAAGCTTTTAGCATAACAGCTGAGGCAACAAAGTAGAAAGGGTTGTTGCCAAACTTATGGAGCCTACAAGTAGGAAAATAACCAGAGATCTGTACATGTATTAGAAATATTTTGGAAATTTTATGAAAATCTCTATAAAGCAAAAAAATACAGGAAACAAAAAGTACAAATGCAAATGTTTATGGAAGAATTAAATATGCCAAAGTTAGAGATAGATGAGGCTCGATTATTAACAGTTTATGAGGATATGAGATAAAAATGGTGATGTATAACAAATCTACAGGAAAGTCTCCATGAATAGACAGTATTCTTGTGGAAGCTGGAAACTAGAAGGGCAGAAAGTGATAAAGATCTGAAAGGCTTTGTACAACAGTATTTTAAAAGAAGCACCAGCATCCTGGAAGAAAGCTGTAGTGGCTATAATACCCAAAATGGCAGACATTCATCAGATCCAGCTTCATATAGGCTGATTTTGATTCTAAACCATTATTATAGTGTGTTTATGTCCATAATGGCTAAAAGACTTGTAAATGTGATGCCAAAATTGATAGATATGGATGAATGTGTTTTCGGGGAGAGGAGGCAGACATTTGACAACAGTAATAAAAAAATGATGACTCAGAGGGAAGCAGAATGTAAGAAAATACCACTGTTGTTGGCAAGTCTTGATGCAGAGAAAGCAGCTGGTATTGTATAAGTAGGTCAATGAATGCATTTGCATTCCTTGACATAATAATACGGTTAATTAGGAGGATATATGAAGGATCAGAGGTGAAAATTAATGTGTGGAGTTCCTCTCTAAGTTCTGTTTGAACAGAGGAACCAGAGAGGGGTGTTCTCTTCCCCCTTGTTATTTGCATTATATTTAGAATTAGTGGCAATGAAACTAAGGGACTCCAAAATTCAAGGATATAATTGGTATGGTAATCAAGAAAAGTTGACTTTATTTGCAGGAATTATTGTCTACCTGATAAAATCAGAAAAGGACATTTAAGTGCTGTGGAACATTGAAAGATTAAAGTTTTTTTTTTTTTTTTGTGTGTGTGGGGGGGGGGGGTACAAAATTAATGACGATAAAACAAAGGCAATACCTAACAAAAACCAAGAACCAAAAACTGAGAAAATAGTAATACTCCAGAGGGCAGAATTCAAAGAAACACACTATTTTAAAACACACCTTTTAAAACGTTATTCCATTAAGCGCTTTTGGCTAGAAAATACCAGCCTTCTTCAGACATTCAAAAATCATATGACAAACTCTTTTATAGCCCAACCCAACCCAACCACTTGAGTCTTAAAGACATAGCATTATAAAACAACATATTAAAATGAAATACTTTTAACAATGTTTGTTTGTCTTTCGGCTTTTCCCAGTTAGGGGTCACCACAGCGGAACTCCGGCCCACTAATGATTGGCAGTTGTTTTTTTTATGGTGTCGAGTTGCCAGCCCGACACCCAACCTTCAACAAAGGCACGCCCATTCAACGCATGCCTTTCGAATGCCCACTCGACCACTGGGAGGACATGCAGACTCCACACAGAAGGCACTCCCAACCCAAGCCGAGAATCGAATGGCAGAACCTCTTGCTGTGAGGCAACAACGCTACCGCGGCACCACCGCAGAAGTACATTTTTTAAAACATTTATTTAAATATTTACATATAACTATCTATCAAAAGTTTTTAATTTTAACTCAAGAAATAGACACTACATAATTTAATCCTGGATAAGCAAATGCATTCACGTATAAAATCCACCACAACCTATTTTCTAAAAAAAAAAAAAAAAATACCCCATGGTCCCCTCCTGGGTTTTTTTTTTTGCAACTGTTCCAGTATGACAAATGTAAAACTATGGTTTGGGAATTCCTTTAAGTGTTTAACTAAAGCACTGGTCTCTCTGTGTATGCATATCATAAATGTGTTTATACACCTGTTGTTTAAATTTTTGCTCAGTCTTTCCCACATAATATGCAGGACAAGAGCTGTATTTTGCAGCACAAACCACTCCTGTTGTTTGGCAAGAAAAGTAACCAGAAACTGTAATACACTTGGAACCCAAGTGCACCTGATTACATTCCATAATAAACTTGCACTGTGAACACATTCCATACTTGGTCATTTTCTGCATAGGTTGCATATGTGAAAGGCAGAAACTGTCACACCAGTCTTTAAGGTTGCTATCCCGCCTAAATAAAAAATCAGGAAAATTACCACTATTTCCATTAGCTGTTTATGTGTTCTAATAAATGCCCAATATTTATTAATAATATCCATTATATATTTACTATGGGCACTGAATATAGAAATAAATGCATTTTTTGCTTATTGCACACCACTTTCTCATTGTGGAAAAGGTTTGTCTGATGCCATTATTCCTATAATTTTATTTTGGATACCATTTGCAGAAGGAGAAACGTCTCCATAAGCTTCACCAAATGACCTGGCATGATGGTTTTGTAATAAAGGAATGTGCTGGCCTGATAGTCTCTTCTTAATGATCTCAAATGTTATATTGTTAACCATCTGCACCGGGTAACCCCTATTCATAAACATGTTGCCTATAAAGTGTACTTCATTTAAGAAGTCAAGCATATCAGTTACCATTCCGGCGGCCCGTACGATCTGTCCCTTTACAACAGCTTTTTTGACATAGTATGGGTGGTTACTTGTAAAATACAAGTGTATATTTGAATATGTTTTTTTTTCCTAAAAACACAGAGTTTTAAACCAGCTTCTGTTCTAATTAATTCTACAGCCAAGTAAGATATAGAGTTCACAGCTAACTGGAATGTAAACTTCAAAAACTCAGTTATAGTATTTAAAGATTGCACAATGTCTGGTATTAAATCAACAGGGCCATCCCGAGCAATAAACAAATCATCTTAAAAAAATGGACATACATCCTAACATACTTGAAAACATCACTATTAAATAAATAACATAATTCCCATACTAACATAAACACATTTGCATATAATGGCCCACAAGGTGAGCCCATGGCTACACCTGACACTTGTTTAAAATAGCGGCCATCATAATATAAAAAGTTGTATAAAACCATATCAAGTAAATGTGAAATTGTATTTATCTTATCCTGTTCAACATGTACACAGTCAGTGAACTATTTAATAAACCATTCTATCCCAATATTGTGGAGGATGCAGGTAAATAAGTCTTTTACATCAATTGCCAGGAAAAATCCCTCTCTGAATTATTGTAAGTCATTACATTTCACCAGAAAATCCCAAGAATCCCAACAGAGATGTTTAACTGGAACCAAGTAATGTTTTAGTTGTTCATCAGTACATTTTGCTGTATAATACATCTTTGAGGAAGTTCCATCAACAATGGGTCGAAGGGGGGGGGGGGGGTTATATGTCTTTATGTAATTTTGGCACACCAAAAATTGTGGACAACTTAGGAACTGTATTACAAACATAATTATATTGTTCCACAGTCAGCTGACCCTGAGTTAACATATATATAAAAAATCTATTACATGAAATATTGACTTCATTCAGGGATGCCTCAACATAAGAGTCCTCATATGACTGTTGGAGCATGTGTTGGTTATAGTCCACCTGGTCCATAATGATGATACCCCCTTCCTTTATCAGGCTGCATAAATCGAAGACAGCCTGATTTTTTAATGTCATCCATTAGATTACGTTGCACAGATGTTAAGTTAAAGGAAATAGGGTATTATTTTCAAGCAAATGTCTCAAATCCAGTTCACATGCATCCTCAACAGTTTTTAATATAGGATGCAAGTCAGGGTTAAAAATGCTAGGGATGCGTAAATTTGTTGGTACAAAATAACTGTTGTTAAACAGAGAAGTTCAGCTTTATCACATATAATGTCAAGTCTATTAAAGTTTTAGACACATCAGCTCTTCTTATAGGTATAAATGTTAGGCCTTTACTGAACAAGTCTGCATGAGCCTGAGTTATATTGTAGCTGCTAAAGTTATATATGCTGAAATCCCCAATACAGTTTTTTATAACAAAGAATTAGATGCACATAAGTCACCTACCAGTTCCTCTGGTTCCTGTCCAAGGAATGGGACATCCTCCTCTGTTGTTGGTTCGGTGGATAATTCACAGACCTGTAGTTGTAATTCACCCTCTTGTTCCGACCGTCGCACCCCAGGCTGGTACAAAGGGGCCTGCTGATTAGTGAAAACCTGGCCATTTTCATCTCCACAGTCTGTATTCTGACTGTTGGAGAAAGAAATAGTACTTCATTGCCCTTTGGGTGGACTCAAGTTGTTGGGTTGAGCTATAAGAATTTGTCACATGATTTTTGAATGTCTGAAGAAGGCTGGTATTTTCTAGCCAAAAGCACTTAATGGAATAAAGTTTTAAAAGATGTTTTAAAATAGTGTTTTTCTTTGAATTCTGCCTTCTGGATTATTACTATTTTCTCAGTTTTTGGTTCTTCTTTGTTGCTGGTTGTTAATATGGCAGAAGACAGTCCACAGATGAATAGAAGGCATGTCTCATGAACAGAGTTTGATCAATTGCAAACTTCTGTTAATAACATAACTTTGCTAATACAGCAACTGACTCAACATTCGCAAAACACAGTAAATGGTGGCTTGCAGAATGGCTCAGGAGAGCTGAATTCACATATGCAACCCTCCAATTAATCTTTTGATGATGTTCCACTTGGGCAGGAACATTTTCAAGCCCAGACTGCAGTAAGATACAATGTATCTAATTCATCTGGAACTGCAAATTTTACAAACAACTCAAGGCTGGAACAATGGCTTAATTCAGCAGTGCCTTCAACTACAAGGGGTGTGGCCCACCAAACAGCTATTGAAGGTCATTTAACACTGTATCATGAACTTTTAACCAGATATCGTAAAATTTTTCATGAAAATGTGTATTTTAGAGAGAATATATAGAGAATGCATTAAAGGGCCTGCAGTACTGGAAATACCCTACTGGTTTAGTGGATAATTCACCATTACATAAAGATTTACTCAGCATGTATGACAGATATGGCTGTGAACTAATGGAACTGTTGGTACATTATAGTTCTAAAGAAATGGATGAGCTGTATTCAACAATTAAGACCATGGATGAAACTGTTATTCAAGATAATATTTTTTATCAATTTAAAGTGCAGTATGACAGAATTTTTTCCAAAATAGACAATATGAGCAAAGCCATAAACCAATGGAAAAACCGCAAGTTGGAAAGGGACAGGCTAGATTATTTAAATGATAGAGCATACCCCAGTCCACCCAAAGGGCCACAAAGGACGGTTTCTCCAACAATCAGAATACTGACTGTGGAGATGAAAATGGCCAGGTTTTCACTAATCAGCAGGCCCCTTTGGACCAGCCTGGGGTGTGACAGTCGGAACGAATCCAGAACAAGAGGGTGAATTACAACTACAGGTCTGAATTTTCCACCGAACCAACATCCTTGGACAGGAACCAGAGGAACTGGTAGGTGACTTATGTGCATCTAATTCTTTGTCGATTATAAAAAAAAAAAACTGTACTGGGGATTTCAGGGTGTATAACTAGCAACTACAATATAACTCCGGCTCATGCAGACTTGTTCAGTAAAGGCCTAACATTTATACCTATGAGAAGAGCTGATATGTATAAAACTTCAATAGGCTTGAAATTATATGTCAGAAAGTTGAACTTGTCTGTTTATTTTAACAACAGTTATTCTGTATCAACAAATTTACGCATCCCCAGCACTTTCAACCCTGACATGCATCCTGTGTTAAAAACCTTTGAGGATGCATGTGAACTGGATTTAAGGCATTTGCTTGAAAATAATACCCTACCTATTTCCTTTAACTTAACATCTGTGCAACATAATCTGATGGATGACATTAAAAAATCAGGCTCTCTTCGATTTATGCAGCCTGATTAAGGGGGTATCATCATTATGGACCAGGTGAACTATAACCAATGCATGCTCCAACTGTTATATTAGTTCTCTTATGTTGAGGCATCCGTGAACGAAGTCAATATTTCATATAATAGATTGTTTTTTTATATGATATGTTAACTCAGGGTCAGCTGTCTGTGGAACAATATAATGTTTGTAATAAGCTCCTAAACTGGCGTGCCAACAATGCATAGAGTCTTGTATAACCTCCCCCCCTTCGACCCATTGTTGATGGTACTTCCTCAAAGACATATTATATAGCAACATTTATTGATGAACAACTAAAACATTACTTGGTTCCTGTTAAACATCTCTGTTGGGATTCTTTGGTGAAATGTAATGACAAGAATTCAGAGAGGGATTTTTCCTGACAATTGATGTAAAAGACTTATTTACCTGCATCACCCACAATATTGGGATAGAATGGTTTATTGAATATTTCACTATGTACATGTTGAACAGGATAAGATAAATACAATTTCGCATTTACTTGAAATGGTTTTATACAATAACTTTTTGTATTATGGTGGTCAGTATTTTAAACAAGTGTCAGGTGTAGCCATGGGCTCACCTTGTGGGCCACTGTATGCAAATGTGGTTATGTTAGAATGGGGAATTACGTTATTTACTTAATACTGACTTTTTCAAGTATGTTAGGATGTATGTCCATTTTTTAGATTTGTTTATTGCTTGGGATGGTCCTGTTGATTTAATACCAGACTTTGTACAGTCTTTAAATACTACAACTGAGTTTTTGAAGTTTACATACCAGTTAGGTGTGAACTCTATATCTTACTTGGATGTAGAATTAACTAGAACAGAAGCTGGTTTAAAGGTCTGTGTTTTAGGATAAAAACATATTCAAATAAATACTTGCATTCTACAAGTAACCACCCATACCATATAAACAAAACTGTTATAAAGGGACAGATGGTACAGGCCACCAGAATGGTAACTGACATGCTTGACTTCTTAAATGAAGTACACTTTATAGGCAACATGTTTGTCAATAGGGATTACCCAGTGCAGATGGTTAATATAAAATTTGAGATCATTAAGAGGAGACTATCAGGCCAGTACATTCCTTTATTACAAAACTATCATGCCAGAGCATTTGGTGAAGCTTATGGAGAATTTTCTCCTTCTACAAATGGTATCCAAAATGAAATTGTAAGAATAATGGCAACAGGGTGACACCTTTTGCACAACAAGGAAGTGGTGTGCAACAAGCAAAAAATGCATTTATTTCTACATTCAATGCCCATAGTAAAAATATAATGGATATTAACAAAAATAGGGAATTTATTAGAACAGATAAACAGCTAATGGAAAAAATTGGTAACTTTCCTGATTTTGTATTTAGGCGGAATAGGAACCATAACCCCTTTTACATATGCAACCTGTGCAGAAAATGACAAAGTATGGAATGTGTTCACAGTGCAAGTTTATTTTAGAATGTAATCAGGTACACTTGGGTTCCAAGTGCATTATATTTTTGGTCGCTTTTCTTGCCAAACAGGAGTGGTTTACGCTGCAAAATGCAGCTCTTATCCTGCATATTATGTGGGAAAGACTGAGCGAAAATTTAAACAATGGGTATTCATACACATTTATGATATGCATACACATGAAGAGACTGGTGCTTTAGTTAAACACTTAAAAGAATTCCCAAGCCATAGTTTTAAATTCGTCATACTGGAACAGTTGCAAAAAAGTGCCAGGGGGGGGACCATGGGGTATTTTTTTTTTTTTTTTAGAACACAGAGAGTTGTGGTGGATTTTACACTTGAATGCATCTGCTTATCCAGGGTCGAATGATGTAGTATCCATTTCTTGTGAGTTAAAATTAAACACTTTTGATAGATAAAGTGAAAGTGGTAAAGGAGCAAACAAAGGCTGCAAATACTCAAAAGCATATGAATTCCTTACACACAAGTATCGAAGACAGGAACAGTCCAAACCGAAAAAAAAACTCAGTTTATTTGTGCACTGGTAAGCGCTTTCACCCCTTCGGGCTTCCTCAGACCATTAAAACTTGGAAGACAAGAACAAATCTGCTTTCATAGTACACCAATTAAACAACTAATTAATCCAACATGTAGCTGATTCATTCAATTTCATTAAAGTGATATTCTCACTAAAATAATCTCATACTAAAAGACTATAAATATAGCCTACTACTTACAAATATATGATAATTTAAAAACCTAGAATACAATAACTACATGGTTTAAAATTATTCATAATAAAATAAAAACAAAACCCAACCAACATACAATGGAACTGTGCTCTTTCAAGACATAAAGTAACAACAGATGCTCATAAAAATATGTTCCACAATGAGGAATATATTATGCATGCAAACGGACTACACACATTAATTTTCTCATGCTGAAAAATGATATGCATGTGTCAGCACAGAGGCATTACTCTAACAGCTACTTGGCTATAAGCCTGCATGCTTTTAACACAGGTTTCAGAGCTACCTTATCATTCAGGTCAGGGGTTTTGTTGGCCCCAAGTCTAATAGTCCACTTAAGCTCACATCTTTCAGTAAAGTTTCTGAGGTCCCCTCCTTGACTACTGGGACTAATAATCTGGATCACCATAAACTTAAAACTATGCTGGTGGCCACAGTACTTGAACATGTTTGGAAAGTGCATTGGTATCTGAGACTATACAAATCTGGCAGACATGTTCTCTTATCCTGTCCCTTAACTTTCTGTAGGTCTTCCCAACGTACTATGCAGGGCACATTATACAGCTTGCCAAGTAAACAACATGTTCTGTCAAACAATCTGCACTAACACTAGATTTGAACTCATGCTTCATGGCTGGATGTATAAACCTCGTGCTGTCAACGATGTAATCACAAAAATTGCATCTACCAGCGACTGGTACACTATTCCTGTCTTCGATACTTGTGTGTAAGGCTGTTCCTGTCTTCAATACCTGTGTGTAACAAATTCATATGCTTTTGAGTATTTGCAGCCTTTGTTTGCTCCTTTACCACTTTCATTTTATTTTAAAACTTTGCTGCTGGTTTTTGGTAAGAAGCATTTACTCCTTGGTGTCATCATTTTGTG
Source organism: Protopterus annectens (assembly GCF_019279795.1). Taxonomy (NCBI): domain Eukaryota; kingdom Metazoa; phylum Chordata; order Ceratodontiformes; family Protopteridae; genus Protopterus; species Protopterus annectens. Next base: position 571,470,876 of record NC_056747.1, read on the forward strand.
TCCAATTCACTTTTGATAGATAGTTGTATATAAATACTTATATAAATGTTTTTAAAAATGTATTGTTAAAAGTATTTCATTGAAATATGTTGCTGTTTTATAATGCTGTCCTTATGACTCAAGTGGTTGGGCTGGGCTATAAAAGAGCTTGTCACATGACTTTTTAAATGTCTGAAGAAGGCTGGTATTTTCTAGCTGAAAGTGCTTAATGAAATAAAGTTTTAAAAGGTGTTTTTAAAATAGTGTTTCTTGCAAAAGGCAATAGCTTAACTGTACTCACACACACATTGATTCAGCGATATCGATATTTTTGGCAACATGACAAAATGAAGTCCTTAGCAGTATGGGTTAAAAAGGATTCTGTTATAGCAGCTAAGGCTATGTGAGAAATGACTAAAAAGACAATACCGAAACTGGAAGCTGTTTTTTGGATATGGATAGCAAGACAAGAGCAGTGAAATGTTTTTAGTCTCTCTAGTTTTATACACAGATCAGGCATATTTTTATCAACCAGAGAAGAAGTTGTGGATAACTATTAATAGAGATGAACGATTTCATCTGGGAGGGGAAGAGGACAAGAGTCAAACTGAGTAAGTTGATCCTTCCAATAGAACAAGGTGGTTTGGGATTACCTGATTTGAAGGGGTATTTCAGTGCTACACAGTTAAGGCTCCTATACACAGCACAAACAGAAATCTATAAATCAGAGTGGAAAGGGGTAATTATAAAATGGAAGTAGCTCAAGAAATAAGAACAGACTGAGATTTTGGATGCAGATCCTTAAGGAGAATAACAATAACCATACAGAATATTATATTCAAAAAGTATTCTACAAACTAAGCCAAGACAGGAATGGAGAAAGGAGATTTGGCTGATAGGGATGACTGCAATTAAGGTTATAAAGAATAGGTAAGAAGGGGCTGGAATTTACTAGACAAAACTGTCAAAGGAACCAAGATACTGGGAGCAAATTATCAGCGATGGGAAGAGGCCAAGAATATATTTGGACTGCAGGTTAGAAATTGCCTTCCTTATTGAGAACTGATATCAGAATATCAACAGAGAGAAAAGAACAGGGAGATTCTACGTGGAAGACCAGCACTGGTAGAGTTTTTAGTAGAATGTAGAACAGAAGATGCTGTTAAAAAGGGATAATTAGTAAGGCATATACAATATTGCCTGATAACTATAAGAATCAATCAAAGGAGGTAAGAAAGGATTAGGAAGAGATATTGAATAAGCAATTCACAAAGAAACAATGGAAGGATATATGTATAGCTACCAAATATGCAACAATGTCTAGAAGATTTAGGATTTTTGCTTGGAAGATTTTGCATAGACATTTTTATACACCAAGCAGACTCCAAAGAGTTTTCCTGAGGTAAATTGTAAATGTTGGAGGTGTAACAGTGAAGAAAGAGATAATTCAGAACATATTTTTTGGGAATGTAATGAGTTGACAGACTTTAAAAATTCCCTGCAGACTACTCTGTCAGAAATACTGGGTGAGCAAATTAATGTAACTAAGGACATTATTTTTTGAGCTGTGATACAGAATCAGAATTGCCTAGACATTGTAAGGCCTTGCTGAGTTTAATTTTGGTGGCTGCCCAAAAAGCAATCACTAGTCTAAACCAACTGTACTAGAAGTAGTGAATATAGTAAAAGAGAGAAAAAGAAATAACTGGAATTGGTATCTTTAGAAAAGGGTTGGAGCAAATTACGTTGAAAAAACAAACTGTGGGAACAACACATGCAGAATAATGTTTTGGAGGAGGAATGAGTTTTGAGTGATGGTAGGAACTGAATAATGTCATACTGACAATGACGCTCTAGAAAATTGTGTGATTTATAATGTCTGCAACTGAAAATGTCAGTATGGTTTGTTTTCATTTTGCTTGCCTATGTCATAAGTGATAATTCAATAAAGATGATGCTTGAAAAGAAAAAGAGGATAGGCAGGTAGTTGGGATGGTTGAACCAGACAGAAAGAGAGAACATGGATCTATTGTTGTTGGTAAGTAGATAACTTTTGTATCCAGTGTTGTCTTCGCCATCCGGGTTCAACCTGTGGAACAGAGTGCCCAGCAGTGTTACATACTAGGGAGTCCCTACAAAAGCACAGTCCACAATATGGTAGAACCAAAAGAGGCTCTAGACCTCGACTGAATATCCAACTTGTACTGGGACGCACAGGTTTGAGAACCCACCTAACAGTAACAGCACAAGTGTGAGCCATAGCCACACTCGAACAAAGCCACAGAGGTAGCCATTGCTCTAGTAGAATTGCCCTTTGCTTTGCAAGTCAAATTCTTTCATTTCAAACTGCAAACAAAAGAAATGCAATCGGACACACAGAGTAAGCTTAGACACTTTTTCCCAATTGGGCTGTACAGAAAGAAACAACTGGTTGGACCTTCTGAAGGACTTAGTCCTATCCAGCTACAATCGCAATTGCCTGTGAACATTGAGACGATGCAAATAGTCTACTTTATTAGAAAACTCAGAGAACAACACTGGTAAGTGAATGGCTTGATTTAAATTGTTTCCCATACCCAACTTAGGCCAAAAAAAAAAAAAAGCAGAATCCATACTGAGACAGCCTCTGCCTTTATGAAAAAAACAGGTAGTGAGGTACCAAGGATTAACACCTGCCTGCTGAAGTAACAGCCACCAAGAACAGATTTTTCCAAGAGAAAACTTTCAAGGAAACTGTTGCTGACTGTTGAAAATGAGGTCGAGCATGCACTTGAAGAACAAAAGGCAGATTCCATACAGAAACAGGACCCTGGAGAGGAGGGTATAATACAAAGTTCCCTCAAGGAAGGCCTTTGAAACTTTTAAAGCCGCTACTGGCGTATTCTCTCTACCAGTGTGAAAGTTAGAAAGTGCTGCTAATTGCACCTTAACAGTGGAGTAACTAGATCCTAAATGAAAAAAGTAAGCCGGAAAGTCATGCATAGCTTCCAGTGGGACTAAAAAGGGTTCTAGACTCTTAGAATAAGTCCAGAGGGCGAAGTATCTTTACTTGCTAGACTGGACTCCGTAAGTAGAAAGCTTCTGAGAGGAGGACAAAATGTGGACAACGCTGTTTGAAAGCTTTGTATCTCTGGCCATTAAGAGAATTGGTGAAACTATGTAGTTCACTTGAGCATCCAAAGATCAGGTGGGTTGAAGCCTTCAGGATGAGAAATCAGATCTGGAAAGGGATCCAGAACAATTGGAGGGTACTTCAGGAGAGGTCAAAGAAAGGGGAGCCACACAGGGCCAGAAATGAGAAATTGGGACTACAGTTATTCTGTAAGTGGCAGCCTTCTGGTGGAACTTTATTACTATTGGATTTGGAGAATACTCACATAGGAGACACAGGGGTCAAGCATACAGAGTAGCATCCTAGGGTGATTGCCCCGGAGGGGGAACTAAAGCATTACAACTGCTGCACATAGTGGTGGAAGGGGAGGTAAACAGATCACAACATGGAGTGCCACAGTGCCAAAATATCTGAGCAGCAATCCTCAGATTTAGGGACCACTCATGAGGAAGAAGAATGTTCCTGCTCAGACTGTCCACTAAAATTTTGGACTTCCCCAGGATGTGCATTACTACCAGAAACCATTGAGATGAAATTGCACAGTGTCAGACCCTCATGTCTGATCATATGAGATCAGGTTCCTTCCTATTTGTTCAGATACCAGACATACTGTCCTTCTGTACTGAGATTACACCCTTGGGGAGAAGGTCCTGAAATGTCTACAACATAAGTGAATATTGGGCCTCAGTTGTCCAAGTCATCTGGACTGTCTTCCCTTCAAAATGCCTCTCAACCCAAAAAGGAAGGTGATCATCATGATCATACTCTGTGGGGGAGGGAGAACAAATAGTCTCCCAGCCAGTACCAGAGGAAACTCCATCATTTGATTTGACTCTGGCAAATTTGTGTCAATATTATTAGAAAATCCATAGGATGAGTCAAGTAGGACCCCATTGCAGAATCCTCGTGGTACCTCTCCATAGGAAATAAACAGATTGCCTTGGCCATCTGACCTAAAAGTTTGAGAACCCCATAAGCTTAACCAGCCTGGTCTGCAAAGCTATGGAAAGAATCATTATTGAACTCATAAACAGAGACATAGGGGACCTACAGACACTTGACCCCACCCAGTTCGGCTTTGTAAAGGGCAGATCCTGCCTTTTGAACCTGGTTGACTTTTTCGAAACAGTCACTAGAGCCATTGATGAGGGCAAAGCAGTCCATACAGCCTACCTGGACTTGGCTAAGGCCTTCAACACAATACCCCACTCAGGCATCATAGATAAGCTCAACAGCTTAAACGTAAACCCTTATGTCACTAGATGGGTTGCAACTGGCTAAAGGACAGAATCCATAAAGTTAAAATCGCCGGAGCAATGTCAGACTCAAAGCCAGTCACAAGTGGTGTCCCACAGGGATCTGTCCTGGGACCCCTCTTGTTCGGCATTTATTTCTCAGATGTTAAAGCAAACATGGGAGGGTTGTGGCTGACAAAGTTCACAGATGACTGCAAACTAGGCGCCATAGTCGATACACCAGCGGACACATACATCCTACAAAAGGCCTCACAGAACGGACAACTGGTGCCGGAGTCACGGCCTTAAACTAAATGCCAAAAATGTATAGTCATCCCTTTGGGAAAAACAAAGTACCCACAAATTATCACATAGACAGCAACCCACTGAGTACGGAAAAGTAATCAGAGACCTAGGGACCCAAGTCGACAGCGACCTCTCATTTGACACCCACGTTGCCAAAGTGGTTAGAAAAACATTCTACCTTGCACACCTCATCATGAAGGGATTCACATCCAGATCCAAGGATGTCATTGTACCCCTATACTCCTCCCTCATCAGACCCATGACTGAGTACAATGCCCCATTTGGTATGTACCTCACCCAGCATTTGCAACAGTTGGAGAGACCACAAAAGTACCTCACCAAGAGGATCAAGGGTCTCCAACATATGTCTTATTCTGCCAGACTAAAGAAACTTCAGCTCTATTCAGTAGCATACCACCTGCTCAGAGGTGATCTCTGCCTGACGTACAAGGCCATGTCCAATCAGGATCTGATGGACATGCTCCACCTCAAAAAATCCAAATCCATCAGGACCACTAGAGCTAAACACTTAAACCTCGGCACAAGTATGAATAGGACATGCTGGAGGGATAGATTCATAACCCAGAGGCTTCCCATGCTTTGGAACAAGATCCCAGTTCGTATTAGGCAGAGCCCCTCACTGACTCTCCAAGAGAAATCTTGATGAGTGGATGGGAGATCATAGGTTTACCCCAGGGGTCACATCTGTGGCACTGCTTGACAGGGGCACAATAAACTAATTCTATTATATAAAGGGACCTTCATTGTGTCACTACTAGACAGAGGCACAGTATTCTAAATTTATTCTGTACATTTTTTGTACCATTTCATGGGGTGGCAAAAGCCACATCACTATGGCTAGGCTTACAAATGCCCCAGGGCAGATAGCCTAGTACTATACTATGAAACCTTGAATACTGGAGATTTTCTGTAAGACAGCAAGTAGGTGGCCTGAAGGTGACAGGTAGATACTGAGTGCTTTAACTTTTGTAATATGAGAGACCACGTTCAGCTGATAGCCTATGAACTCCAGTGTCTGAACTGGTTGAAGATTGGACTTCTGATTATTTAAGGTGATTCCCAAGGAATGGCATAGTTGGAGTAAGGAGTCCCTGGCCCTGTCTAATGATGCCCTTTTGTGGAGGCAGTGAAAAGCCAATTGTTCAGGCATGGGAAGACCTGGAACCCCTGCAGCCTGACCCAGGCTGCCATAAATGTGGTGCCACCAAAGGGCAATATTCTGAATTTGTAATGAATGGCTCCTAGCTGGAATAGAAGCAACCTCCTGGACTGCATCTTTATCTTTATATGATGACATACATCTTTGAGGTAGAGTGAGCACATCAAACTGCCCTTCCGCTAGAGAGGCAGAATAGACTGCACTGTGACCATATGGAACTTGGTCTATTTATAGGTTCATAGGTTCATACTAGGCTATCTGCCCTAGGGCATTTATAAGCTATACCCATTAATTTGCTGTGCCTCTGTCCAGCAGTGATACAGAGATGATTCAAGATTTCTCTTGAACAGAGTCAGTGAGGGGCTCTGCCTCACATGGACTGGGATTCTGTTCCATAGTGTAGGGAGTCTCTGGGTGATGAATCTGTCCCTCCAGCACGTCCTATTTATATCCGTGTTGAGGTTTAAGTCTCTTGCTCGTGGCTCTGGTGGATTTGGATTTTTGAGGTGGAGCATGTCCATTAATACATGGCCTTGTATGTCAGGCACAGATCACCTCTGATGAATAGAGCTGGAGTTTCTTCAGTCGGGCATTTATCCTTTTGGTGAGTAACTTTGGGGTCTTTCCAACTGCTGCAGGTGTCAATCATTGGTCTGATAAGTGAAGAGTACAAGGGTACAATGACCTCTCCTGATCTGGATGTGAATCCCTTCATGATCAGGTGTAATTTAACTTGCTCAAACCCAAAATTGGCTTGAGTGCCTTGATCTTCTTGGGATCAAAAAGAATATGGAATAGACCCTGGCTTTGCATTGTACAGGTGGGACCTCCTTGGATGTCTTGACTTTCTAACAGCTTTTTTATTTCAACAGCTGCTTCCTTTCTGTGATGGGGTGGCACATCTGGAAGGTGTATGGCATTCTCCTCTAGGAGAAATAAAAATGGAATTGTGTAGCCTCTGGATATGACTAACACCCAAGCATCTGGGTTGATGGCCACAGAGTGCTTGGGTGTTAAGAATCATACCCAGAGGTATCTATGGTGATGGTCTCCCAAGTTTCTGGGTGAAGATCCAAACTACCCTCAACTGTCTCCAGAGCCAAACAGTTGGGCAATCCTTCAGAAGTGCTGGAAGAGCCTTCCAGAGAAAGCTCTGCAGAAGCCCTGATTATGCGGACCGCCTCCATTTGGGTTACCCTCTATGCTACAGGGGAACCTTCCACAGGAGAATCCCAAAAAGGCTGCTGCAGTTCTCTAAAGCAGAGGTGTTTTCTCACCTTCTGATTCCTGGAGAAGGACTATTTGGGATTGCACACTGATGGCAGACCAACATCTTTCCTTCTTTCTCATTACTGGTCAAGGTGGTTGACAAGATGGAGAAGACAACACTGGATACAAAGGTCATTAGACCTGAAGAATGACAAACCACTGTAAGGCGCATTAAAAAGAAATTATGTACTCACCATAATGTTCCATCTGTGTTGTCCATTTTCATTCTTCCTCAACTAATGGGTCCAGATCCGATCCCTCAGATCCAACTCAGCCATTGTAAAGGTCGTGGCAACCAAAAACTCTTGAGCTTCTTCCTTACCCATAATGCATCAACCCCAAGTACCTCAGATCTTGTATGCTGACATTACCATAAAGAAATATTTACAGTCCATAGGAAAAAGGGGAGTGAGTAACTCCCATACAGTCAAATATCGAGAAGACTATATCTGGAGCTCAATATAAAGGCCAGTGATGTCCCCTAACCAGTCATTCTTCAAGAAGTTTGCAAAGAATGGGGGTTGGTGGGTGCGGAGTTGAGAAAGAATGAAAATGGACAACACAGATGGAATGTTATGGTGAGTACATAACTTCTTTATCTAATGTCAATTTTCATTCTATCCTCAACTAAAGGGACAGTGTCCACAACTATCTAAAATCCCGGGTGGACTCAAGGATAGCTATTTCTGAGTACAGTTCAACCAAATGATGCTCTACCTCAGATCCAATTTGTAATAAGTAACAAAAAGTTATGGGGAGTAGCTCAAGTAGCTGCTGTGCATGTGTCGTCCATGGATGACCTGGGAAGAAAAACTGAAGACGTTGCCATGGATCTAGTTGAATGACCTCATACTGTTTGTGCTAACGAAACACCCAAGTATTTATAAATAAATTAGATACAATCAGTTATCCATCTGGCTAAAGTTACTTTGGCAGCTGGTTTTCCCAATTTCAAGTCTGCAAAAGAAACAACGGGTCTGTTTTTCTAATGTCTTTTGTTCTATACAGGTAAAATCATAATTGTGAACATCTAGTAAATTTAGCATGCATTCGCTTTTGCTAGTGAATATAGGGAAGAAGAATGACAAAATTAATGGGACTGATTGATACTGGATTCTGACACCATCTTGGGAGGAAAGGATGCTTTGGTTCATGAAGTACCTCTATCCTTGTGAATAATCAAGTAAGGTTTTGAAGACAATGCTTGAATTTCTGAAACTCATCTAGCAGATATAATGGCTACTAAAAAAATGTTTTCCAAGTAAGATATTTACGGTCACACTTAGCTGCTGGTTTAAAGTGGGAATGTATAACAGCCTGCAGTACCAGATTGAGGTCCCATGGGTGGAGTAGGGTCTTTAAAAGGAGGTGTCAAAAGTACAGCTCACAAGATGACAGCCTACTGAGGAACCCTCAAAATGAATGTGAAAGTTTGATGTTGCTGGTAACTGAACTTTAATGGTAGAGGAGCTAGCTCTATCTTTAAATAGCAGGGCTAAAAAAATCAAGAATGTTGTGCATTAGAGCTGAAAAAGGGTCAACATGATTTTTGATGTGCCCAGAACACAAATCTTTTCCATTTATTGGAGTAGAGTTTATGGGAAGATAAAAGTATGTGTTGGACAGACTACAGGAGCATATGTTTTCTGGCTATCAGTGGAACTGGAGAAGTCAGGCCATCAGCCAGAGGTTTGATATGTCTGGATGGATCATACCTGTCGAGTAAGACAAGAGGTCTGGGGTCAGGTCCAGAATCCAAGGTTTGTGAAGTAAGTGAGGCCAAAGGAAGGGGAACCAAATCTGTTGAGGCATGTAAGGTGCAATGAGGATGACTTTGCTCTTCAAATGGCAGCTTTCTGAAGGAATTTTGAAATTAATGGACTTGGCAGATAGGCATAAAGTAGACCGGGGCACTAATCGTGAAGTATAGCATTCATCTGTGATTTCTCCTTGTGGGGAGATTAGGACAAAGTTGCTGCTGCATTTGTTGTTTAGCAGAGGCAGAAAGATTGAAGCAAGGCTGGTCCAATCGACAAAAAAAACATTTCCTTCATGTTCTTGTTGAAAGACTACTTGTGAGGTTGAAGACGGCACCTGCTTAGCTTGTCTGCTATCAAACTGGACTTCTCCAGAATGTGCATTGCTAGGAGAAAGCGGTTGGATGAGATAATGCTATCTTCAGATCCAAGTCAGACGGAGCCAGACTGCTCAGATCCAGGGACTCGGACAGATGAATGAATCAGAGGAGGAACTGGCAGATGAGGAGTGGTTGAAGAACGGACCTCCTGTCCCGAAGGGGTAGGAGCTGGTAAGGCACCTATCTGTCTCTGTGCCGAGAGAATCTTCCGCTCCACTCTTTCCACATCTTCTTCCATCAAACTTCTGGAAGAACAAATGGAAACTAAAAAGGGAGACTTGGGTCTTTCCAAAAATGGTAATAATACCAGATCTACAGAAGGTGAATATCTAATTCCTAGGTAGGAAAATAAGTCCTGATTCTGTAATCTGATCTGATAACTCCCTTGTTGAATCTGATAATTTTTCCGTTGGATTCGATGGTGTGTGATCCATTCTCTCTCTCTTTAGATCCGATTTTGACCTTTTCTTAGATTGCTCCAAGATCTGGCTGGATGTAAATGGTGTTGGAAAAGAAGATTTATAATCTTTACTTTTGGGGGATTTGAGACCCAGATATTGCCTCTCTGAAGGCAGAAGGAAGTAAGCCTTTCAGAATGAGTTTGTTTTTCCTTTCAGTTAAGGCTCCAGGGTTAGACACATTGCAAATGGAGCAATCTTCCTGTAAAATGTAAAGGCCCAAGGCAATAAACACACAAAGTGTGGGCACTGGACATACGAAGTTTATGCCCACATTTTTTAAAACCAGCACAGCCTTTTTCCATCATGACTACCACAATGTCAAACAACAATAAAAACAACAAGCAGTAGAGAATAAAAGATTGGTAGTTTAGATTTTTTTTGGACTGAACTAGAAAGAAGGGAAAAAGAGATACCAGTGATGGTTTAAAAAAAAAAGTGTAAAAAATAAATACTATCAATAGTATTATAAAAGCATACACAAAGTATGAGTGAGGGTAAGGGATAGAAAGTGCATCAAAAATACTATACGAGGAAGAACAAAGAGAAATATTAAGATTTATAAGAAATGCAAAGACTTATCTATAAACTGCTTGAGAGCTATGGTAAACCATGTCTTTCACTAAAAGCAGCAAACAAGATCTGAGGTACTTGGGATTGGTGAGTTATGGGTAAGGGAGAAGCTCAAGAGTTTTTGGTTGCCACTAGCTTTAACAATGGCATAGTTGGATCTGAGGGATTGGATTGGATCTGGACCCATTAGTTGAAGATAGAATGAAAATTGTCAACATCAGATCAAAGGATGCCTTGAAGCAATACACAAAGTTACACAGTCTCCTTCAAGCATGGTGATGCTTGTGCCCGCAGCCTGGGACATGCCATTGGCTGCATTAGAAAGCACACGCATAAATACATTAGCAACAGTCTGCAATATAGACAACTGAATCTCCACAGTCTTCTGACACTCTGGAGTCTGTTGTGTCTTAATCACTTTTGACACTTCAGACCCGATATTTCATTGAAATCTCATTAAGTGGGAACAATAATTTAATGCATTCAGCACAAATGTGGCTGATGTGTAGGAGCATTTCCCCAACCAGTCCAACACCCTAGATTCCCTATTTGGAGGGTGGACCAATGAACTCTGAGTTGTCCTTTTTGGTGACTACTGCCACAACAGTACCATCGATGGCGGGATCCTTACTCCAGTGTAGATGATCCTTGGGAGGAGACAAGATTTTATTGGCTTCTTAGGGATTGCTTTCACCACATCAGTCTGTTTCCAGGCCCTTTGAGAGACCAAGTCAATGACTGCACCCAGAGGGGGAACCTTCAAGGATGTAGATGGGCTCACCCTGAAAGCCTCCAGAAACACAGACTCCTCCAGAGATGGGGATTTGACTATCCAACCCCTGTGTTGGAGAAGCTCCATAAGGTTATCAAGACAGGCATTCTTGTGGGAGGATTTTGGGGGAACCCTCTCTTTCTTTGAGGTTAGTATTCTAGTGGGGGGATTCCTCTGGGAATCCAGGTACTTCCTGTTACACTGCCTGTTGTCAAGACCTTCCCATTCAGGGAAATATGGGGTAGGAATGGAAGAGGCTGGGGTCCTTGGATTTAGGGTAGCCTGGAGGATAGCAGGAGTGGGCTGTGCTGGAGAAAGCTGACGGGAGTAACAGACAGATGACAAGGGAGGAGGGATGCTGGTTGGCACCAACCACTGCATCTTTGGGCAGGAAAACATCCTCACTACAATGTCAAAGGCAGAAGCTGAAGCTGTCTGCTCAGAACCAGCACTCCTGAGATCTAAAGATTCCAAGTACATTTGAGACTCTGACATTGCTCCTGTATGTCCCAACACTAACAGCAGAAACACAAAGAGGGGAGAGACTGTATGACTCTGAAGTGTCAAACCAACCTGGCAACCCAGGCCCTGAAGGGTTGGCTCCAAGGTCTGCTTGGGTCCAAGACAGCCTGAATTTAGAAGGCTAAGGTAGAGATGGGAGCTGAAGTCAACCAAGCTGTTGAATGAGATCTTACCAGTGGTAAAGCAACTGGCTTCAGAAACGTCTTGTCCATCAAGCCCAAGGGAGGAAACAAATTTGATGGAGCCAAAGCCTCAGAAGGGATTAGACCTAACTGCATCTGGGATTACAGAAAGGGCCAAATCAGCTGCTCCAACTCAGACGGTCTCAAACTCCCAACCAATTAAATTGACCAAGCCCTGAAAGCTATGGAGGGGTGCTTTGAAACCTGCCTGCTCATAGAAGACTCAGAAGACTGTGCCCAAACCAGAGAGGCGTTAATGCAGGGCATAGATGGAGAGGACTCTGGACAGAACTCTCAGAAAGGAAGGCGACCGAACCCTGCCCGAGAGAGCCTCCCTCAACAAAAAGGGCTAGGGGGACTCTAAGCAATAGGGAAAGAGCCTTTCCATCACTCAGTGCCATGAGGGAACAGTTTCGAGGTGAGGGATCCGATAGCACCGAGACAGTTGGAGGGACCAAAGATCTCTTTGGATCTTCAGAGCCGAATGGCTATCGGTACAGGGAGTCAAGTGTTTACAGTCCTGCTTGGAGGATTTCCAGTTCTTAGTTCCCTTCTTCTGACCCTGATCTCCCTGTGCTTGCTGGCAGGAGAAGAGGAGCAGGAAGCCTCCTTGGCCGGCAAATGCCCTTTCAGCACCAACTTAGCCCTTTTATACATGGCCCAGGAGCCAAAGGTATTTCAAATGGCACACTGAATTTCTAACAGTGTGGATCCAAGACATTAGATGCACTGATCATGCAAGTCTTGTGAGGAATGTTTATGGCAAGACATGACACACTTATTAAAGCCTTTCTCCATATCTTCAACAAAGAGTAAAAACACACCCTAACCAGACAACACTGCAAACTCACCCTAATAAAAATACAAAAATTTCAGTACAGTAAGGAACACTATAAGGTGGGGGAAATCCCACTAATGCTAAGATTACACAAACTCCAAACCTACTTACCTAAAACAGGGAAAATTACCACAACACACTAAACATTGACTGTGCTAAGGAGAGAAAGGACAGAGGGGATATAACCTCAATGGAGCTTGAGATCATACTGCTGTCCTTGAATGAGTCAAACAAGATCTGGGGTCTGGTCTATCAGAGCTAGGCATTACTGATAAATGAAGGGGAGCTCAGGGAGCTGAAGCCTTTTGGAAATGGACAGTCTTGAGTTGGATGTGACAACCCACAAGTTGAACCTGGACAGAAAAGACAACTTTGGATCTACTTCTATCCCTTCACAATCACCTACAGATTCCAGTTCTTGAAGCTCTTCAAGAAAAGAGGAATCCCTTTTTCTTTTATAAGAAACTACTTTACAAGAAGTGTCACGAGCCTGCAAAAAACCTTGTGCCAAGCACAATAAATTACTCCTTTCCAGGGAATCTGAGATAGAAGACATTTAGGTTTTTTTTCTCTCTCTTTGACAGGAACATGTGGAACAAGAGACATAGTATTGCCAGCAACAGCTTCCCAAGGGATTGCCACAACATTCTGGCTAAGCAGGGCCACTTTCCTTGCCCCTTTGCCTATGACTAACAAGAATGGCTCTCCCTTGCCCAGTAAGAGGACCCAACAACTACAAAGGACACTGGTAACTCCTGGACCATGGTGATTGTATGGATTACACCAGAAGGATACAAATAAAAAGATGAGTGGTCTGAGGAACCAGCTTTGGCCAGAGCAGAGTTACCTACCTGCAACTGAGGCAGATTACCTGCCTTCTGCTGTACCAAAGGTTACTTAATCTTTTTTCTTTGTGGTGGAAAAAGGTCTGACTGAGGGACTGGTAGTTTGCTCCATGGCTAAGTCGAAAATATAGTGATTGCTTCCCAGGGAAGCTTAACAGTAAAAGAAAGTATCCTCGGCTCCAAAAAAGTAAAATAAATGCAGTTTTAAACTTTTTTTTTTTACCACAACAGTTATAAAAAACACAAAATTGCACCCCTGTTTAAAAGTACATAAAAGTCATGTGACAGCATACCTTTCAACTTCTTAGCATAAGAAAGCTGGACAAAGCCAAAAATAATAATGGGGGGACAAAAGCCCAAAAATAGGAACAAAATTGCAAACCTACTAGTGGATAGCTTTGGTGAAAATTTCACTCCCTTATCCCCTCCTAACTTATAAGCCTTCCACCCATCCTAGATATCTGAAGAGCAGGTTTAAAAAGCCTTGTCCAAGGCAAAAAAAAACAGTGTCTATGGGACCAGACAATATCTCAGGCTGTCTTCTAAACAGGCTAAAACATGAACTAGCATCAACACTAAGTACCCTTTTCAATTATAGCCTAACCACGGGCTATGTTCCTGTGAAATGGAGAACAGCAACAGTTATTCTCCTTCACAAAGATAGCCTAGCAACAGCCCCGATGAATTACAGACCCATAAGTCTGACTAGCCTCATCTGTAAGGCCATGGAACATATCATTATGGACCTCATAAATAAATACTTAGTTGACCTCAAAACCCTGGATGCTACCCAATCTGGCTTTGTGAAGGGCAGTGCCTGCCTGTTAAATCTGGTGGATTTCTTTGAAAATGTGTCCAAGACCATTGATAAGGGCAAATATGTGCACAGAGCATACCTTGACCTGACAAAGGCTTTTGACACAATCCCACATTCAGGCATTAAGAATAAACTTAGCAAACGGAATGTAAACCCCTTCATTGTAAGATGGGTTGTCAACTGGGTCACAAACTAGACAAATGCTATCAAATTGGGTGACTCCACATCAACCAACAGACCTGTTACCATCGGGGTGCCACAGGGGTCAGTGCTGGTCCCCCCTACTGTTTGGTATATACTTCTGAGAAGGTTAGGTCAAAACTAAGGGACTGTGGCTGACTAGGTTTGCAGGCGACTGCAAACTAGGTGCAATCACTGAATCCCCAAATGATGTCTGTATATTCCAGGAGGGTCTCATGCAGACCAACGACTGGTGTATTAGTCACAGTATCAAACCAAATGCAAAAAAATGCATCATCACTCCCTTTGGCACAAATAATGTCCCCTAACACTATCAAATCAACAATACCTAAAGTACCCATAAAGTGGTAAGGGACCTGGGATCACAAGTTGACTGCAACCTTAACTTTGACCACCATGTGTCTACTATAGTAAGGAAAGCTTTCTATGTAGTACACTTGATTAGTAAAGGCATCACCTAGAGAGCAAAAGAAGTTATAACCCCCTGTATACTCGGCACTTATCATGCCCATAATTGATTATAATATCCCGTTTGGCATGTACCGTAGTAAGCACCTGCAGCAATTGGAGTAACTTCAGAGATTTCTAACAAAGATCATCAAGGGGCTCCAGCATGTGCCTTACACAGACCGACTAAATTCCCTGCCACTATACTCCATATCATATAGACTTCTTAGGGGAGACATGCATGGCCTATAGAACAATCCAAGACCCAAACCTAATAAATTTGCTCATATTTGTAAATGAAATGGGACTAGGGCTACCCATTCCAGGGACATAACTATGGTCTGTGACTTAAACGGGACATGCTGGAGGGACAGATTAATCTCCCAGCGACTGCCACACCTTTGGAGAAGGCTACCAATTCATGTGAAATAGAGCACCTCTATAACACTGTTCAAGAGGAACCTGGACAAGTGGATGGGACACTGTAAATTCTTACTGGGGATAGAGCCCATAGCCATGGACATGGGCAATTATTAAATGCAATCTTGGGTATTGATTAGCATTTTTATGGTAATACATTGGGATAAAAAGGCTAGGCTTAAAATGACCTCTGGGTTGATAGCCTAATAATCTCCTATGAATACTGTTTGCATAAACTTAGAAAGTTGCTAGAATAAAAGGTTTAGTGTTACCATGTATTTTCTGAATGATATTGTATGAAACTTAAAATGTCTATTATTTAGTCACTTAAGTCCTCACTGATATGCCAGAGAGTACAGTTTTGTACCTACCATAAATGTAGATGTTCGAGTGTATACACTGCTGCAGTCATTACACTTGGGTTATCCTGCCGTTAGGTGGTTCCCCAGTCGGCCTGAGCTACAAAGTCTTGGTCCGGCGTCGGTTGCTGTCGCCTCCTCCCTGACATCAGTGCAACAGGGGGTATATAAGATGCAGCTGATGCCATTTTCTTCAGTTTTTCTTGCCCCAGATGTCAGGTGCTCCCAAAAGGTAGGCAATTCAAATTGCTAATAAAACATACATAAGAAAAGCAAACAACTTTCAGTTACCAGCAACTACTCCCCATAGGTTGAAAAGGGTAGAAGACATAGGTACGTACCAGCAAGTAAGAGGGGAAGGAGGGAGGGTAACCTGGACTGCAGCAGTGTATACACTCAACATCTACATTTATAGTAGGTACAAAACTGTACTATGTTCATGTTACACAGCTGCAGTCATTACACTTGGGTAGAATCCCAAAGCTGAGGTAGGGTGGCTGGTTCTATAAGACATTAGGTGTGGCTATAAGGCCCTGCAGCACAGCAGTGGTGAAGCCAGCTCTGGATTTAGAGTATAAAGGCAGATAGTAATGCTTGGTGAAGGTATGCACAGAACTCCATGTTGCTGCTTCCAAAATGTCCTTGGTAGGCACTCCTCTGAGGTAGGCAGTTGAAGTGGCTGTTGCCCTGGTGGAGTGAGATCTAATGCGGCTAGGTATAGGTTTCCCATGGTGTGTGTAGCAGAAACGTATGCAATGTCCTATCCATTTTGAAATGGCATTTCCCTGTGCTCCTGCAGCATATGCTACCAGTAATTGCTCAGATTTTCTGAAAGCTTTGGCGTAGCTGCCTGTGAATGTCCAAAGAATGCAGTAGTCTCTCCCCTTTATTCTGTGTTTTTTGGATAAAAAGTTGGCAAGTGAATAGTTTGGTTTAGAGCCACACTTGAAACCACCTTTGGCATAAACGTAGGGTTAGTTCTTAAGGACACCATGTCCTGGTGGAAAATGAGGAAAGGTTCCACTGCCATTAGTGCCTGTAATTCTGAAACCCTTCAAGCTGATGTTATTGCCAGGAGCAGAGCAGTCTTCCAAGAAATATATTTTAATTCTGCTGTGTTAGCTGGCTCAAAGGGAGGTAAAGTTAATTTTTCCAAAACAAAGTTGAGGTCCCAAGTTGGAGTGGGTGCTCTACGGGGCGGTCTTATGTTTTTAGCCCCTCTGAGGTACTGTTTTAGCAACGGATTAGAGAAAATTGGAGGATCCATGTTATTAAGAGCAGAGATGGCAGAGGTGTGGATCTTGATGGATGAAAAAGAGACACCTTTGTCCAGCATCTCAGTTAAATATTGTAGAATCTGAGGAATGTTTGGGACAAGAGGGTCAAGGCTGTGAGCCTGGCTCCAGGCACAGAATCTCTTCCATTTATCTGAATAGGCTTTCCTGGTACTAGGCCTTCTGGCCTCCAGAATGACATCCATAACAGCTTTGGAGAGAGGCATTGCTTGCTTGACTAAGGAATTTTCCATGCAGCTAGGTTTAAGGTCTTTAGCTGACTGTGAAGTATCTGATTGTTGTGTGCTGAGTCAGCAGATGTGGGACATGAGGCAATATCCAGGGTTGTTCTTGTGCTAAATTCTTTAAGATTGGGTACCAGTGCTGGCGTGGCCAGTCTGGAGCAATCAAGATCATCTTTGGCTCTTCTTGCCTGGCTTTTATGAGAACCTTTGGAAAGAGAGGCAGTGGAGGGAAAGCGTATACTTGTAGGTTTTTCCAGTTGAATGAGAGGGCATCCACTTTCCATGCTTGTGGATGGTAACTCCTTGTGCAGAATTTCTGTAGCTGGCAGTTCATTGGGGATGCAAACAGATCTATGTCAGGGCTCCACCATTTTTGTGTTATCATTCTGAATATTTGTGGATTCAATTCCCATTCGTGGGGATCCATGATGTTTCTGCTTAAGTCGTCTGCCAGTGTGTTTTTCTCTCCTGGCAGGAATTGTGCTTGAAGATGAACTTGATAGTTTAGAGCTGTGTTCCACAAGGTCATGGCTTGTCTGCAGAGGGGGTAGGAGTGAGTGCCCCCTTGCTTGTTTATGTACCACATAACTGTGGTGTTGTCTGTTTTTAGTAATAGTTGTCCTGGATGCAGCATGTCCTTGAAATCTATAAGGGCATTCTGTACAGCTAACATCTCTTTTTGATTGATGTGAAGATGCCTTTGTTCTGTGGGCCACTTGCCCTGAATGCATTTTCCTGCCATGTGTGCTCCCCAGGCGTAATCAGATGCATCTGTTGTCAGTGTTTGTCTGGCTGTGGGTTGAGTAAAAGGCTGTCCCTTGTTGAGGTGACAAGCTTGAGCCCACCATCGAAACTCCTGTTGAAGGCAAGGAATTAGTGGTATAACTGTTTCCAAACTTTGACAGTGTTGAGACCATACACTCTTTAGGTACCATTGTAGTTTCCTCATATGCAGTCTGGCATATGGAATTAGTAGTATGCAAGATGCCATATAACCCAAGGCCTGCAGAATTTTTCTTGCAGGGAGTTGGGTTTTTGTTGCCATCAGTTGAAAGTATTGAATCAGTTGTCCTTGCTTGTCTGGTGTGAGATGAGCCATCTGGGCTGTTGTGTTCAAGCTGGCACCCAGGAATATTATCTCTTCTGAGGGCACTAGTTTTGATTTCTTTTCGTTTACTGTGTACCCCAGGCAACTTAATAACCATTTTACAAACGCCAGATGCTCCAGAAGAT
The DNA here is from genome assembly GCF_019279795.1 of Protopterus annectens. Taxonomy (NCBI): domain Eukaryota; kingdom Metazoa; phylum Chordata; order Ceratodontiformes; family Protopteridae; genus Protopterus; species Protopterus annectens. The sequence goes on from NC_056747.1 coordinate 571,489,280, forward strand.
TGTCCTTGCTCTCTGCTTGAATCAGGCAGTTGTCCAGGTACGGATAAATTTGAATTCCTTTCTGTCTGCAAAATGCAATTACCGGTGCCAGGCACTTTGTAAAGACCCTGGGCGCAGTAGATAAGCCAAAGGGCAGTGAAGAGAATTGATAGTGCATTGAACCTGCTATGAATATGAGGTATCTTATGCAGTTTTGTCTGATAGGGACATGCAGGTATGCCTCCTTGAGGTCCAAAGTCACGAGCCAAGCTTTCCTGCCCAGCATGGGAAGAAGCTGCTGTAGTGTTAACATTTTGAATTTCGGAACAGCCATGTAAGTGTTTAGAGAAGAAAGATCCAGAATGGGCCTCCAGGCTTTCTCCTTTCTGGGAACCAGAAAGAGTCTTGAATAAAATCCTTGCCCTTGCTCTTGTGGTGGTACCTCTTGAATAGCTCTCATTTCCATGAGTGCTGTAATTTGTTTTTGAGCTTCTGCCCATTAATTTGGTGGCAGATTTGGCATTCCTTTTAACCCTGGCAGTGTGTGAAAGTGGAACCTGTAACCTTGAGATACAATGTTGAGAACCCATTTGTCTTTGGTGATCCAGTGCCAGTTGTGATAGAAAAGTGCTAGTTTTCCTCCCAAGGAGGCTGCCAAGAGAGAGTTGTTTGGCAGCTGTAATGGGAAGTCATTGAGGCTGCTTTTTATATGGTTGGGGCCTGTCTTCCCCTTCTTTCTGGCCTGGTGCACCCCATTGTTGAGGCCTGTAAGGACCTTGTGGTTGATCTCTACCTCTCGGACATCTGTAGCTGCCTCTTTGAGGTCTGTCTATAGCCGGAAAGGACCAGTTCTTTGTTGGCCAATTTCTGCTAAATCTTGGTGGCTGAACCTGTACGAAATCCTTTACCCATTTGCATAGATTTTGCCTTATCCTCCATTTTCTTTAATACCTCTTCTGCCTTGACTCCAAATAACATCCTGCTGTAAAGGTGCATCCAATAATTTTGCTTTAACATGATCTGGTAACGTATGTTTTTTTAACCAAGCATGCCTTCTAATGACAGAGCATGTAACTGCTGCTCTACAGGCGGCCTCTAAAGAATTAAAACCACATTGCAAAGTATGCTTTCCCACTTGTTCAACTGCATGCAATAAATCCTGCATTTCTTTAAAATTAGGAGGATCTGAATCTGGAAGCATTTTTTGTTTTAACTCAGACATCAAAAATTGCTGATATTTTAGCATGTGAAACTGGCAATTTAAGGCTCTCATTGCTAAGATTGCAGATGTATATACTTTCTTTCCCCATCTGTCTAATGCTCTGGAATCTCTGTCAGAGGGAACTGGGTTTTTTGCTGATGAGTCCTTAATCCCTTTGGGTCCCCGAGAAATAGTTTCAGGGTCAGCAACATGGCTTTTATACAGAAATTTGTGAGAGTCAGGGATTCTGTAATATCGATCGGGTTTAACAGGGGCTGGAGGTAAGGAGTCAGGGTTTAAGCTGGATTCAGTGTAGACATCATCCACAATATCTAACACTGGCGGAATAGCAAGGGGTCTGTGTTGAGGCAATAAAAGGAAGTCTCTGAGCCTTTTCTTGGATTCTGAGTAATCCTGGCCTTCCCAATGGAAGTGCTCCCTCATGGTATGTAAGGTCTCCCCAAAGGAGTAGTCCTCAGGCGGAGAGGTTGAGGGAATTGATTCCTCAGCATCAGAATCCTCATAAGGGGTAAGGAATATCCTAGGTCTGAGGATGAATCTGAAGAAATTGACACCTGGTCGGAAGATTCATTGTCTGCATCCTGTCTGGGCCTTTTATCAGGAGTGGGATGGGACCCCCCGATCAGGGTGATTAGGTCTTCGGCCATTTTGAGCATTTGTTTCTTAGGCATGGAAGCCTGTCCTGGAGAATGCTGTATCTGTTTCTTTGTTTTTAAGGGGGCCTTAGACTTAGTAGAGGGTTTAATGGTTAACTGTGTAGGTCTGAAGACACCCTCTGAGGCTGTGGATTGCTCAGCTACTTCGGTCCCCTCAGACGGGTTAGTTTCGGTAGGCTGAAAACATGTAGCGTCCGAAGGCCCAGCCAACTCCACATGGGAGTCGGATGCGGTCATCAGGGGCTGCGTAGGTGCCTCGCTGAAAACCGGAGAACTGGCGAAAGGCCTAGAAGAGGCCTCATCATCAGTTTTGGGCCTCGGATGCCTGGCCTTGTCTTTGCGCTTTTTATGTAATCCTTTTGTCAGGAGTTCCGACGGCATGGTGTAATTGAATTTTCTGCCAAAATAATGTCGGGCAAAATTAAACCGACGTTTAATAGTGCGCTTGTTAAACCTAGCACAAAACCGACAGCCAGTGACGTCGTGGTCTGGGCCTAGGCATGGAATACAATAGGAGTGGAAATCCTTATGAGGTATTTGCTTCCCACATGAAATACAGTTATTAACTTTTACTGACATCGGTCTGAGGCAAGAAAAAGATGTTCTTCATCTCACATTGCTGCAGTCCTTACACTTGGGGTAGTCCGCTGTCCTCGGTCGGCCCGAATATCAAAGTATAAGGCTGACGTCGGTCAAGGCGCATTTGACTGACATCAGGACGTCAGGGTACAAATGCGCATGACCGACGTCATATCCTCAGTCTTTTTTGCCGCATGGTCCGATGCAGAAGCAGTATTGCAAGTGCCGGTTGGCGTTCTGAAATTTTTCGCTGGAGTTTCAGACCGAGTCAAAGTTGGCTAAGTACCCGTTGGAATATTTTAGTTTTTCTTGCCTCAGTGGTTTACCGGATGTCAGAAAAAGAGAATAATTGTATTTCTTGTGGGAAACAGATACCGCACAGAGACTATCATACTTTGTGTATTCCTTGTTTAGGGCCTGAGCAAGACGTTGTTGGGTGTCGCTCTTGTGCTAGATTTAATAAGCACTATAAAGAGAAGACTAGATTGTGCCAGGTTAGTCTTTGGGAAGCGGTGCAATTATAAAATGCCGCCGGATGCTCCGGCGCTTCTTCAAAGAAGCGCAAGGACAAAGCAGTGAAGCCTAGGTTAGAAGAACCGTCCGTTCGCCGGTTCTTTAGAGGTGTCGGTGGAGCCGGTGGTTCCACCGGAGGTTTCTTTGGGATCCCAGGGAGAGACCTTGTTGTTGCAGGATGTGGCCTCTCAGGAGGCAGGTCAGGCTGATGGGGCTTCTCAGGTTGCTATACTCCCCTCCCTGCCTAGGGTTGTTAGGCCTTCTCCTTCTGTTTCCAAGGCTTCTCCTAGAGGCAGGCCAGGTTTAGCTTCAGTTGGTGTCACCCCTAGTTCTTCTGGAACTGTGCCCAAGAAGCATATGCTTAAAATGGCAGAAGATTTAATTACTCTGATTAGGGGTTCCTTTGCCTCCTCCTGATAAGAGGCCTAGGGTGGAGCCTGAGCTAGGGAGTTTTGAGCAGGCTTCGGATGTTTCAGAGTCTTCGGCTGAAGACTTGCAGGAGTACTCTCCTTATTCTGATTCTGATGTGGATGATTCTACTACTCCTGCTTCTCCTCCTGAGGATTTTTCTTTTTCAGAAACTCTTCATTCCATGAGGGAGCATTTTAAGTGGGAAGGTCAGGACTTCTCTGATTCCAGGAAAAGGCTTAGGGAATTTTTGTTTTTACCTCAGCATAGGCCTTTGGCTATACCTCCTGTTTTGGATGTAGTGGAAGATGTTTTTACAGAGGCTTCTCTTAATCCTGATTCTTTGCCTCCTGCTCCTGTTAAACCGGATAGGTATTACAGGGTGCCTGAAGTTCATAAGTATCTTTTAAGAGTCCTAGGGCAGACCCAGAAACTGTTAGCCAGGGGCCTAAAGGTGTTAAGGCTTCTGTTGTCAAGAATCCGGTTCCTGCAGATAAAGAAGCCAGGGCCTTGGATAGATGGGGAAAGAAAGTTTATACTTCTTCCACTCTAGCTATGAGGGCTTTGAATTGCCAGTTTCACATGTTAAAATACCAAAACTATCTCCTTTCACAGTTGAAGTCTAAGGTTGATGCTCTGGCGGAAGGTATTGATTGTAAAGAGTTACAAGATTTAGTACATGTTTCTGAACAGGTGGGTAAGCATTCTCTGCAATGTGGTTTTGATGCTGTACAGGCCTCGTCTAGGGTGGCTGCCACTGGGTCAGTTCTTCGCAGGCACGCCTGGCTGAGGGATCAAAATTTATCTGACCATGTTAAAACAAGGATTTTAGATGCTCCTTTACAATCTGATGTGTTGTTTGGTTCTCCTGTTGAGGCAGTTTTAAAGAAAATGGAAGACAAGGCTAAGTCTATGCAGACTGTTAAAGATTTTTTGCAGGTTCAGCCTCCAAAGTTTAGTAGAAATTGGCCTGCTAAAGGGTGGACGTATCCTTCTTATGATTCCCAGTCTAGGGGTAGATCTAGACGTGGTAGGGGCAGAGCTCAGGGCTCTTTCAGGCCTAGAACAGGGAGTTCTCCTGCACAGTCTTCAGGTGAGGGCAGGGGTCAGTCCTTTCGTAAACAGACCCAATGACCTACCTTTTCAGCTGCCAGAGCCTTCTCGTCTGGCAGCACCTTTGGGAGGAAGGTTGGCACTTTTCAAAGAAAATTGGAGTTTAATTACCCAAGACAGATGGGTATTGGATATCATACAACAAGGTTACAGGTTTTATTTCCATACCTTGCCTCCTTTCAGAGGCATGCCAGACGTTCCTCCTCAACAAAGAATAGAGGCTCACAAGCAAATTTCTCTGTTACTTCAACTAGGGGCCAAACAGCCGGTCCCTATGCCAGAAGTGGGCCTAGGATTTTATTCTCGCCTGTTCCTAGTACCAAAGAAGGGGAACACGTGGAGACCAATTTTGGATTTATCTATCCTCAACACTTATCTGGACATTCCCAAGTTCAAAATGTTGACGTTACAACAGCTTTTACTTCTGCTGGGCAAAGATCATTGGATGGTAACTTTGGATCTCAAGGAGGCTTACCTTCATGTTCCTATCAGACTAAGTTGCAGGAAGTATCTGCGTTTCGAGCTGGGACTTCTCACTATCAGTTCTCTGCATTGTCCTTTGGCTTATCTACTGCCCCGAGAGTGTTCACGAAAGTTCTGGCTCCAGTGATAGCTTTCTTCAGGCTAAAAGGAATACAGATCTATCCTTATTTGGACGACTGCCTGATTCTGGCTCAAGGAAGGGAAGAGCTTCTTCATCATTTGGAATATGTGATAGCAGTGCTAAGATGCCTGGGGTATTCTGTGAACGAAATAAAGTCCAGTCTAGTACCCTCTCAGGACATGTGCTTTCTGGGTGTAAGACTGAATACAGCATCCCAGATGGCCTTTTAACCCCGGACAAACAAAAGAGTCTTTCCCTTTACTTCCATCAACTATCTCATCAGTCCGGGCTGACTGCAAGGACAGTCCTTCAAGCCTTAGGGTTCATGGCATCTTGTATTCTGGTGCTTCCCAATGCCAAACTGCATATGAGGAAGCTACAATGGTATCTCAAAATGTATGGACACAGCACTGCCAGGATCTGGACACCGTCATTCAAATAATACCTTGCATTCAAAAGGAATTTTTGTGGTGGGCTCAGGAATGTCACCTAAACAAGGGACTCTCTGTGACCCGGCCAGAGGCGAGTCAGATTTTAACGACAGATGCCTCAGACAAAGCTTGGGGAGCTCATCTAAATGGAAAGTGGATACAAGACAAGTGGCCTGCCAGACTACAACATCTACATATCAACCTGAAGGAGATGTTAGCAGTCCAGTTTGCATTAATAGCTTTCAAGGATTTACTTCTTCCAGGGCAGGTGTTGATTCTAACAGACAACACAACTGTCATGTGGTACATCAACAAGCAAGGGGGAACACATTCTTATCCTCTATGCAGGCAAGCAATGATTTTGTGGGAGACTGCTTTCAGTTTACAGCTCAATCTTCAGGCAAGGTTTCTGCCAGGAGCACAGAACTCCTTAGCAGATGTGTTGAGCAGACGAATTATGGATCCCCACGAGTGGAAATTGGATCCTCATGTATTTCAGAAATTGACAGTGTCATGGGGAACTCCAGACATAGATCTGTTCGCTTCTCCACTAAACCATCAGCTGCCAAAGTTTTGCACAAAAAGGTTTCATCCCACAGCTTGGAAAGTGGATGCTCTTTCTTTCAATTGGAGCAATCTTCATGTGTATGCCTTTCCACCTCTGCCTCTCCTCTCAAAGGTACTTCTAAAGGTCAGACAGGACAAGCCAAGGATGATTTTAATAGCTCCAGATTGGCCTCGACAGCACTGGTACCCATTACTGAGAAGTCTGGTACGGAAGCCTCCATGGCCTTTGCCTTCGATTCCACACCTGTTGTCACAGGAGGACAGCCATTTGCTCAATGTCAAACTTCACTCTCTTCACCTAACAGCCTGGCATATTCTGTTTTGAATCATAGAGGGTCTCAACTTCCACAACAAGTTTTGAATGTGATTTTGGAAGCTAGAAGGCCTAGTACAAGGAAAGTGTACGCAGATAAATGGAAGAGATTTTTATTTTGGAGTGCAGCTAAGGATTTTGATGTTTCTGAGCCTAATTTAAGTGTGGCTCTTCAATATCTTACTGAGTTACTGGACAAAGGTTTGTCCTTCTCTTCTATTAAGGTTCATGCTGCAGCAATTTCAGCTCACTATGAATGTGACCCTCCATTGTTTTCTCATCCTTTGTTCAAGCAATTTCTTAGAGGGGCAAAGAATATAAGACCCCAATGAGAGCTCCTACTCCTGCTTGGGATCTCAATTTTGTGTTGGAGAAACTTACTCTACAACCTTTTGAGCCTGCAGCTACTTCTGAGTTGAAATATTTATCATGGAAGACTGCCTTTTGTTGGCCATTACCTCTGCAAGAAGGGTTTCTGAATTACAGGCCCTTATGGCGGTTGAGCCTTTCTTGATTTTCCATAAGGATAGGGTATCTTTCGTACTGATCCTTCCTTTATGCCTAAGGTGGTTTCTAGTGTGGCTTTAAACCAAACTATTCATTTGCCTACTTTTTATGCAAATCCCCAAAATAAAGGGGAAAAGATTTTGCACACTTTAGATGTACACAGGCAGTTGCGATATTATTTGGACAGAACTAAAGGGTTCAGGCAGTCTCAGCAGTTGTTTGTTTCTTTTGCTTTGAGTTCTCAGGGCAAGCCTGTGTCAAAACAAACTATTTCTAAGTGGATTGGGTTTTACATTGCTTTCTGTTATTCCCATCATGGCAAGGAGATTCCAGCTGGGATTAGGCCTCATTCCACTAGGGCTACTGCCACTTGACAGCCTTTTGAGGGGAGTGGCAACCAAGGATATTTTGGAGGCAGCTACTTGGAGTTCAGTGCATACTTTCTCTAGGCATTATCACCTGCCACTTTACTCTAAATCCAGGGCTGGTTTTGCCACTGCTGTTTTGCAGGGCATTTTGGCAGCTCCTGCTTCCTTGTAGTTTGGCCATCCTCCCTTACCTCTGCTTTGGGATTCTACCCAAGTGTAAGGACTGCAGCAATGTGAGATGAAGAACATAGTACAGTTTTGTACCTACCATAAATGTAGATGTTCGAAGATCCACATTGCTGCAGTCCAATTTACCCTCCCTCCTTCCCCTCTGCAGTTAGAGGTGGTTGTGTGGGTTGGGTTGTAAATATTGTGTATATTGTATATATTGTACGTATAATTAGTGCAAGGGTGGTTGGTTGGTTGGTTGTTTGCTGTCATTTGGTTTTGACCTTTATTTTTAGGGTCTTCTGACATCTGGGGCAAGAAAAGACTGAGGATATGACGTCGGTCATGCGCATTTGTACCCTGACGTCCTGATGTCAGCCAAATGCGCCTTGACCGACGTCAGCCTTATACTTTGATATTCGGGCCGACCGAGGACAGCGGACTACCCCAAGTGTAAGGACTGCAGCAATGTGGATCTTCGAACATCTACATTTATGGTAGGTACAAAACTGTACTTTTCCCCAACAGGGTACTTAGCCTTGAAGAAGACTTCGGTTCTGGATTCGGAATGAAAATCTCAGGAGTTAGCCGACCGGCACTTGCGAACTGCTTCTGCTTCTGCTTCAGGCACCGTGCAGCAAGAAAGACTGAAGAAAATGGCGTCAGCTGCATCTTATATACCCCTGTCACACTGACGTCAGGGAGGAGGTGACAGCAACCAATGCCGGACCAAGACTTTGGAACTCAGGCCGACTGGGGAACCGCCTGACGGCAGGATAACCCAAGTGTAATGACTGCAGCAGTGTAACACGATGAACATCCATGAGTTTTATGAGGAAAAGACCAAAAATATGAGGAAAAATCTGGACAGTTGAGAGTTGTGTGAGACAGTAAAGGGAAATACTTTTTCTTAGTTTAAAAGTACTTGTTTCTCACAAAAAAATTTGCTTTAATCTACTAAAATAATGTGGAAGGATTTTCCCTGAAGGAAGCTTACTTGCCCAACAATGGAACAGCATTAGCCAACCTTCAGTCCTTGAAAGCTTGCAGAGGCATGCTCTTCTCTGAGGCAGGAAAGTTCTGAGGGGCTTGGCACCCAAACCAGAGTTTTTATTGAGCTCAACTTGACCTAACCATTTGTGTATGTGGAACATACCCTAAAGCTCTGGAAGCTGGTTAGCTGTTACATCCTATGTAGGATATAACTCTTGTAGGTAAAGCTACAGCAGCAGTGATTAATATAAAGAACATATGAAAAATTCCATACAGATGAACTAAATGATGTATGCAAATGAAGACACCAACAAAAATGGAAGAATGGTTAAAAGTGGCACTGTGCAATGTACCTATTTTTTTACTCCAAGAATTAAGTAGCAGCTACTGCTCAGCAGCATGTGTTAGCAAACACTGTCACATCCATTGACTGGAATGTTGCATGTCCTCCACTATCCTTGCTAATGGATTACAGATAGTGCCTGATGTACCACCAGCTGAGTGAGCAGTTTGTGGAGTATGTCCATATAATCCGGAATACTGTAACAGACCTTGTCAAACTGTGATGCCCACAAGCAGAATAGAGGAGTATTTTGTATCATCATTCCTGTAGATTATAAAGTATGTGTAGCTTTACCTGTCTTAGCTACAGGAACACTTCAGCAACCTACTGGTGATGAATCAGCCTCATGATCCCTAATCCAGTTTATTCAGCATCATAACTGATACGAACAGAGATAATGACAAACTACTACAAAAAGCCGCTAAAAGCTATAACCATAAGAGAACGCGATGTTTATTTGAAACGCTCAGTAAACACGTTTTTTGTCTAACAGAAATGTTCAGACTTCAACAGAAATATTGCAAACCAAACAGTCAGTTAAAATTCAAAACCACTATATGTAAATTCCCCGCAAAATCCTCTAATGATGTTATTCATTCTTAAAGCCATAGTTTCTTAAAAAAGCTTTAAACCATATATGTTTAAATAAGTGGCATGAACCTTACTTTAAGTAAGTTAATACATAACCGTAACTACGTTTCTATGAGTCAGGACAATAAAAATCAAGCCAACTATAATGTAAACTATATACATCATAATATCAAACTAAATACATTATAAAAAATAAATACATTATAAAAATAAATTAAATAAATTGCCATATTGTTCGAACATCTATTACTCAACACCATATTACTAAAGTATTAAGAAAGTGTTGACAAAATGTATTTGAACCCTGTACAATGCAACAGGTTTGCTATACATAATCAACTGAATATACACATTCACTAAATTGATAAATACTGAATGCATTAAATCTATTTTTAAAAATTTAACATATTACATAGTTTAAAAAACTCAATCAGATGTGAGTTCACAGGCCAGCAAAACAATAGCATGTGTACCTTCCAATACATGTTATTAAAATTAATCATAATTTTTTGACCTTGTTGTATACAAAGTAGCCCTTAAGGTAAATCATCTGTCTAGGCTTTTCAGTTTCAATAAACACATTAAAGAACACTTCTCATTTAAACCTGGGTTTGAATAAGCGTTGAGTTTGAGTTGTCAAGAAGTAGATAGACTTGACCCAAAAGCTTCCAGAAACAAAGATTCCTCTGAGTTAGGGCCTTTGGAAGACCGACCACCCTTTTGGTATAGGATTTCCATGATGTCTCCAAAGTAGACATCAGGTCGTGACCTGGGGGACCCTTCCCATTCATTGAGATTGGTATCTTCTGTTTGGGATTCCAAAGGGGAATCCAAGTGCCTGTTTTTCAATGGTGCTTCCAAGGAGCCTCCTCGGGTGGGTGCTTTGGGTAGGTATCAGAAGACACTGGGGGTTCCAAGAGGGAAGTAGATTGGAAATCTTTTCAGGCAGGCTGTCCCAAAGGATACAGAATAGATTTCTCAGACACAAAAGCTGCTGAAGGGGGGGGGGGGCAGGCTCCGAAGCAGGTAGAGTCGAGGCTCTTCTGGGTACTGGAAGAACCCCCTCCACCACTTTTAATGCCGAGGGAGATCAAGATGCATTAGGCACCCTCATCGGAGCCAAAGCTGTCGACTGGGAAGCTCCACAAATCCTAACTGTCCCTGTCTCCAAGTGAGGAGTCGGAGCTGAGCTATCAAACATCGAAGCTCCGGGGGAAAAAGACAGCTCCAAAGGTTTCATAGCTGACATCCACCCCTCGGAACAGACACTCAAGCTACGACTCCGAGAATCACTCTGCTCCAAAACTGTTGGAGCCGAGTGAGTCAGGGAGACTGTCGGAATTGAGGTAACTGAACCTGTTGGTTCCAACATCTCGACTCCAGGAAAGCTCGGACCCGATAACTCCAAAACCTGAGATCAGAGAAGGAGAGAGAGGTGTAAAGATCAGAATATTGCTTGCAGATCCAGGAAGGGACGGAGCAGGCAAGATCCCCAGCAGGATTTGTGTTTTGAAAAAATTTAACCATCATGCTGTCCACCTCATTTTCGGAAAGACTTCAAGAAGACCTAATGGAAGAGGCAACTGAAGCAGGCCTGGAACTGGGTCTGGACTGTTGCAAGAGAGGGGACTTGGGTTTGGCCATCACCGTCTCCGGTGAGAAGCTTTGGCATGGAGGGGAGGCCTGAATGACAAAAGGAGCTGAAGTGGTCGCCTGTGAAGATTTAGGAGTTTTGGCGGGAGGTTCCTCTGAGTGACTAGATCTACTGGGAGATCTCTGCTCCTTATGTTTTTAGTGGGGTTTGTGCCCCTGAAGTGGATTGTGTGGCTGAAGATGAAGAGCTTGGCAGGTGGCCTTTAAAAATCAACTTTTGTTGCATCTATCGATGAGTGCCTTTGATTAAAGCCAGCACAAATGGAGCAAACTGAGTCCAGGTGAGCCGCACCGAGGCACATCACATATTTGTAGTGGGTTTTGTGCCTACAAGTGCTACATTTCTTAAAACCTGTGGGTTTGCAATTCGACATGATTAAGTATAACCAACCAGCCCACAGCGTATACACACACACAACAATAGTTAAATCAAAAACAGAACTAGTAACTTTAAAACTCTTGTTCTTCTTTTGGCTTTTCCTGGTTAGTGGTCGCCACAGTGGAACTCCGGTCCGCTAATGATTGGCAGTAGATTTTTATGGTGCCGAGGTACCAACTCAACACCCAACCTTCAACAAAGGCACGCCCATTCATGCATGTCTTTCGAATACCACCTGACCACGGGGAGGACATGCAGACTCCACACAGAAGGCGCTCCAGCCAAGAATCGAACGGGAGAACCTCTTGCTGTGAGGCGACAACGCTACCGCTACACCACCACGGCTAGTAACTTTAAAACTCTAAAGATAGAAAATTAAGAAAGTTAAAAAAGTTTATATACTTATAGCTATCTATCTATATAGATATATGTATCTTTAACTAGTAGAAATAGGGGTAGGGAAGGGAAAGCACGAGGCAAAACTCTACACAAATTTACTGAAAGCAGAAGAAAGGAAGACTACCAGATAAGGAAATGCAATTTCTTTAAAAATATCTAAAGATAGACAAAAAAGACTCACTGAGAAAACCCTGAGGAGCTCAGAGTATGAGATACCCAATAATAAGTTAACTGCGGCAAACAGGATCTGTGAGGGATTTGGAGAAGAGTAGCATTACAGGCAGATGTCAGAGCCTGGAGCTTTAGTATGCAGCCGAGTCAGATCAGATACTAACAGGCTGAACAGCAAATGAAGGCAACAATATCAGATCACTAGTTGCAAAACGGATACAAAAATAGGCACTGCTGGTGAAGGTAGACACCACCAGCAGTGCCTCTTTTTGGGTTCATTTTGCAACTTGTGTTTTCATTGGTATTTGTTTGGATTTCTAGCTGTTTTTCTCCAAGCTGTTGTACTCATCTGGATCATGTACCCAGGAAAACAAATCCAAATAAATATATAAATAACAGTTCCTCCCAATTTAATGTTCACAATTCTTGATGCATGCTCAAGACCTTTAAAGAAGACTAGTTCATAAACTCTCTTACCTATCCAGCATGTTTAAAAGAATTTATCAACTCTGATTACTTAAAAGGATATTATTTCACGTCTTACAAGCTCTTCTGTTAAATGAATTAGACAATTTATCTACTAAAAATTATGTATAGTACTACTACTACCTGTACATAACACCATATTTACAATCACTGGCACACTTATAAATTTATAAATATCTTCCTTCTAATAGTGTACCTCAACAGTGCCATTAGCCTATTTTTACAACTCAGTCAGCAACCCTCTTAGTAAATTGTTTTTGAATTCCTTCCATCACTTAACTAAGTCCACTTATACACACAAACAGAAGGGACCGTATTACATTATTTGTCTAATAATTGGTTTATAAATTGGAAGCAATATCATCCCTACTTAATCATAAAAATGGTATTTGTTTCAAAGTAACACATTCTAATAACGTCCATCAAATATGGTACAGAATTAAAAGTATGATCAATTTTTACCCCTAAATCTCTTATAACCTGTACTACTATAAAAATCCGATTATCGAAAGCAAAAGGGTACTCTGGTCTTCCCACACCAAAGTGGATAAGACAAGTCTTATTTATAGTAAACTTCATGTAGTTCATAGACTCACATGCAGTAAATTGTGTGTCTTTATGCCCTAAATTACTATCTGAATGCATTCTGTACCTAAGGATCATGGCATATCATTTTGAGAAAATTTCTGATGGTTATAAAGTTGTGGCTCTGTGCTGCTTGATACTTCCCAGAGAGTAGGATTAAGAGACATTAATCGCCATAGTACTGTTAAGGTTTCATTGGTGAATGCTAGTAGTGCTATGGTGATAAAAAGTGTTTCAGCGACAGGAGCTGCATGGAGCAAAAGTTTATTAGTAGCTCCCCTACCAACCTTCATAAAGATGTGACACAGGCACCTACAAACACACACACAATGAGACAGCTCTACACACATCCTGTACGTACACTAAGCAAACACAGTACTCACACTATTTAAATATTGTGATACTAACAGCCCCACTCCTGCCATAGACATCAATAGGTGCACACCTGCAAAAGATGTTCATTTTTATTGCTTCACTCTCTGAAGAGCATGATATAGCTTGTTTATGAATTACACTGCATTGCCATTCCAATTCCAGCTAAAGGGTCCAGTGAAGTGCACATGGCTAATCTGAGTTAGTCATGCCCCCCCCCCTCCAAAGACTTACCACATTTACGCATGGTATTCTCCAACAAGACCTACAGCTGTATGTGAAGGAGCCTTTTGCTATAGCAGTCTTTGAATAGCTTCTTCATAATCTACTAAGAAATCCTACTTAGAAACACGAGTGCACAGTGCTTTATTACCTTCTGAATCCTCGCCATAGTGTTATATAGGCCATTTATGTGTTCTGCCACCTTCCTCAACACACCTCATTTGGTTCCCAATAAACATCCGCATTTTACAACCCCCCCAACGTAATCTTAAGATGTATCTGATTATCAGTGGTGTGTTCCTATGAAATGAGACCCAAATATAACGCTCTTTTACTTTCAGGAAAAAGTAATATTTTCTTTAATTTTATATGTCACAGCAAAGTGTACATATACTTGTTCTGACATGCATCTGTTTTGAGATTCTGTTGCATATGTTCTCTAAATTTTATAAGGTTGTGCAATACAAAGTAATATTGGGCCTATTCATGGGTTTTGCCCTGGAAAGTTCATAAAACATATCAGTTTATTAAAGATGGGAGGGTTGAGGGAAGTGTTTGCTACTGTGCATAAAGTGTGCTGAGTCTTTCAGCACTACAGAGACACATTTGAATTCAGGGTCAAACTAAGGGCACAGTAGTACAAATCAGCCAGATGAGAACTGGAGTGAAATGCAGTTTTCTGTTCTCTTCAATGCAAATAAGACTAGAGAAACTAAATATGTAGAATGCTTTCAAGCAAAAATGAGTATGCAGTCTGTATGGAACTATTTTTTTTTCACATACAGCAATACCCCACCTTCCCCCAATAAAACTGAAACTGTAAAAGCTCCTTTGCCTTTGCCTTTGCACTACAGAGACACATTTGAATTCAGGGTCAAACTAAGGGCACAGTAGTACAAATCAGCCAGATGAGAACTGGAGTGAAATGCAGTTTTCTGTTCTCTTCAATGCAAATAAGACTAGAGAAACTAAATATGTAGAATGCTTTCAAGCAAAAATGAGTATGCAGTCAGTATGGAACTATTTTTTTTTTTTCACATACAGCAATACCCCACCTTCCCCCAATAAAACTGAAACTGTAAAAGCTCCTTTGCCTTTTCAGGGTAACGTTGCCTGAAAATGTCTGAACTATTTTGGAGATCAAGGCTTGTATATGCTGATAGTAAAAAATGGCCAAACACATTACTTACTGAACAGTCCTTTGGAAAATGGTCACTTAATTATTTGCATAAATACCCACCAGGATTGCAGCACACATGGAAAATATATATACACAGAAGCAAAAAGGTTTTGAGTGGTACAGATAGGGTTGCCAGATGTCCGGTTTTTGACCGGACTGTCCGGTTTTTTGAAAAGTTGTCCGGTTAGAAATTTCATTCAAAACCGGACTTTTTTTTTTTTTTAATTTTGCGGCACTGACGCTGATGTCATCACGTGCGCAATGACATCAGGTCCCTCAGGGCTACCAGCCTGTCGGAATTGAGCTCAAGGAGCTCACTTCCGGTAGTGCGAGCGGGAAGCAGAAGCCAGCATTTAAAGGCAGCATTTTCAGAATGCAACTATGCAAGCGAGCAACAAGAGTTCAACTTTGATCGTAGTGGCAGTAAACAAGGTGTTTTATCTCGTGCGTTGGTGCCGGTGGTTATAGCGTTGGGGTGAGTTCCATGAATGATTCGTGAAGCATATTTATTTGTTAACCCTGTGCAACAGAGTTGTGTACCTGTTCCATATGTATGTATATTAAAGGAGGGGGGGCAGGTGTAGCCAGGGTAAGGCTCCTGAAAAGACTTAACTTGAGACTGTACTTGACTACCTAAAAGCAAAAACAACTGGATGCCTGAACTGCATAGTGATTCTGTGGTCAGAATAAAGCTTTCCAGATGTGACCTCAGTGACAGTAACTGCCTTGTTTATCATCTAGACTTTGACAGATTGTCTAAATGCAGTGCTCATTCCCTTACCATGAGGCTGAGATGCAGGCTTTTTTCCTTGTTTACTTTGCTTAGAAGTAAGCAAGGGCATCCTGCCTCATAAGCTTTTCCTGGTATGCATTTGATGAACAGACTTGATTATTATAATTAATGTTAAGACTATGTCCATTTGTCATTGTATTGTTCTGACACTGTACAAAGAAAGATGCTGTTTTGATGCATGCTGCAAAGTTTGTAGTTTGGAAGCAGATTTCAACACCTGCAGTCAGTCATGTGTGTTGTGGCTTTTTTAAATGCAGTCATGTGATAATGTGTGGCTTTTTTATAAGCACTGTCTCACTTTACGAGTTTCTTCTCTGCTTTCTGAATTATCTGTTCTCCTTAAGACAGAAAAGCTCTGAATGATTCATGCAAGGGATATGATAAAAAATGTAATCAATTCCTTGTATGTGTGTTCCATTACATTGGTCAAGAATGTCCCAAGTAGGTCACTCCACCAAGGATACTATTATGATGGCTGAGCACCACTCTGTCTGGTGTGCTGCTGCAATAGAGGTCCATTTCAATGGCCATCATCTGGCTTTGAAGTTCAAATGATTGTGACCAAGAAGTGCTGGATGTAAGTTTTTTGGAATACATTTTTTGTATTTCTCTAAGTTCTTGCTCTTAGCTCTGTGTAATGGGTCACATTTCACTGCTGGCTTTTTTCCTTAGGTTTTAGACTTGCAATGCTTGCCTGATCTTTTGCTTGAGATGTCTCAAGGAAGCGGGAGTAAGAATCGGTGATTTTTTTTTTTTGGACAATCTTATTAAATATTGTCTGCACAATCCATATGTTAGATTGTAGTCATACCTCTCAACCTCTTAGAACAAGAAATCTGGACAAAGCCATACATAAAAGGGGGATAAAGGCCACAAAATAAGGACATTTTTTAAGTATTTCTTTTACAAACTTTACTTAGAAAGTTGATATAGTAACAGAAAGTTGATATAGTAACAGGTTTTGAATTAGCATTATTTTTCTGAAGAGTATAAAGCCTGAAACTCAAATGTATGTCATTATTTTTTAACTGAAATCTTTAATGATATGCCACAAATTTGCCAGAAAACCACAGTTTTATGAAAAAAAAATTGAGGTAAAAATCTAGACATTCTGTGAATCTGTACAGTTGAGAGGTATGAGTAGTACTGTAGGCTACAGGCTCTGTTTGTCTTTCCTTGGCCTACAGTTTGTCTTTCCTTGGATTTTTCTCCTTTTGCATCAACAGACATAGCTCTGTAGCCTTTTCAGCTTTGCATGTGCTGTTTAAACATTCTGTATATCTCATGAGGATAATTCAGTCTTCATTAACCTTTTAAGCACTTGATCTGCATTCTTTTGTCCAGTTTAGTTTTCCGCCTCCCCTTTCCAACGGCACTTTGTCCCTGTCTTCCATTCTCCATTTGTTGCGCTTACTTACAGTTTGTGATGAAAATCCTTCATTGTTCGTTCTTCTAAAATATTGGTATGAGCTTTGTGTACTTTGTACACTCCCCTTTTTTCTGTGATTGATGGTTCAGTCCTGTAGCCGCATAGGCACACCAAGGCTTCACAAAAAGCATATGCGAGTTAAGGTAAGACTCAGTGGTATTTCAAAGGAGAGCAATGGGGACTGTAATAATATAACAGAGATGACTTCTAGTTGTTGTCGCCTATGATAGGGAGGGTAATGCCCAGAAGTTGCTCAATTCAAGTTTTTGCTTCAGTGGAGTAATGGTGTGTATGCAGAAAGCTTGGTAGTGTTCCAGGAAGTTGTTACCTTCCCTTGTTCCTATTGAGTATTGTGGCTAAGGTTATCGTTCCTGTGTGGCTAATTTATATAATTGTATATACTTTGGGATTGGCAAGAAGTAAACATCTGGGATTTGGTTCATTTCTTAAGTGTGTGTGTGTGACAGGAATGGTGTCCGTTTTAGAGTAAGCAATCCAAAGCGACACTAATAAAAAAAACATAGAATGGCAATGAATCAGTGTCACACACACTTCCCATTAAAAATGAAGCACAAAACCTGTCAGAATTTGATTCAAAATGGTACAAATGATAAATACTACTGAAAGATGTTCGAAGAATGGGTGAGGTAAAATTCAATATACAATATTACACTTCATTTTTCAAAAGCTGCAAGACCAATTGTGTCATTATGTATTGTTTTATACTAAACATGTATTTTCAGACCATGCTATACATTTTCAGGTCTGTTATTGATGTAAGATATGATTGTTGTTAATACTGTCATTTCTTAGAACATTTTAAAATGTTATCATCCCAAACTTGGGAAAACAATGTGCAATGCTGTTTAGATGAATGTGAGATTTAAAGGCAGAGTAGTTTTAATGCTAAGTCTGTTTTATTGTGAGACTATATTGCTTTGTTTGGCATATGTGTATCAGTAGTTTGTGCTATAAAATTTGAAATAAATATTTTAAATTAAATCCAAATATCTGTAATAACTGTAGAATAAAGCACAAGACAGTATGCAGAGTGAGAGTTTCTAACTGTGTTTATGGCAACTGGGGAGAAATTGGCTGAAAGCAGGCATCCAGAATAGAAAAAGAGGGCGTTCCCATGTCGTGATGAGGTCACAAAATGGGTGGGGCATGGGTGGGAGAGGGGTGGGAATGGGCGGGGTTATGGGTGATGCAAGGGGCGTGACCTTAGTCCGGTTTTAGCCACAAAGAAAGCTGGCAACCCTAGGTACAGAACACTTCTAATAAAAAAAATAAATAAATAAAAAAAAATCACTTCAGTTCCAACAGTGAAGTTCAGCAATGCACTTCCTCTTGCTGCAGAAATTTCATAGTCTTTGATTATGAAAATCTAAATTTATTAAATAACAGTTTATCAGTACTTTGTTACAGTAGCCATAGACTTTTTGGAAACATGTTTAATTCTGAGCATTGTTTAAGGCACTTAAAGTCTGAACTTGTTAATTTATTCAGTTCAGGGATAGCCCATCAGAGATTATAACCAGACTTGATCCACTGTGGAAGAAGACCCGTTTCATTGGCAAGTTTCCAGTACCGATCTCTTAGGACAAATGCAGATGCTTTGGGCTGCCGTTGACGAGTAAAAATCCCCTTTTTATTTCCAACAACTCGAGTTGTTGCTGCAAATAAATTACATGCACTTTTTAATTAAAATATAGTGGTTTGAACACCAAAGTAAGACACACTTCAAACTGAGGTTTTTTTTGTACCCCCCCCCCCAAAAAAAAGCCAAAACATTAAACAACAGTATTATTTCCTACAAGAAAAAAATAGGTGATGTTCAGTCTGCATTTTTATTTACAGAAAATATCTACTCCAGTGTTTTTGTTTGCTTTCAAGTTAGATGCTTCACCACTAAAGGTACAACTGTGTGCAGTGCACTCACCATAACAGTAAATCTTCAAGAAAGAGGTCACTGTAGCAGTAACTTGCATTACTTTAATTTGGGTTATAAATCAGCAAAACTATATGTTTCACCTAATCTTCTTGAATCTATTGCCTTCCTATGTAGGCTAATTCTAGTTTTGTGCTATTATTGACAGTCACAGCTGTATGCATTAGATGTCATTCCATATCAGTGTTGAAGCATTCATTATGTAAGGGATCTCCTGCCAAGGACAACCTAACATCCTGCCAGTATAACAAAGTCTATTTTTTACAAGCGTCGTACATGTCATATGTATGCTCCTTGTGCAAGGCGTGGGCATAAAAGGTAACATACGGACACACACATTTCAGAACTTCTTTGCTGCCACTCTGAATGCCCTTCTTCTGTGCTGGTTACAACCTGCTTTTAGGTAAGTGTCCAGTTGTGGTTCTTTCTTATCTTCTTTTATTTTAGTGTTGTTGGTCTACATGTCAAAATGTCAGTGTGGGAGGCAGATTCCCCAAAAAAGTCATCATAAACAGTGTCTCTTCTGTTGGGGTATTTCCCATGACCATAAGCAACATTCTGACTGCCAAGCATTTGTCCCCAAGTCCCTATGTAGTTTCCTCTCCTCCCTTGTCTATTTGCCATGAAAACCAATGTCTTAAGTTGTTGGCTCAAGGTGCTACGGCGAAGGCTTCTCATCCTGAGTGTCAACCGCTGGCCAAGAAAAGGCCAAAAAACTCAGGTCTGATATGGCTGCTGTCCAGCCTCCCCCAGATGTCTCACTAGATGTTGGTGAAAGCCTGGTGGATCATCCAGTTTTTGCACTGGATTCCTCTGCCGTGATCACGGAGGCCAACATGGATCAGACTTCTCACACGTCCTCAGAGGCTTTTCAAATGTCTGTTCCAGATGTTGAGGGGGACCCTTGGCTGATTATATTGTAGGGACCGAGAGGGATTCCACAGATTAGGAGGAGATCCCTACTACACTTATAGAGTTGACAAGGGCCCAACCCTCCTAGGGTTTTCATGTGGACATCCTGCAGAAAGCGAAACATAAAATCAAACATTGTTCTCTCCAAATGAAATCCCCATCAAGAATGGCAGTAGTTTACTAAAGGTTTGTTTAATGTTTTAATGGCTTTAAACCCTCAAGGGGTTTCTGTACTTGCCCCTCATTGGCCTTCTAATCCTCTTAAGTGACCTAAGGAGCAGGATTCCTCTGATGAGGATCAGGGTTCTGGGGAAGAGTCTTTAGCATACTCTTCTTAGATCCTTTCCCCCTTGGACTATCTGTCTGAGGAAGAGGATTCTATCAGTCCAGATTCCCTTTTAGAAGAACTCCCCTTTAGGGACACTATTTCCTGTATGATGGAATTCTTTAAATGGGATTGTTCTCAGGTTTCTGATAATCAGAAGAGGTATTATGAGCTCTTACAGATTTAGTCTCCCAAGCCTTCTGCTGTTCCTCCAGTTTTGGGTGCCCACTCGGATACCTTTACAGCATCTTCTGTAGTCCCTGATGCTTGGCCCCTAGCTTCTAAGAAACCTGACAGATTTTACAAGGTGCCTGATGATTGTAAATTTGTCTGCAAATGCCCCGCTGCTGATCCTTCTGTGGTACGTCCTCTCTTATAAACCTTCCAAGCTCCTGCCCTCTACTGAGGTGCTTACTTGGGTAAAAAGGTCTGTACTGCTGCCACCCTGACTTTTAGGGCTATTAATTACCAGACTATTATGACCAAGTATGTTTTAGCACTCCCGTCTTCTTGATTCTGAAGGGACGATTTTGGCCCTTTCCTTGTTGGGTTCCACTTAAGTGGCTTGTCACTATTAAGTGTCGTTATGATGCAGCTGATGCTTCTTTCAGGGCTGCTGCTTTTGGTTCAGTTATAAGGCGTTACTCTTGAATTCATTTTCAGGCCATGCCTGATAACATTAAGGCAAAATTATTGGAGGCTCCTCCGGATAATAAATATCTTTTTGGCTCTGCTGAACTTTTAAATCCCTCCAGGATAAGGGCAAAGCTCTGTAAGAGTTGAAACATATTTTTGTTTCTCCTATCCCTAAGTTTCAGAGGAATTACCCTTCCAACTCTGACTTTGTTCGCAGGCAGTCTCATCCTCCACCCAAAGGTAAAAAGGTTTCTAGACATACCCCCTGCTAAATCTACACAGACACCTCCTTTTCAATACAAGCCATGTTCCATTCGACACTTTACTTCCCTTTTCCTTTGGCCAGATTCCCTTGTCCCTTCATTTATCCCTGCTCCTTCCAAATTGTTTAATGATTACAACACACTCTTGGGTTCTGTCCATCATCCTCCAGGGGTATTTCATGATTTGGAAATCTCTTCCTTTCTGGGCATCCCTCAATGTCCTCAGGAACAGCTTCCTCTCGTTCCAGAGGTGCTTTATTCTCTTTTGGCCCAGGGCACCATTTAGGTTGTGCCCCCTGCCCAGGAAGGGAGGGTTTTTTATTGCAGAATGTTTCTGGTTTTCAGGAAGGAGGACACCTGAAGATCAATTCTGACCCTTTCTCAGCTCAACACCTTTCTAAAGAGCCTCTCCTTTTAGATGTGGTCCCTTCCAACTTTATTCCCTCTTCATCTTCTCCAGGGATTTCTGGTCTCTCCGACTTTCATGGATTCCTACTTTCACATCCCCATCCATCTCTTTTTTCAGGAAGTTTTTGCATTTCTCCGTTTCTTCCTCACATTTTCAGTTGTCTGCTTTGGCCTTTCTACTGCCCCAAGGGTATTCACCAAATGACTACTTTCAGTCATTGCCCTTTGCACAGTGAGAGGGGTGCAAATCTTTCCTTATTTGGACAATCTGATCATTCAGGCTTCATCCCCAATGGTGGTTCTTCAGGACCTCCAGTTTACTAATTCTCTTTTGCGGAATCTGAGGTTTACTATAAACTTTCAAACATCTGTCTCGACTCCTACTCAGGATCTTTTTTTTGGTTGCAGGCTCCAGACCATTCCCATGCTGGCATCCCTGCCTGCGCCAAGGCCCTGTCTCTGATTGCATTTTTCCAGTCTCTTCTTCCTCTGGCTTCAGTCATGCCCAGGGATTTTCTCAGGGTCCTTGGGTTTATGGTTTCCACCATTCCTATGGTGCCTCTGGCTAGGCTCCATATGAGAAATCCTCAGTTGTACCTCATATCAGCGTGGCTTCAACACTCTCACCCCCTGGACTTCCTAGTTCCCTTCCTTCTCCGTGCCAAGCTCAAGTTTCAGTGGTGGGTTCATCAAATTTCTCTCAATCAGGGTCTTCTTTTCCTGTCTCCAGTCCCAACTTAAGGACTCTCTTCAGATGCCTCAAACAGGAGATGGAGAGCTTTCTTTGGCTCTATCAAAGTCCAGGATCTCTGGCCTCTTTATCAAAGGTCAGATCACATCAACATCAAGGAGATGAGGGCTCTACTTCTAGATCTTCAGGCCATTCATACTCTCTCCATCATCCCAGGCCCATCAAAGTTTTCACAGGCAATACAGTGATGTGGAATGTCAGCAAGCAAGGGGGTACAAAGTACTACTACCACCTTTTTTGCAGAGTAACTCTTTAGGTCTTGATCTAGGTGTCAAGTATCAAGTGACTCTTCAGGCTGTCTACATTTATATACAGTTGCAGACTCTTTGAGCAGGTCAGCACACAAACTCATGAATGGGTGCTTCACAGAGGTGTGTTTCTGAGCACTGTCCATCAGTGGGGTATTCCTCTGGTAGATCTTTTTGCCTCCCCTCTGAACAGCCAACTTCCTCTAGTCTGTTCCAAGTGCTAAGTCCCCTGGTTTGGACAGTGAACACCTGTCTTTTCCTTGGAAGAGGATGTTTCTGTACACCTTTCCTCCCCTTCCCCTGCTTCATAGGTTATTGGGAAAGATCAGACAAGATTTCCCAAAATCTTGCTAGTGGCTCCCTTTTGGCCCAGAGAATTTTGGTTCCCCTTCTTTCTCACTCACTTGGCCAGGGGCAATCACCACAAGTTACCTCACCTTGAGGACCTTCTCACACAAGTCAAAGTGGTCTCTTATCCAATCATCATTTGTCCACCCTTCAACTGATGCTGTGGGTAATAGGGTTTTGATCCATTTCAGGCACCTCACTTCTGAGGATGTGCTTCAGGTCCTGCAGGAGGCCAGGCAACTCACTACCAGGAAATCATATTTGTCCAAATGGAAGAGATTTTCTGTCTGGTGCCTCTCTCAAAACCCATATCCCTTTTCAGTGCATGTTTCTATGCTTATCTCTTATTTGTGTAATCTGCTCCAGGTTGGGTTGGCATATTCTTGAGTTAAAACCCACCTGTCAGCAGTTTCTGCTTGTCTGCCCTTAGCTCCTAGACTTCAAGTGAAACAATTTCTTAAAAGTGTCCTTTATATCAGGCCTCACAGGAAGCTTATTCTGCCTTCTGGGGAACCTCAATTTTGTCCTTGAAAAATTGACTTAGGCTACTTTTGAGCCTGCTGCTTCAGCTTCCTTACAACATTGCACTTTGAAGACTGTTCTTTTAGCTCTTACTTCAGCTAAGAGAATATCTGAGCTTCAGGCTGAATTGTCTTTTCCTCCCTTTTTAGTTTTTCACCAAGACAGGGTGTCTCTCTGTACAAATCCTTTTGTGCCCAAGGTGGTCAATGAGTTGTCTCTTAATCAGTCTACTAATTTGCCTTACTTTTTTCCTTCTCTGCAGTCTGCCAGTGAGAAGGTTCTTCACACCTTGGATTTGCACAAACAGACATTATTTAGACAATCTTAGCAACTTTTTTGTTTCCTTTTTATCCCAGGTCTTTCAGTTTGGTTGTCTCTAAGTAAACCATCTAATCCCGGATTTCTAAGGACATTTCTTTTTGTTATTCTTTTTATGGTAAATGTTTTTCCTCTTGTGAAAAGGCTCATTCTACCAGAGCTGCTGCTTTTTTTCAAAGGACTGGCTACCAATTCCACCCTTGAGGCTGCTACTTGGACTTCTGTGTGTACCTTCACTAAGCACTACAAGTTGGATGTTATTTCCAGCGCAGGAGCTAGATTTTCCAGGGCTATCTGGCATGGGTTTATAGAGAGTTCTTCAGTGCCTTCCTCCTCCCAAGTTTCCTCTTAAGCTTATGTACTCTCTTTTAGGTTATGAACACTGCAACAGTGATATGGAAGGACATAGTACAGTTGAGTAAAATCTTACCATAACAGTAGATATCCTTCACTATTGCAGTATCTGTGCCCTCTCTCCTACCCCCTCTGCTGTGTCCTATTCTTCTTGCCCAGGGATCATGTTCTTTCTCCTCCTTCCTGCTGGTTCCTAGGGACATTATGTTCCTCATGGGGCTTTTCAGTTCTGAAGTGTGTGTGTCCCCTTTATGCCCTACACCTTACATAGGGAGCATAACTGTGATGTACAATGCCTGTAAACACTAAAGGCTTTGGTACACTGGACAGATGTTGGGCTATTCTTGACAGATCTCTTACATAAGGAATACTGCAACAGTGAAGAGAAGGACATCTACTGTCATGTTAAGATTTTACACAACTGTACTTTCTTTTGAGCAAGAAACATTTTTGTAGATGAGAACATATGGTAGATAAACTACAGCCTTAAATGAGTGAAAGTAACATGAACTATGTACAGAATCTAATAACAATAGCATATAAACAAGTACATCAGTAACAGCAGGGTGTTGGATGCATACCTTTATATCTACAATGACCTCTCCCTGAATGATGAACTGTTATAACTATCACCTTACTCTGGGGAGAGTCACTGCTACAGTAAATTACAACATTTGGGTACAGTCCCAAGCAGTGAAGAAATTCAGTGGCACAGTTATACAATCCCCTGCACCACAACTCCATCAAACTTGTAATTTCTACACCTGGCCTCCAATTTGAAATATTTAGTGCTTGACATCAGTCTGTTGCAGCTTCTCACATGTCTGCAGTGGAAACATTTCTGAACAGCAGCAGCTCTAATGCAGTGTCTTAAAATGACCCTAAACTATTTTTGTTAAATTTAAAACAAAAGGCTATATGGCAAGCTGTCTATTTAGGTCCATATTTCCCTTCATAAACGACACACAATTGGTTAGATTTTTTGAGAAAAGGTGAAGTATCTCAGGTGTCACTGATTATCATATATAAAAGATAAACCCATGTCTACTGACAGAGAGAAAGCAGATACCTCCTTAGGCATCAAGAAAGAATTAATTTTACAGACTCTTTACTTTGAAAAGATATGCAAGGTTTACATGTTACTGCTTGAAGTTCCAAAGCTGGCCAGCCAGACATCACTTTTATAAGTAAGATGGTTTTCTGTGAGCAGTCTTTCAAGTCTGCTGGTTTGAAGGGAAGCAAAGGCAGCTTTTTTGATACAGTATTTAAGTATCAAGGTGGTAACAATACTCTTCTCAGAGGTCCTCATTGAAAGACACTTTTAACAGAAACAGAAGTTGCAATCTGAGGACAAGGGCATACAGGCGATTTTGGGACTGATATCTTAGTCATGTTGAAATGTCCATCAAACTTTACCTAAAATGGAAATAAGTAAGCAGCCAAGACTTTAGCCAGTATGTAAAGGGCTTGAAACAAGTGGTGCAGGATATCCTTGGTAAAGTAAGCTGGACTGTTGAGTATCTCATCCAATGCTGATACATACTGGATTCCCCTGGAAGGAATACCAGCTATTTAACAAGTTACTGAAGCCAATTATGTTTTCTTTGTATCTAGGTGAAGGAAGGATTCCACTTAGGACTGGTGTCTTACCTGTTTTTGTAACCTAATGGAAAGTTCTGACATGTCCTGCTGCATTTCCCATATGGTTCTACCTCTGAAGTTAACAACTCCCACATCATGTATTTTTCAAGAGTAATATGGTCCTTGCAAAGTCAGAGATTCTGCTGCCGGAAAGACAACTCAATGTAAACCTCTCCTTGTCCAGCCTCATGAGTGACAAGTCTGTGTACCTGACAACAGAGTTACCAAGCACAAAATTTTTTATTGCTGATATTATTAAAAACAGAGTAAGACAAAACATTGTTTGGTACAAAAAAAAAACTATACAACTTTGCATATGAATATATCAAAGCTATACAGAACAGGAAATTTAAATGATGCAGAAAGAGCAAAAAAGTTTTTTTTTTTGCCCCCACCCACTCAGGACCTCATCTGATTGTTCCTCAACCAATTATCCCACAGTTCTGCAGGGTGGGAGTCGAGCATTCCTGGGATAGTTAAGAGACCTATGGACCCATTTGTTCCTGCCCAGGAGGCATTACTAGTCTATCCCTTCCCAAAGTGGTGAGAATTGGGTGGTAGGGAGTAGGTCACCTTACTGGTCCCATGATGCCGTCTACTCTCTCCTTTTCCCCCTCCAGGCGCAGCATCCTCTCCTCTTTCATAGCTTGGCAGGCTCTGTTGTATGCTGCCTTCCCAGGGGAGTGTACCTCTGCACACAAAATTCCCTTGGCCTGTGTGTCTACACCACAGCGGCTGTGCTCCTTAGGTCCTTACTACCGGGGTGTAACACCTGCTTTCACTAGGTCTCATGCAATTGGTGAGACAGAGCCACTACCTCCCCCACCCCAGGATGGGTGAGCTGGCAGCAGCTGTTCAATTCTAACTTCTGACAGCTCCTATAGGTGCCTGAAAAAGTTATCAAATTCAAACTACCTGTGTTGTAGTAGGGGCTTTATCCCTCTATGCCAAAGGGCTGGCTCAGCAAAAACAGTATCTGTAAAATAATGTTAAGTAAAGAAAGGGGTAAATGGATAATATCAAAAAAAGTAAGTTAATTCTAAATAAAAATAGAAACCACACAAGAGCCAGATGGGACTGGATATGAATTTTACTAAGTGTTAACAGATGGGCAAGCATAACAGATGGTAGATGTTTTCAGTAACAGTATGAAAAAAAAAAAAAGCATTAATGGGAAGGCACAGTACATGTGAAGAAAAAGTAAAACACTATACAGAAAAAGATACATGGAGATTAGTCATACTTTTAAAGTACGATTATAAAATATTAGTTACAGGGATGGATAAAACACTGGGAAAAAGAACAGTGGAAGAGATGGGGCAGTAGAAGAAACTCAATAAATAATTTTAAGACTGAAAAGGGGAAATGGAAACAAGTGTGAGTAATATGTGAGCAAAGCATTTGATATAAAGTAGGAACAGTTATGAAGAGTCTAGATTTGTATAAAGCTGGAGAATAGTTCAAATTATGATGTAAAGAAATCATACTGTAATCCAATAATGAATGGATGCATAGATAATATGGGTATGTTTACTTTATGTGTAAAAAAAAAATAGTTGAGCACTGAAAATAAAGGAAGGAGAATACCCACTAATGCAAATATTTACAGATGACTTGAAAGCAATAACTTTAGGCAAAACACAGAAAAACATTTTTAATAGGATTCAAATTTATTTTACTTCATCATTGGGTGGTGCAGTGGTACAGTGGTTAACGTTGTCGCCTCACAGCAAGAGGTTATCTGGTTTGATTCTCAGCGGGGGTGCCTTCTGTGCAGAGACTGCATGTCTTCTCTACATTTAATGGGTTTCCTCCCACATTCCAAAGACATGCGTCTGGAGTGTTTCTCCCTGGGCCTCCAATGAAAATAGGGTTTACCCTAGTCGGACATTCCCAGTCAACAAATGTTAAATAAATAAATAGACAATGTCTATTTCAAAATACCAAGAGCATAAATGAATTCATACAAACACTAAATACAGAAACATGTCACAAAAATTCATAAACACTTATGTTACATTAAGTAAAACTTTAGACTATTCATTTACAGACATACAAACTAAGATGAGGAGATATAAACTTCAAAGAATTCTTGGAGAGAACAAGTGCTCCAACAGTTAAGTTTTTGAGATTTACTATTATTAAGTCTCTGCATATCATTAGGGGACACATCTGTCATTTGAATCAACAGCAGATTTGCAGACTGAAACAATTTACACAAACCAGCAAGAGTATTCTGATGCAATACCTCATATGCAAACTTAGCTAAATAAACAGATAGTCTGTTAATATTAGCCCTAGGGCAGTCCTTTATGATTCACAATGATGGGTGTCATACAGTACATCAGTAACAAATCTCAGAGCGTAACTATAAACTGTTAATTTCTGTAAGATGTTTCCTCACAACCCAAAATACTGAGAGACTGTAACCTAGAACATATAGCAGAAGAGCTTCCCCATACCTCTCCTTGCTTCATTTGTTAAATAGCAATAAATACTAAAGATATTAAAGTGTACTCCAGAATAATGAAATATAAATATTGCTCCCTACTGCCTGATGATGCCTAGTGGCATTAATCAATTTTACTGCCTTATTATTTATAAGTCTAATGACTGGAATACTAAGTCCATGAAAATGACAAGCAGGCAATCTTAGAGGTATACTTATTTCCAGTTCATATGCTATTATAGCAATAACCCTCATCTGGGTGTAGAGATTGGTAGATTTACCCACGGTTGGCATGGTTTGGTCACAAAGGTCTATATTAGAACATCGAAGGTTTCATAGTTCGAATCACTAAAGGTGGACTTTTAATGATCGAACTATGAAAACATCAAATGTTCCTAAAAAATAATTAAAAGAAAAACTAAAGGGTGTAGGCGGGGGTCCTGCTACTTAAGTATACCAACTCCGAGACCGCACTACATTGAAGTAAATGAAAATCTCCCTTACGGAGATTTCTGTTTACCTGTTCGATGTTCTGCACTTTCGCTATTCTCGTGTTGACAATGTCGGATTCAACATAGTCAGCTTTCGAGAATATAATATAGACCCGGTCACAAGGGCTAAGCCCGTGTGACCAAACAAAGCCAACCGTGGGTAAATCTAGCATTACCCACACCAGATGTGGTTATTGCTATTATACAATGATATTATTTAAGAAAAAAGTTACTTAAGTTTCTTAAGTAACGTCCTTGAATAAAGGTGGTGTGCTGCTCTTCTGCATGTTTCAGCAGTATCCTGATGCTTTCTTGATGTACTGCGCATGCATATGGGACTTTTGTTTCCACGCTTATGCAGTACATCAGTGCTGAGTAAGGTTAACGGAGAAAAGATCTCTGTTGCTCCTTTTCTCCCCCCAGACACTTAACAGGTATGATACAATCTAAAAATAACTACATGAAAAAAATGATGGCAACGCTGTTGCTTCTGGTAGGTATACCTCTTGATCTTACATTTGCTCTCACCTAAGCGGATTGTTCTTAAGTTTCAAAAGTCTAGCTGTTTTAATGATTGCAAAAGAAGTATTTTGAGCATCAGCAAAACAGTGCCCAAATTATGGAAACCAGTTGTATTTATTTCCTGTAGTGCAGAAACTGTCTGAATTTCTAGCTACACCTGTTAAGTAAGCTATTATTGTTTAGGGCTGGATCGAATCTGAAGGTTGCAGTGTGAATTTGTCCTTGCTTTTTGAAATGCAAAAAATCTCTGCACACTTTGTTCCTTTTTGCTATACTACACTGGTATTCTGCATATTTGTGTAACAGGAGGGATGTGAGGCTTTAATAATAATAATAATGGAGAAAGGATGGAGAAAATACAAGGAAAATCAGGTACATTTCTTTAGTTTTAAATAATATATCTTATTTTCCTAGTGTTTTCTTCATACTGTCTCACACTCCTCTGGCAGTCTGGATTTCTGATTTTATTTATTTTTTTCATTTTAGTTGAAGAAAACTTTAAAAGTTATAGCATATGGTAATGGGAGAAAGTCCGGGTGACAGACTTTTTTTCCACTGGTATATTCTTGATTTACAACGGGCATGCTGGTTGGGCTGACCAATCAGCATGCTCGTTTCTGAATTTTAATGACTAGTCATTGTATAATACTCATTTCTGGATAACTTCATATTCTGCCTGTGAGCCTTATACAGCTAATTCAAAATGGATACTACAAGAGGTAGGCATAGCATTGACCTGAACCCAGAGAAACATGGGAAAGGGATATATTTATAGATATTATGTGTCTATAAAAGGGAATAGGATATTTTTAAACAGTAGGTATGACAGCTGGCAAAAGGGAGCACAGAGAGAAGTGTTGAAAGACGTTTGACAGAAAACAGAAAGATGACTTCAGTTATTACTTACAGTGCTGTAATGGCACCAAATGTCAGTATAGGAATCTGGGGGGGGGGGATCCACTAGACCATCAGGAATTATTCTTAAAAGTGCCACCAACAGCACTACATACGATCCAGCCACAAAAACCTCCTAAGGTCACAAGAGCCATTAACTCTGCTGGAGAAGCATTATTCTCCTGCACTATAGCCAAACTCTGGAACTCCCTCCCATCCTCAATAACTTCTTGCACCCACTTTAAATCCTTACTAAAATCAAACTTCAAAACTTGCCAGATATGCCCTTGCAACCCCTCCTCTAATACCATCTACTCCCCCCACCCACTACCTCTCTCAGCCCCATATCAACAACCTACTCTTAAGGAAGCTTGGCTACTCATGTTCCGAGGCTACCTACCAGATAATAATAACTTCTTGTACCAACAACTGCTAGGCTGTTATGTACCTCAAAAACAGATTGCATCAATTGTTCACTGATGAATCTCAACTACATTTGTAACCATGTTTAGTATATGTCACCATATTTTAAAATTGTACTATGTTCTACAGCTGTATTCTTCTTGCCTTGCATCCTTAACTGGACTAATGTCTATATTTAAATGCTATGTTTTTTAAGTGTATAATGCAAATACTTAATGTGGAGCTTTTCTCCCCAGGCCTCTGCTGAAAACGGACCTGTGTCCAGTCGGACTCTCCCGGTCAACAAATGTAAATAAATGAATGTGGGGGGAACCACTAGACACTGGGATTACTGTGATCAGATGTCACATAATGGCACCAACAGCAGTACAGGGATGGGGGGGGGTGTAGGGGATACACTAGCCACGAGGGCTTAAAAGATAAATGTCACAGTGGTAATTCTAATACTATGGGGTGGGGAAACAGGTGGGCAGACAGGTTAGTGATTGGTGTGTGATTGTCTGTTCATGTTGTGTGTATAGGAGAGTGCCAGTGGGTGTCGGAAGAGAATGCTGCTGCCTACATGAGCAGTTGTTTATTACCACAATGTGCAGAAAATCACTAAGCTGTACGTTGTGGTACTAAATGTAATACAGAGACATACAAATTAGTTGATAATGAGGTCTATCCTCATTATGGCTAACTTATCTCTGATGCGGAAATCAGTACGTCATTGGAGAAGGGCCTTTTCTGATCTTCCTGGCATCAAAAGCAAGTTACCTGCTGACCTACTGATATGAAATCAGTACGTCATTGGAGAAGGGCCTTTTCTGATCTTCCTGGCATCAAAAGCAAGTTACCTGCTGACCTACTGATATTTTGTATCAGTGTAGGTACCAGAACAATGTAATGTTATGTGAGGCAATACGGTGAAAGCTCAGTTTCTGCAAGAACTAAAAAAAACTTTAGGGCTAAGTGAATGGCCAAAGAGGTTGGAGATGCTTGCTGAAAATATTAACCTAGTGTGATCTTTATGAGATCTACCATTAAATCTCTCTGATGAAAGAAACAAGCAAAAGGAAGGGGATCTCTAATGAATCTTGATTCTGATCTTGATGATTCCTGAGATATTGCTGAATTTTTTTCATATGCAATTTTGCATTGTCTACTCTGAGGATAGCAAATGGCGCCCTGAGAATCATTCTGGCTGATAAAATTACCTGCAAAATGGACCATCACCAAATGGGAAAATTGTAACAACCTGTTCTGTCCAATAGGAGAAAAATATTTTTAAAGCTAAATTTAGAGGGCCACTTAGGAAGTTGTCAAAATCAGCTGTGAAGTAAATATTTTGAAGCTTAGTGTTACAACTAAGCTGCTGAGCAAATGATGTGTTTTGATTTTTATGGAAATGAATCTGAAGTACAAGTGAGTTAAGATTTGAAAGTTACAGCCCCAAACTCAAAAGAATGGAGCTGCCTACTCAGGCTTACCCTACTGGTATAATGGGAAAGATTAGAATGGGTTAAGGTGACAGATTGGCATCCAATAGCAATGAATAGGAACAAATCCCAGAACCTGCAGATACTGTGGACAGGGCCCAACCAGTTCAGAATGAAAAGGCTCATTATAGACTATAACAGAATTGCTCCACCGAGCATCACTCTAAGGCTATAAAAAACACTTTTTATAATAAATCTGTTTCTCATATTGTACTTTATTTTCAGTTTTACCCACTTCCCATTTCACAGTCAGATGTTGAAAATCATCTGACTGAAATGAAAAAAAAAGGAAGCAAAGAAAAATACCAAGACATCATTTCTTGTTTACAACTTAATGGCATTTGAAAACAGGAACTCCCTGCAAGAGACATTTGCAGGCTGTCAGAATTCTGAGATCAGCAAATACATGGACTACACATTTGGTAAGCAGTGGGAGAAGAAGAAAGGCATGGCATGTATGTGAATATACCATACTTATTTCCAGCCACAAAATTGAGGGTACTACCTGTGAGATTTTCTTCTTGGTAACATAAGAAAAAAATACTATCAACAATCAGTCCTTATGTCCATTGCTTGCTCACGTATATCACAAAAATAAGAAAGCGTATCAGTTTGACAATCATTAGGTCTAACAGTTAAAAGGAGAATATGAATTTTTGAACCATATACAATTATAAGTTATGTACTTACCATAACTTGGTATCTGGTTTGTCTTCTTTCATTCCTCCTCACGGTTGGGTTACGGATCCGACTTGGATGCATTTTTACAGACTAGGATCCAAATCTCGAGCTCCTCCCACTTCCCATAATGCACTGTCATCTGTCTAACTCCTTCAGATTGACTTTGCTGCCCAAATAGCTGAAAGAGAGCAGAAAAATAAAAGGAAAGAAGTACACCTTAAGAACCTGAGGCTCAAAACTAGGAACATCAGTTCCTAAAAAGTTCTCTCCAGGTCTTCTAGTGTACTGGGTAGTGGGAGGGAAGGCAATGAGGCATGAAAGAAGACAACACAGATACCAAGTTATGCTAAGTACATAACTTATAAATCTGATGTCTCTTTCATTCTTCCTCACGGTTGTGTTAGAGTCCCCAGTACACAACTCCTGGGTTGTCTCTAGGAGGGGTATGACGAAGGACTGCTGAACAAAAGGAAGCTCTGCTCCTGAAAACAATGTCTAATTTATAATGCTTGACAAAGGTATGATCTTTTGACCAAGTGGCTGTAGCACAGATATCATCTAAAGATGCCCTGGAAGAAAAGGCAGATGAGGTGGACATAGACCTAGTTGAATGGGCCGTAAGAGGATGAGGTAACTGTAATCCATTCTTAGCATAAATCAAGGTAATACAGTCTGTTATCCATTTAGCAAGAGTAACTTTTGAAACCACCTGACCTAGGCGGCTATGAGAGAAGGATGCAAATAACTGGTCCGATTTTTGAAATGGCTTCATCCTATGAAGATAAAAATGCAACTGCCTATGAACATCAAACAGATGTAACAAACATTCTCCTTCATTACAAAAATTTGGGAAGAAAACTGGTAGTTGTATGGTTTCGTTGAGGTTGGATTCTGTAGCTACCTTGGGCATGAAAACAGGGATTAGTATGAAGGGATGCCCTATCTTTGGGAAAATGATGTAGAGAGGCTTAGAAGACAGTGCCTGGATCTCAGAAATTCACTTTGCTGAAGTGATGGCAGTGAGAAAGACTGTCTTGAATGAACGAAACTAAGTCACAACCACTACTTGGTTCAAAAGGTTTTTGAGTTAAGCCTTGTAGAACCACACTGTGATCCCATGGAGGGGAAGGATCTTTAACTGGAGGCCTGAGGAGGAAGATTCCTTTCAAGAAGGCCTTGCACAGTCTGGAGGTTGTAGGGGAACTGAAAACAGTACCCGAATGGAAGTTGGAGATGGCTGCCAATTGAAATTTCATAGTAGAGAAACTGACTCCTCCTTTGAAAAAGAGATTCAAGGAAGAGAAGGATCGCTGAAATTGGAGCTGAAAAAGGGTCAATGTTTTCTTTAGAGGCCCAGAAGATAAATCTCTTCCATTTACTCCCATACACTTTTTTGGTAGCCAGTTTTTGGGAGGCTAGAATAATGTCTTGGACAGGGAAAGCAAGCCTGGACCTTCGAAGAATTACTAAAAGTGCAGAAACCAAGTGGTCAGTTTGAGGGATATCAGATTGGGGTGAAAAACCCTCTGTTGGGTGAAAAAGGAGGTCCTGTTTGGATTCCAGTATCCATGGAGGATACTTAGGTGGAACCAGAGGAAGGGGAACCAAATCTGATGAGGCCAATATAGGGCAATGAGGATTACCGAGGACTTCAGACATTTTGCTTTCTGAAGAAACTTTGGGATCAAGGGCAGAGGGGGATAAGCGTAGAAGAGACCGGGGCAATCATGAACCAGAGCGTCCCTCAGGGACTCCCCCGAAGGGGGATCAGAGTGAAATAGTTGTTGCAGTTGTTGTTATGGGGGGATGCAAACAGGTCACAGCAGGGTTGGCCTCAGTGGCTGAATATCAATTCTGCTACTGACTGGTTGAGGGACCACTTGTAAGGTGTCAGAATGGACCTGCTGAGCTTGTCTGCCAGGACGTTGGATTTCCCCGGTATGTGAGTTGCAAGTAGAAAATGGTCCAAAGACATCACCCATTCCCAGGCCCTCATGACCTCTCTGCACAACGGCTAAGAGCAGGTTCCCCCTTGTTTGCTGATGACATGTTGTCTGTGTGAATCACAATAGTTCCTAGAGGGAGAATGTCCTGAAAGGTTTGCAATATAAGGACAACTGCTCTCATCTCCAGAACACTGATATGTACCCTAGTCTCGATGTGGGCCCACTCCTTTGAACCATCTTTTGCGTGAAATGCCTCACCCCCACCACAACTGGGAAGAGTCCATGGCCACTATGGCTGAGGGGGAAGGAATAAGGAAAGGTCTGCTGATTGTCAGGTCGTGTGACAACAACCATCATTGGAGATGCTTTCTGCAAACAGAAGTCAATTTGATAGGAACAGATAGAGGCTGGTAAAGAATAGACCATTGAGTAGACAGCGTCCATTGAAGTACTCACATAAAATACCTTGCTAGAGGGACTTAGGGAATGGCATCTGCCATCGATACTAGAGCCAGAAGTATCATCCTTGCCAGTGGAGAAGGCTGGTTTAAGACAGCTCGAACAGGATCTCTCAAAGACTTAACATGATGAGTGAGGAGAGCTGCAATCTGGTTCACTGTGTTCAAGGAAGCTCCAGTAAATTCTAAACTCTGAACTGGGGATGGTTGTGACTTTGTCAGGTTTATGGTGATACCTAGGTGGTTGGCAAAGTTGAAGAAGTAATCCCTGGCCTGGAGTAGTTGATGCCTGGTTGGGGCAGTGAACAGCCAGTTATCCAAATATGGAAACACCCGGAATCCTTTCAGTCTCAGGTGAGCTGTGACTACTGCCATGCATTTGGTAAACATCCTGGGGGCTGTGCTGAGTACAAAGGGCAGAGCTCTGAATTGGAAGTGACTGTCTCCCAACCCAAAGCACAAATGACTTCTGGAGCATCTGTCTATTTTTATGTGATAGTATGCTTCCTTTAAGTCCACTGAGCACATTCAGTCATCCTTCCACAGCAGCAGGAAAATGGACTAGAATGTCACCATTCAGAACATTGCCTTCTTTATGAGCAAATTCAGTTTGCTTAGATCCAAAATGGATTGTAGGTCCCCAGTTTTCTTTAGCACTAAAAAGAAGGGAGAATAACTTCTGAATCCTTTTTGTTCGGTTGGGAAATCTTGGATGATTCTTTTTTTTTTTTTTTTTGCAGTAGATTTAGAATTTCTGCTACTGTGCACTCTCTCTCTGACTGGGTGAAACATCGGGGAGTCTCTCTGGTGGAGGAAGGAGAAAGGGGATATAATAACCTCTGGATATAATCCTTAGCACTCATCTGTTTTGCGTTATATCAGTCCAGGTGGTATGATGCAGAGAAAAATGACCCACGACTGCCTCCAGAGATGAGCAGTCAGGCAGCACTTCAGGAGTGCTGATAGGGCCTATCAGAGAAGGGGTCCCAGAAACCCTGATTCTGCAGACTGCCCTTTGCTCCCTGGGGCAGTGTCTCTCATTGAAACCCCCTCCTCTGCCTCTAGAAAAAGGAACCCTGTGCTGATCCTGGGAAGACCCCTGAGATTTCTGGAACTAAGTTTACTTTCCATTGTGCTGGTTTCCAGAAAAGATATACTGAGGAGCTGAAAACATGACCCCAATGGCAAACAACATTTTCCCTTCCTATTCACTGCAGGTTAAGGTCTCTTTGACAGATGGTCTGAAAAGGGAGGACCCATCAAATGGGGCACTGACAAAGGATGTCTTAAAGAACTCAGCAAAATCACAAAGCCTTATCCAGGAATGTCTACAAATAACAATGACTGAGCTGGCTGCCTGTGAAGCCCCCTCTGTGGAGTGGGAGATAAGCCTCATGGAAGAATTGTAGAAGGGCTAAACAGCTGTCAGTCGGTGAGGGAAATCTTCTTTAAGTCCTCTGCCGACATGATGTCTGCCACAGAGTTTGAAAGTTCCTTCACCAGTTCCCACTGTAATCGAGTAAAGTGTGCCACATAGTTTAACGCTCTCAGCAAAATAGGTGCCCGCTTACCAAACCTGTCCATCACTCTGGACTACCTGTTCGGCAGATGGACAGTGAAGCTCTGTAAGGCTAGCTCCTTTGTGGTAGCTGTTGCCACAACCATGGCATCAACTAGAATACCACTGGCCCAATATAGTTTGTCCTTGGGGGAGATAAAAACTTCTGGATGTTTGGGAATTGGTTCAGTAGAGCCAAGCTCCTTCCAGGCCTGGTGGGACACAAAATCCATGAGCTCGTCCACTGGGGGGACCACCCAGGATGTAGATGGGCATGTCCCGAAAGCCTCCAAAAACACGGACTCTTCAGAGGAAGGACTTTGGGCCGACCAACCACCTCTCTGCCTCAGCATCTCTAAAATGTCTCCAAAGAAGACATCCTCCGGTGGTGACTTGGGGGATCCTTCCCTTCATCAAAATCTGTGCCCTGGGCGATGGACTCCAAAGAAGTGTTAAGAAAAGTTAATGTGCCTCCTTTTGCATGGCCTCTTACAAGGGAGGCTCCTCTGTGGAATGCTCAGGGGAGGTCTCGGAAGAGGAGGGGACTCCCTCTCAGGGAAGAGTTTGGAGGCTAGTCTGGATAGGCTGACTCTGGGCAGGCATGGCAGGCACAAGTCTCTGATCCAAGGGAAGCCAGCGGGAAGGGTCATAGCTCAAAGAGACCAGATATTTATGACCAAAGAAGGCCCTTTCCACAACCTGGAATGCTGAGGGACCTTGGGAAGTCCTCCCCAGTTCCACAGGAGTTGAGGCTACTAAAGAAGAGAGGGCAGGGATCCCCGAGCCTAGGGTTACATGCTGAATTGGACTCGAGCTGTCCAGCGCAGAAGCGCTGAGAGGAAGAGACTGCTCCAATAAAGTTGGAGCTGAACCCCTCCCCCTGTATCTGACAGGGACATCCCAGATCCAAGACCTGCTGTGATCAAACTACACTGGAGCAGAGAAATTCAAGGCTATGGTCGGAGTGGAGGACGGGTCGCTCCTCATACCAGACCCTGGCTCGCTTGGCTGGCTACTGCAATACTGAAGGATGGAACAGAGGAGACTAAGCTTGGAGGGAAACACTTGCAGATCCCAGAGGGTACAGAGCAGAGAAGACCCACAACTGGATCTGAGTCTTGAGAATTTTCCTGATCATCCTTGTCCATGTTGACCTCTGAAACTCTCCTAGAAGACCTGGAAGAAGCCACTGACATGGTGTGCCTGATGGGAGTTTGCTGCAGCCCAAGGGAAGAAGCAGCACCAATGTCCAGCACCAGTGTGGGACCCCTAGCTATCGGATCCATAGACTTAAGATCTGAGGTGGAAGGAGTAGTTTTAGGAGAACTAGAATTAGACAAGTACCAGTTGGATCCAAAGAGTGTTTTGGGCCTACCGGAGAAGATGTGGGTCTGATATCTTGAGCCCATCAGATCAGAAGGTCTCAGAGTTTTGGAAGGTGGCTATGAAGACACCCTCGAGGACTTATGATGGTGCTTCTTGGGGTCGAAAGACCCTGCCACACTCTTGGAGAGGGTTTGAGCCCCTGGAGAGGAACTTGAAGCAGGAAGGAGGCCCTTAAGAATTAACTTATTTTTGCAATCGGCGATTGCCCTAGGGTTGAAGCTGTTGCAGATAGAGCAAGCCGACCGCAGATGTTTAGGGCCAAGGCAATCAACACACAATGTATGTGCATCTGAATGAGGAAATTTTTGTCCGCATTTGGAACACCTCTTGAAACCAGGAGGTTTATCTGACATGGTAACAGCAAGGAAACAACCAAAAAGTACTAAATGACAGCAAACGCACTGTATCACTCCAGCAGACTTAATCAAAATGAGCTAAACTATAAAAAAAAATATATATATATATAATTCTACCTTTTTTTTTTTTTTTTTAAACAATAACACAACAAAAACATCGGGGAAAAGCTCACATACTAACGCTGGAAGAGAAGAAGAGAAAGAGTAGGCAAAGCACAAACACCAAGCAAGGAAGAGAAAAAGGAAATAAAGATCCTAACCTTGACTGCTACAGGAGGGGAGGAAAAAGAAACCAAAAGGCAGTTATCTGAAAGTTCTGAAGGAAAAAAAAACAGTAATCCTACTGACAAAAAATAATCCTACTGACAAAAAAAAAAGGTACTAAAGGCTTGAGACTCGCAAAAGCAGATCTGTCACTGCTGGCGGCAAACGAGATATGAAGGAGTTAGGTGGCGGACGGTGCATTATGGGAGGAGCTTGAGACTTGGATCCTAGTCTGTAAAAATGCAGCCGAGTAGGAGCCGAAGGTTGGATCCGTAACCCAACTGTGAGGAGGAATAAAAGATCAAAAAAACGTCCACCTGCACGTAGGTAATGCACGGCCCCCAAACATGAACCATGAGAATCAAAAAAATTGGAGCCAGCAAAAAGTGACTGAAAATACTATAATATTAAATATGAAACATCACAGCAAGTACAAACATCAGATTGTCTTGTCAACAGGAGTAGGAGTCAGTGAAAGTCTTAGAATGGCAGTGAAATCAATTAATTTGTCTACAAACATCAGAAACTTTAGGAATCTTGTATAGCCTTTCTGTTTTTTTTAGAGACAGCTGGTGAAGTACTAGTTGTGTGGGAACTTGCTTTATACATGCTGGGCCTTCAAGAGATTTCAACCCTGGTGGAACAGCTTAAAAGATTACACAGGCTTATATATTTTACATTCAAAGTGGCAAATCTCTTACAGAATTAACAGAATTATTTCCCTAGACAATATGTTATGAGCAGTGCAGTACTGCTAAAGAAACACAGGGATAGGGGTTTAGAGAAGAAGATGAAAGATTGTGCCTCACCTAATCATTTCAGCAGTATCAGAATACTCAGGAGAATCTATCACTACAGCGCAGATGCAGTGGCCCCATAGGTGAAAGACACACAGGAGAAATCTAAATTTCTTGGGAACTAGTACAAAGTGGGTTCAGGCAAAGTAACCTAGACTGAGTAAATGTGCTTAAGAACAGTTAGTCTCTTGATTGAGTCAGTTAAAATATGTGGTGTCCAATTTTGAATAAAGGAACACCTCTTTGAAGTACAAAGAATATGATAAAAGAATTAAGGGTGCAAGAAGAATTCTCCCTAAACTGATATGACTGAATATGAAGTGCAGATTATAGCCCCAAATTCAACAGAATGGAAATGCACACTCGAGACTGAACTCAAGCTAACCCTGCTGTCATAATGGGGGCATGCGGTGGTTGGATAGGTTGTAAAATGAATAGAGGTGACAGGTCAGATGCTCAATGACCCTGAGCAGGAACAAATATTAGACTCTGCAAATTTTGCTGAAGAGGTACTGACCAGTTCAGAATGAAAGGCTATTCATAATGTATAACAGGAGCCTTTCTCTGACCACCTCAAGATTGTAAAGCACTGCTTTTTAGGTAAATCTTTGTGTCATACCATAATTTATTTTCAGCTTTTTCTTTTTTTACCTACTTCTCATTAATACTAACATCAATGGCTACCATTCACAAAATAGACATTACTATGAGTAAATAGTAATACTTTTTACTCATGTCTCTTGTAGGCTATACATCATATCCTGCATCCTAAGCCGCCAATTCTTGCTTATGTTTCCCTGATTCATAGCATACTACAGTTATGTCCCACCACGTACTTATCTCACCATGGACATTTTTTCATAGATGAACTGTCTCCAGAAAAATCCTGTGTAAACATGTTAGCAATGAACTAGGTAACTTGTAAATAATTTTATGCATTCTTTATTAAGACTTGTACAATTACGCTTGTATGTAACATTTTAAACTCTTTGCCATGAAATAAAAAATGTGAAAATTGTGTGTAATATTTTGGTATAAAATTAACTATATGACGTCTGTAATTTTTTGTAGTATGCACCTGGCTGAAAACGGTCCAAAGACCAGTCTACCTACCCAGTTAAGAAACCTACACAAACAATGTTGAAAATCACCTACATGTCTTTAAAAAAGTCAATGACTAGAAAACAAAGGACTTCCAAGATGGTAGCACACTGATCAACAGCTTAACCTCAACTCTTCTAATGTGAAAACAGAAAATGAAAAGCAACAGCCAGTGATTTATCTACTTGAGTAAAATTCCATTACTGGGTAATAAGTCCACTGCCTGAATGCTTTCAAAGAAGAAATTAAGAGAGCCTGAAAGTCAACTAGAAAAGGTGAACAGAAAACACTGACTGGAAAGAATCATGCAGCATTTCAGCAAAAAGCAGTTCAAATTCCAGCTTTGGTGCAAGACGTGACTTTCAGTAATCTAGAGGAAAAAATAAGTCAAATGTGCTCAGAGCCAATTAAAATAAATGAAACACTGAAGGAGTATAAAATACTCAAATAACAAAAAGCTAGGAAAAATGGAAGAAGCTTTAAACAGATATTCAAGACAAGCTTATAAAACTGCAAAAACTGAGCTAATAAAACTGCAAAAATCAGAGATTGGAACGAAGGAAAGGCTGACTGAGTATGAGACTGCTCAAGAAGAGGTGTTCCAAAAAATGGTAGAATTAGAGGACAGAGTACATAACTAAAATCTGCCTTTTTTGGGAACACACTGCTTTAATTTTATGAAGGCATAAATAAGCAACTGGATTAGCATTCCTCAGCAGGAACAGTTAATTATTTTATTTATTTTACATTTGTTTACCAGGAAAGTCCGATTGGGATAAGACCCATTTTCAGTGAAGTCCCGGGGAGAAAAGCTCCACATACAGAGATTATACAAAACTTGTACAAACAATTATACAAAACGTATACAATAAATTATACAAAAAATATACAAGACTTACAGTACACCAGAAATTACATTTTGTGCTATTACTGCTGACATTTGTATTATACAGTTATCTGATAAAATTCCTTATTGTAGTATAGACATTGTAGTTTCTTAAAGTAAGATGAGGAAGAGTTTGTAGGGGGGAAAGTGGATAGAAAAAGATGAGGTTAGAGATTATCTAGACATAAGAGGGAGCATAGATTATGAGGCTGTCAGGGACGAAGAAAAAGTATGACCAGAAGCTATTAAAACTAGTTAGCCTGCAGTAGTACAGGAACAGAGCCAGGTATCATAAATTTTAAGAATCTTTTTGAATTGGTTGGTATTTGTGTTGGTTCTGATGGTGTGAGTTAGTCAATTCCACCTTGTTGCTACATAATGAGAAAATAGGGAGTCCCCTGCCATATTAGTGGATTTGGACACAGGTAGTAAAGATTTATTTGTTGAGCGAAGACTTCGATTTGAGGTATGGGGCTGGAGAATATTTAGAAGGGCAGGTTTTTCCAGGTTGATATACTAGTGCGTGTGATAAGGTTAATTGGTTACAGGATAGAAGTCATGGGAGTTCTAACCAGGAGAGTGTCTTTAGGGAGTAACAGTGGTAGATATGATGTGGGCAGTAAGTTCTAAATTTACCTATTTTATTGTAGCATGTGTCAAGTTTAATTAAATCTGTCTTTTTAAGGTTGGTGAGAATTGGGGAAACATACAAAAGTGTTGATAGAAGATGGGTTCTAG
Source organism: Protopterus annectens (assembly GCF_019279795.1). Lineage (NCBI taxonomy): Eukaryota > Metazoa > Chordata > Ceratodontiformes > Protopteridae > Protopterus > Protopterus annectens. The sequence goes on from NC_056747.1 coordinate 571,531,412, forward strand.
CAATGGCAACCCCAGAGGTGTTAGATACTTGTTATTTCTGTAAAGAGTACCTATTTTTTGTGAACTTTCCTAATTGTTTGTGCTATATGTAGGTCAAATCTTAAGTTATCTATTACACCTAGTAGTTTTGTTTGTGAATCTCCATTCATTTTAGTATTATTTCTAGCTATAATGTAGAAGATGATGGGGGGGATCTTGTGGGTTGGAAGATTATTCATTTTTTGTTTTACTGGGGTTGAGTATGAGCTGATGGTTAGAGGAAAAACGCCAAACCAGCGAAGTCAGGAAGCAAATTTAATATCCAACAAAATCACAAAGGTAAAATCATGCAAAGCTTTCAGGTTAGAATAACCTTTCTTCGGTGCAATGAATAAAAACAAACACTCAGCTCTTTTACATAAAACACATGGCACAGCCATCCTATCAAAATAAAACATTGATTGAATTAAATAAGTAATGAGAAGAAAAAAGTAAAAAAAAAAAAACAGCTTTTTACAAGCATTTACTGGGAATCAAACCCAAATCTCCTGCAAGGCAGGTAAGAGTTCCACCACTACACCACTTATTTAACATGCTAGTACATATTACTTTATATTCTCATCTGCTTTTCCTTTAGAACACGTTTAATACTAACTGCCACATTAAACCCTGGATCCTTATCTGCGTTAAGCTTCAAGATCCATCTGTATTTTCCAATTTCCAGCCTATTTTTAAAATCACCACCCCTAACATTCAGCTACACTACTTGAACAACCCTAAATCCAAAAGTATGGTCGAAGCCTTTGTCTAAGCAGTGCTTTGCCAGGGCATTGGTCATAATCTTCCTTTTAATATAAGAAACATGTCCTGTTATTCTTTCTTTTAATTTCCTACTACACTTTCCTATATAGAATGCAGAGTAGGCTAGACAAGTTGCCAAATAAACCACACTTTCAGTGCTGCATGGTGTAAAGCATTTAATTTCAAACTTCTGCTGAGTTATAAGATGTATAAAAAAGCTTATCTTTTAAGATAAACTTGCGGTTTGTACAATTTAAACATGGAATAGTACCAGCTTTATAACTATTTCTAACTATATTGGTATTCTTTAGCTTTTTAGAACATATCTTTTGTTTAAGATTTCTTCTTCTTTTATAAGAAAAATATGGGGTATTACCCACTATATCTACCAGCTCTGGTTGAGCACTTAGAATAGTCCAGTTATTTCTAACTATATTCAGGACACCTTTTGCCCTAATATTGCAATTTGTTATATATTTTATACGATTCTTCTCTGAAACTTTGTTCTTATTGTGACTCTGATAAAACCAAAGTCTTTCCGCTTTTCCCGGTTAAGGGTTGCCACAGTGTAACTCCGGTCCGCTAATGATGGGCAGTGGATTTTTACAGTGCCGAGGTGCCAGCCTGACGCCCAACCTTCAAAGAAGGCACGCCCATTCACACACAGACCTACCCACTTGTCTTTTAAATGTCACTCAATCACGGGGAGGACATGCAGACTCCACAAAGAAGGCGATCCAGTGACTCTGATAACTATTTATGTAAAATAAAGCTTAGCTGAAAACTGACTCTCACTATCTACATATTCTTTAATAATCCTTCATCACATTTTCTTGCAATAAATTCCTTAGCTAGATCTTTAACCTGTTCATTATAAACCTGATCTTTAGTATTTAATCTACTAACCCTCAAATATTGACTTGTGATGATGCATTTAAATATATGTGGGGGATGCATACTATTTTTATGCAAGAACCTAATAGGCTGTACATCCTTCCTATCTATCTTAGTTTGCATGCTATCAGCTTCCTTAAATAAACAAACATCAAGAAATACAACTTCTTCTCTAGAAAAGGTCAATTTAAACTTAAGGAAGCCAGTGGTGCTATTAAGATGTTTACAAAGATTCTCAAATCTTGTTCATCTCCTGTCCACACTAAAAAGACATCATCAAGAAAACGTGAATAAAAGGCAATATGTGACGAAAATAAATGCCTATTATCAAAAACAAAATTATTTTCCCAATAGTCAAGTGTTAAGTTGCCATATGTATAGGCCATGGGAGTACCCATGGCCACCCCAGATATCTGATGATATAATTGTCATTCAAACATAAAGACATTATTTTCAAGAGCAATTTCAAGCAATAAACAAGACTGTCTCAATCCTCCTTCCAGTATAGTCTCTCTTATTACATAAAAATTGTCTAATAGCTTCTATGCCATACTCATTAGGTATAGCAGTAAACAGTGAGACTATACCTAGAGTTACAAAGTAAAACTCTGTACATTTGTTAATCTCATACCATTTATAAAATTTATTCAAAAAAATCTCCTGTGTCCTTTGTATAACTTTTAACTTCTTTCAAGAAAGGGTTCAATATATGCTGAAACGGGTTTGGTGACCCAGCCTACACCTGACACAATAGACCTCACTGGTGGAGTCTTTAGATTTTTACGGATCTTCGGAAGTCCATACAGAAAAGGGGTCATTAGGTGAGGGACTGATAAAAAAATTAAACAATTCGACAGAGATATCATTAGAAACATGCAAGTCATAAATAAAACTATTAACTCTATGAATATACTTGAAGCATAGCAGAAGAAATTTTCTTAAACACGTTGTCATCCATCAAAAGTTCATTAATAGAACTTATATACATATTCTTATCTAAAATAACAATAGCCCCACCTTTGTCAACTTGTTTTATCACAATATCAGAGTTTTCCTTGAATCTTTGTAAAGCATCATACTCCTGCTGAGTTAAATTTATATTGATTAATACGTTCATGTGTAACATACAGCTTTCTAATTTGTTTCTCACAAATACTGTGAAATGCAGTAATTACTGGGGCACTAACAGGAACAAAAGTACTAGTTCATTTCAATGTACTAACAAAAGTAGATGTGTCTTTAAAAATCAATTTCAAATTTAAGTTCTGAACAAATAGCTTTAAGTCAGTTAGAGAGTCTTCTTAACAGTCGCTGTTAGATGGCACAAAATGTAATCCCTTAGACAGTAAAGAAATATCAGAATCAGTCAAAGTCAGTGTAGATTAATCACCCATTCATTGCTCATCTCTTGTTGTTTGACTGACTGCAGGTCTCTCGGCCGTTGTAATCCCTTCTGAGGATGGCATCCTGACTTCGCTGGTTTGGCTTTTTTCCTTTTGGATTTTGTTGTTTTTGCTGTTAACCAGTGTTTGCTCAATCCTGCCTTCCTTTTTTTCTGATGGTTTGAGAGCCATAGCTTCATATCTGAGAATGATTTTTGGGTTATATCATGGAGGTGTTGCAGGTTATTAGCGGCACATATAAGTGCTGTGTCATCTGCATATTGGATAGTTGAAGCCAGTTGGGTAGGACTATGGAGGTTGTAAAAATAGTGAAAAGTAGCAGCCCAAGAACTGAGCCTTGAGGTACTCCTAGTGTGATGGGAAGAGGGGAGGGAAAGGACATTAAGCCATTTTACAGATTGTTGATGGTCCTGTAGATAGCTTCGGAACCAGTGAAGTGCAGAGGGGTGAGGTTCAATTTGGAGAGTGTACTTAATAGTTTGGGGTGGGAGACCATATTAAAAGCCTTGGACATGTCTAGAAAAACATCAGAGACTATTTTGCCACTGTTTCTGAGTTGGTTGATGGTATTGGTGAAACTGAGGAGTGCAGTTGTGGTACTATGATCGGGTCAAAAACCATGCTGACACGTTGCTAGCACTCTGTTGAAGGTAAGCTAATGAATCAGCTGGGAGTGGATACATCTTTAGAATTTAGATAGTGGAGAGAGAATACCTATCGGTCTGTAGTGGGTCAGCTCTGTAGAATTTCCCCCTTTGTGTAAGGGTATAATGTGTGTGATTTTCCATATTGCTGGGACATGTTGTTTTGTTATGGACCTGTTGATAAGGATCAACACTGGATAAGATATGGCTTCAGCTGCTAGTTTTAAATATTCAGCTGGTAAGTTTCTTAATGGCATATGTGTGAACAGGCTGAAAGGAAAAGGAGTTGGAGTTAACATTGAGAGGTTTGAAGGCTAGTGATGGTTCTGTGGAATTACTTTTAGAGATAGTACACTTTCAGTGAAATATTTACTGAATTCTTCTGCAAAGGTGGTAGGAGAGTGTGGTAAGTTGGGAGAAGGGGTAATGGAAGTCCTGGGTGGAGAACGGCATGTATGGTATTCCAAACTTTTAGACGGTTATGCTGGTGTTTATGTTGCAGGTTATAGTAGAAGTTCTTTTTATCTAGGTTGATTTGGTGTTTAGCCTTGTTTCTAATTTGCTGGAATGCAATGTGGTTGATTTGGGTTTTACAGGTGAGCCATGTTTGCCAAGCTTTGTCTCTTTTCCTAAGGAGCATTATGGTGTCATTAGTTAGCCATGGTGTGTAGGTGACTTTAATATGAATTGACCTGGGCGGGGGCAATTTGTTTAGAATTTCAAGGAAGGTACTGTTGAAATAATCACTGTAGCATCAAGGGACAGGTTTTTTTTTACTGTGGATTTGGCAGAAGTTGGCAAGTTTGACAGTATTGATGTTTTTTCTCAATAGATAGGTTGACATATGGTCGCTAAGGCTGTCTGGTAAGAAGCCACTAATCTGATAATTCTGAGGTTTGTTGGTTATAGATTGATGGTTGGAGTTTTTATCTATCCATCTAGGAGCTTGAATGAGTTGTGTGAAGCTATAGAGGTTGATGTGATTGCTAGGGTTATGTGAATTACAAGCTGTCCAGTCTATATTAAAGTCACCCATAATGATAGTTTCTTGGGCTATGGAATCTGATATAGACTGGATGATGTGCTCAATAGTGGAGATGCTATTTCTGGGTGGGACATAGGTAGCTACAATGGATATGAATTTCTTTTGGTTAAATTGAAGTTTAGTAGGTAGGATTTCTATGTTTTCGAGGTTATCTATGTTAAAGGTTTGTGGTAAAAATGTAAGGCTGCTCTTAAATAAAATGGCTACCCCTCCACCTCTTTATACCTTCCTGTCTGCTCTAATAATGTTGTAACCAAGTGGTATAATTTCACTGTCAGTAATGTGTGCTTTTAACCAGGCTTCCATTAAAACAGCAATGTCAGGGTTACAATGGGATAAGATGGCTTGTAATTGTTAAACTTCATTGACTATGCTTCACAGGTTTAGATTCAGGATTAGTATTTTGGAGCCTTTTCATGATAGATTGGTTATGTCTTGTATTTGAGGGGGTGGGTGAGGAGGTATTCTGGGGCCTGGGTTTGGAAGAATGTCTCCACTTATAAGTTTGGTAGCTATGGTTACTAGTGTCTGGACGAATGCTGATATATGCTTATGAAACTTAAAAGGGGTACTTTTTTGGGTTTGGTTTAATATGGTGCAGTCTGTATGAGGTGTGATGGAGTTCTGTTATATTTAAGATGGATGGAGATATTAAGATGGAGTAGTCAATCAGGTGTGGAGAAATGGTAGATGTAGTTTTGTGAAAAGTGTGAGGGGATACTATTTCTGAATGGTAGTTTAGTGAGCAGCAGTTGTTAGCAGAGCTAGTAATAATGTATTGACAGCATTTTGTAATGGTAAAAAGGGGAGGGATTGGTTAAAGGTTAATATATGTGTGGTAATGGATGGAGGTGTTAAGGTTAGTGTGGAAATGTGAGCTATTGTATAATGTACAGGTGGTGATTGGTAGATAAGTGGGAGTGGTTAGGTTTAGAATAAATTCGAGTGATCTGGGGGTGGGAGAGAATGGGGATAAGGGAGAGGAGCAGATGGAAGGCCAAGCGTAGTGGGCAGAGCCAAGTTCTATGACTGCACAAGGAACAGTCAGTCACTTAGACCACCACGTACTGTGGAAAATATCTATGCAGCTGACAATTTTGTACAGTAGGAATTCTTAGAGAAATAGAAACTTTATGGCAGGAGTGATTATGGAGTGGTCGAAATATGGGCAAGTGTATTGGGGAAGGAGAAGACTGAGTAAAAAAAGAAGTTATGTACCTACCATAACGTTCCATGTTAGTTGTCTTCATCTCACCTTCTTTCTTGCTTGTTGGGATCAGAGCCGATCCTCGGCTCCGACCTGGCCATCTTCTATAGCTCGAGAGCGGTTTACTGGCTCGAGGCTACCCCTTATCCCATGATGCCTAGCGCTAGCTACCCAGATCTCGTTTGAAATAGCTAATCCCAGCCGTAGCTATGGAATGAAACCCTTCCAAACAGAGGGTTAAACCTACCTGTTATAACCTCTAAGTCAGTAGAGGAAACAAACCAGAGAACACTCAGCCAGTGAAACTTAAACTCCTCTCAGTCCAACAGGATAGGGGGATGGAGGGGGGGACGCAAGAAAGAAGGCGAGATGAAGACAACTAACATGGAACATTATGGTAGGTGCATAACTTCTTTATGTTAAGTTGTCTATCTCGCCTTTGTTTCTTGCTTGTTGGGACAGCGTCCCTAGCACCTATGATCCTAGGCGGCTCATTGGAACAGACTCTTCAGAACAGTGGAACCAAAGTTAGCTCTATTCCTGGAGACCATGTCTAACTTGTAATGAGAAATAAAGGTATGAGGATTTGCCCACATGGCAGTGGCACAGATAGAGTCCATGGACAACCTAGACTGGAAGACTACAGAGGTGGCCAAAGCCTTAGAAGAATGACCTTTCAGTTTGGTAGACAATTCTTTGTTTCTTGGTTGATAGATGAAGGTAATAATGTGAGACAACCACCTGGACAGGGTCACTTTGGAGACTGGGAGACCCTTTTTGCCCCTAGCATAGGAAAGGAAAAGTTGATCCGACTTTCTTATATTCTTCGTTCTATGCAGGTAAAAATGCAATTGTCTATGAACATCCAAAAGGTGTAATTTCTATTCTGCCTTGTTGGTGTAGTTAGGGAAAAACACTGGAAGGTCTATGGATTAGTTTAGATTATTTTCTGAGCAGACTTTGGGAAGGAAGGAGGGATTAGTTCTCAGAGCAACCCTGTCCTTATGAAAAACTAAGTACAAAGGGCAGACACTTAGTGCTTGAAGTTCCGAGACACGTCTGGCTGAGGTAATAGCTACCAGAAAGAGAGTTTTCCAAGACAGAAACTTAAAGGAGCAGGATGCTGCCGCTTCAAAAGGGGGCATAATCAAGGAGGTTAGTACCAAATTAAGGTCCCAAGGAGGAGGGGATCTCTCACTGGGGGCCTAAGGAGAGTAGTCCCTCTGAGAAAAGCTTTACACACCTTATGAGACATAATGTTTAGATTAGAAAACCTAACAAGAAAGTTAGAGATGACCGCTAGTTGAACCCTGATTTTGGCAGAAGCGGACCCAGAATGAAAAAGCTCTGTTAGGAACTCCAAGATTTCGTGAACTGGGGCTGAAAAGGGATCTATGTTCCTAGCCTCTGCTCAACAAGAGAAACGTTTCCATTTGCTAGCATACCTCTTCCTAGTAGCAGATTTGTGAGAGGAGATAATAATCTCACGCACAGCCAGGAAATGCTGGGGAACCTGGCTAGGGTTGGAATTGGATCAACCACGCTGTGAGCTGGAGTGTTTGGAGGGATTGATGCAGCTCTTCTGATTGATGAATCAGCAGGTCTGGAATAGGATCCAGAGTCCAGGGCTGCTCGAGGAGGTAACAGTGCAGGAACAGAAACCAAATCTGTCAAGGCCAGTAAGGAGCAATGAGGATCATTTTGCAACCCAACGATATAGCTTTCTGTATGAGTTTGGGTATAAGAGGGAAAGTACAGTTTTGTACCTACCATAAATGTAGATGTCCGAGAGGTATGCATCTGCAGTCCTTACAAATGGGTTGTCCTGTCGTCAGGCAGCCCTTCGGTCGGCCGGATTCCAAAGTCTGGGTCTGGCCTCGGCTGATGTCGCACTTCACCCGACGTCATAGCTGCAGTTCTTCGGGTATAAAGGTATCAGCCGACGCCATTTTCCTCAGTGTTTCTTGCCCCAGATGCCAGGTGACCTCTAGAAAGGCTAAATTTGGATAAATGCAAATGTTTCCAAACAATAGAGAGCACATAGAAATAAAAATGTATATACATATATACAAACAAATACACCATAATAGATTCCCCCAGCTAGCTACAAGATGGGCAAATACCCTAGGAGTACCACAGAGGGGAAGGAGGGTGGGTAATCCTGACTGCAGATGCATACCTCTCGGACATCTACATTTATGGTAGGTACAAAACTGTACTATGTCCTTCAAGGATGCATCTGCAGTCCTTACAAATGGGTAGAATACCATAGCCAAACTGGGGGAGGAGGAGTAATAAGATTATGGTGTAGTTAAGATCCCTTGCAAAACAGCAGTGGCAATACCTGCTCGGGATCTGGAGTATAAGGGTAGATTATAATGCTTGGCAAATGTATGCACGGAGCTCCAAGTAGCAGCCTCTAAAATGTCTTTGGTAGCCACTCCTCGTAAAAAAGCTGTGGTAGTGGCTGTAGCCCTTGTAGAGTGAGGTCTGATGTTTTCTGGAGTTTTCTTCCCATGGTAAGAGTAACAAAATCTAATGCAATTTCCTATCCACTTAGAGATTGTCTGTTTTGAAATTGCTTTTCCTTCCATTCCTGTTGCATATGCTACCAGTAGCTGGTCAGTTTTTCTATTGCTCTTGGTCCTGTCCAGGTAGTAACGCAATTGTCTATGTACATCCAAGGTATGTAACAGTCTTTCTCCCTTGTTCTGTGGGTTGGGGAAGAACGTAGGCAGGTGGATAGCTTGGTTTAAAGATACCCTGGAAACCACCTTTGGCATAAAAGTAGGATTAGTTCTCATGGACACTCTATCTTGATGGAAGATAAGGAAGGGCTGTACTGCCATTAATGCCTGTAGTTCAGAAACCCTTCTTGCTGAAGTGATTGCAAGCAGGAAAGCAGTTTTCCATGATAAGTACTGTAATTCTGCTGTTGCTGCTGGCTCGAAAGGAGGGAGTGTCAACTTTTCTAGCACAAAATTCAAGTCCCATGCGGGCAATGGTTCATAGGTTCATACTAGGCAATGGTTCATAGGTTCATACTAGGCTATCTGCCCGAGGGCATTTACAAGCCTAGCCCATCGTTTTGTGGCTTATGCCACCCCTTTAGTATGGGGAACTATACCCATTATTTTGCTGTGCCTCTGTCGAGCAGTGACACTGAGGTAATCCCTGGGGTATATCTGCGATCTCCCATCCATTGGTCAAGATTTCTCTTGAACAAGGCCAGCGAGGTGCTCTGCCTCACATGTACCGGGATTTTGTTCCACAGCATAGGGAGTCTTTGGGTGATGAATCTATCCCTCCAGCACGTCCTATTAATAGCCGTGTCAAGGTTTAAGTCTCCGCCCTTGTGGCTCTGATGGATCTAGATTTTTGAGGTGAAGCATATTCATCAAATCTGGGTTTGACATGGCCTTGTATGTTAGGCAAAGGTCAGCTCTGAGCAAGCGTGCGACTGAATAGAGCTGGAGTTCTTTCAGTCGGGCAGCATAGGACAGATTTTTGAGACCCTTTATCCTTTTGGTGAGGAACTTTGTGGCCTCTCCAGCTGCTGCAAGTGTCGGGTCAGATACATTCCGAATGGGGCATTGTACTCAATCATTGGTCTGATGAGTGATGAGTAAAGGAGACTATGACCTCCCTTGATCTAGATGAGAATCCCTTCATGATAAGGTGGGCAATGTAGAAGGTCTTCCTAACTACTTTAGCTACATGGGTGTCGAATGACAGACTACTATCAACCTGGGTCCCCAGGTCCCTGATAACTTCTTCTGTGCTCAGTGGATTGCCACCTATTTGGTAGCTAGGGGTAACCTTGTTTTTCCCGAGGGTATGACTATGCATTTTTGGCATTTAACTTTAGGCCGTGGCTCTGGCACCAGTTATCCGCTTCTGTGAGACCCTTCTGAAGGATATCTGTGTCAGATGTGTTTTCTACTATGGCCCAGTTTGCAGTCATCTGCAAACTTTGTCAGCCATAACCCTCCTGTGTTTGCTTGTACTTGGAAAAGTAGATGCCAAACAAGAGTGGGCCCAGGACTGAGCCCTGTGGGACACCACTTGTGACAGGCTTTGAGTCTGACATGGCGCCAGCAACTCTGACCCTGTGGGTTCTGTCACTCAGCCAGTTTGCAACCCATCTTGTGATGTATGGGTTGACATTTAAGCTGATGAGTTTTTCAATGATACCCGAGTGGGGTATTGTATCGAAGGCCTTAGCCAGATCGAGGTAGGCTGTATGGACTGCCTTTCCCTCATCAATGGCTTTGGTGACTGTTTCGAAAAAGTCAACCAAGTTTAAAAGGCATGATCTGCCTTTGACAAAGCCAAACTGGGTTGGATCCAAAGTCTGCAAATTCCCTATGTCTTTATTTATGAGGTCATTTATGATCCTCTCCATGGCTTTGCAGATAAGGCTTGTCAAGCTAATGGGCCTGTAATTTCCAGGGTCGGTGGAGGCACCGCCTTTGTGAAGTGGTACCACAGTTGCAGTGCGCCACTCCCTGGGTACGTATCCAGAGGTAAGACTTTGATTAAACAGCTGTCCTAGCTGTGGGTTTAATTCCTCATTGAGTTCATGGAGCACACAGCCGGGGACACCATCAGGTCCCATGGATGCTGTGTTTTTTGCTTTGGAGAGAGCAGTTCTCACTTGGGCTGGAGATGTTTGGGGGCTGCAATCGTTTGGTATAGATATCTCTCCTTTGGGGAGGGGAGAAGTTTGCACTGAACCTGTCAGCCAGTATGTTGGCAATGTCTGTAGGATCAGTAATCTTCACATCATTTTGAACTAGCTCTGAGCATATCTGGGAGTTTCCTCCCAGGTTTCTAACATAGCTAAAGAAGGCCTTATGATTGTCTTTTGAGTCTTTAGCTATTTTTCTCTCGAAATTTGCTTTGGATGATTTTATGAGAGCTCTTAGTTTTTTACTTATAGTGATCAAGGGTGTCTTACCTTTTAAGGATTTTGCTCTATCTTGTAGTAGCTTCCTCCTTTTGTTGTAGAGTTTGTTTATGGCTGGGGTCCACCAGACTGGATGCTTGCCTTTGGTACAAAAAGTCTTTGTTTTGCTTGGGATTGCCTTATCCATGCAGTCCTGCAGGTGCTGGTAGAAGGCATTTGTAAGTGATTCAGCGGCTTGAGTACTGTTTTCCACGCTCGGGGCCTTAAAGGAGACCACACTAGTCTTCAGAAGTGTGAAGTCGGCTTTGAGAAGTTCTTTACTGTGGTCTTTTTATTTCAGGTGGGGTGGGATGAGGACCTCCAGCGAGATTAGTTTGTGGTCTGATCTCACCAGTGAGGGGTACACCTCCGGTGTTGAACATTGTGCTCCCATGTTCATGATGATGAGATCAAGTATGTTATCTCCTCTTGTGGGGATGGTGACTAGTTGTTCCATGGCATTTGAGTTTATGAATTCCAGGAACTTTTGGGCTAGGGTGTTTGGGCTTGAGTAGTGTTCCCAGTCTATATTAGGGTAATTGAAGTCACCTAGTATGATGGTGTTTGGTGATACATTTATCCCTCTAGTGTTTTCAGGAAGGCCATGTGAGGTTCCTGAGTTTGTGAGGGTGGCCTGTAACATGCTACAATTTGCAGAGCAGTCTTGCCTATGGTTAATTGCACCTGGATGGTCTCCGATGCATCGTGCGTTGCCACCAGTCTTGAGGTGTGGGTGTCCTTGATGAATATGGATACCCCCCTCCTTTCTTGGTATTGTCCGGATTTTGGGGCCGGAACGCATGATATGAGGTAAAACCTGATAGCGCTGGGGTGCTCTCAGGAGCCTTGAACCAGGTTTCTGTCACAGCACAGACATCGATGTTCTCCATACTGAGAAGGGCCTCGAAAAGTCGTGCATTTTGAGATTTAGACTTCTGGCATTGAGCAGCATTACCCTTAGTTTTTTCCTTTTTGTGTTCTAGGGTGGTAGGTTTAGAATTTGAGCCTTGCCTAAAAAAGGCACTATGGGGTGGCAAGAGCCTTTGCCAATATCCGGAATCCCAGGGGTGACAGGTGCAAGCCGTCCCTTGCGAAGCAGCGTGGCTTGTCCAGCATGTCATCCCAGGCAGACAGACACTGGATCCCCTTTGAATGACACCAGTGTTTAAGCCAATTGTTAAAGCTGATCATCTTATCTCTGTATTGTGGCATCATTCTTGGTGAAGGTAGGATACTGCTCAAGGTCAGGGTCATACCTGCCTGGGCTATAGTGGCTATGGCTATGGTGGCTTCCTAGGTGGCTTTACATTTTTAATTCCTCTCAGAAACTGCCTGAGCAGAGGATGTGAGAAGACTGGAGGGTCCATGTTGTATTCTGCTGAAATAGCTGATGCATGAATCTTAATGGAAGAATAGGACAGGCCATTGTGGAAGAGCTCTGCCAAGTATTCCAGGATGTTAGCTATGTTTACCAGTGACACATTTTCTCCTTTTGCTGCACTCCAAATGAGATATCTTTTCCATTTTGCTGAATATTTTTTTCTTGTTGAGGGTCTGCGAGCCTCCAAGATAATGTCTTTAACCCTTTGAGATAAATCTGGGTTATTTTGTCTTATGCAATGTTCCAGGCAGCCAGCTGCAGTGTTTTTAGGTTTGGATGCAGGGTTTTGAAGTTGTTCTGTGTTAACAGTAAGGGAACTAGGGGCAGAGGCCATATTTGTTCCCGAGACATGCTCCTCAGTAATGGGTACCAATGCTGCCTCGGCCAGTCTGGAGCTATCAGGATGATCCTTGGACGGTCTTCTTTGATCTTCAATAGCACCTTGTGCATCAAAGGAAGAGGTGGGAATGCATATGCTGTCAGGTTTTTCCAACTGAAAGATAGGAGTCCACCCTCCAAGCAAGTGGGTGGTATGCCCTCGTGCAGAATTTTTCAATTGGTGGTTGTGTGGGGATGCAAATAAGTCTATTTCTGGTAGTCCCCATTTCCCTGTAATGGTTTTGAAGATGTCTGGATGCAGCATCCATTCGTGGGCATCCGTGGTAGTTCTGCTTAGGATGTCTGCTAGTATATTTTCTTTTCCTGGTACAAATATTGCTTGTAACTGAATGTTGAAGCTCAGGGCCACATTCCAGAGGTCCATTGCCATCCGGCATAGAGGGTATGAATGCGTGCCTCCCTGTTTGTTGATGTACCACATAACTGTGGTGTTGTCCGTCCTTATCAGCAATTGACCCTGTCGAAGAAATGGTCTGAATGTCTGAATTGCCAGTTTTACTGCCAGCATCTCCTTTTGATTTATATGTAGGTGCAGCTGGTCTTGAGTCCATAAGCCTTGTATGCACTTGTCCAACATGTGTGCCCCCCAACCGAGGTCTGAGGCGTCCGTTGTGATGGTCTGGCTTGGTTGAGGTCTGTGGAAGGGCAGTCCTTTGTTTGATTGACAGGCCTGAGCCCACCATTGAAATTCTTGCTTCAGGCATGGAATTATTGGAATTCAGGTTTCTAGGCTGTGCTTGTGCTGAGACCATAAATTCCTTAGGTACCACTGTAACTTTCTCATATGTAGTCTGGCATGTGGAATCAATATTATGCAGGATGCCATGTAACCCAGGGCTTGCAGGACTTTTCTTGCTGTTAGCTGGTTCTGCTTTGTTAATGCCATGAAGTAGAGAGGGAAGTGCTTCTGTTTTTCTACTGTTAGGAATGCCATTTGGTTTGATGTGTCCAGCTCTGCACCCAAGAAGGTTATCCTTTGGGATGGTATCAGCCTTGACTTTTTTGTATTGACTGTGTATCCCAGGGCTTGCAGTAGATGAATGACCTTTTTCAAATCTTTTGTTAATTTGTTTTTGTTGTCCGCTTGTAAAAGGCAGTCGTCCAGGTAAGGATAAATTTGAATTCCCTGAAGCCTGCAATGAGCCATTACTGATGCCAGGCATTTTGTGAATACTCTGGGCGCAGTAGATAAGCCAAAGGGCAATGCTGAGAATTGATAATGCTCTGATCCTGCAAGAAATCTGAGGTATCTTCTGCAATTTGGTCGTATGGGGACATGCAGGTATGCCTCCTTGAGATCTAGAGTTACCAGCCAAGACTCCTTGCCCAGCATGGGAAGAAGCTGCTGTAGGGTCAGCATTTTGAATTTTGGAACAATGAGGTATGTGTTTAGAGCGGACAGGTCTAGAATAGGTCCCCATTGGTTTTCTTTTCTTGGTACCAGGAAGAGTCTGGAGTAAAATCCTTGCCCCTGTTCCATAGACGGTACCCTTTCTATAGCTCTCATCCTTAGTAAGTGATTTATTTGTTGTAGAGCTTCTGTTTTCTGATTTGGAGGTAGGTTTGGCATTCCTCTCTTCCTTGGTAGAGTATGGAAGTGAAACCTGTAACCTTGGTCTATTGTCTGTAAAATCCATTTGTCTCCTGTGATGTAGTGCCAGTTTACTGAAAATAAGGCTAGCTTTCCGCCTAAGGGTGCTTCTAGTTGTTCCCTGGTAGGCGGTGCCAGAGCCAAGTCACTGTGATTGTCCTGTGGAAGTGGTGGTGGCTGGATCTGTGGCAGTACTCGCTGGTTGTTAGCCTGCCATTGACGCCCCTGTAGGCACCTCTGGATTGACCCCTGCCTCTTGAGCCTATTCCTGCCTCTCTGGGCTCTGGAGGTGTCTGGAAAGGACCAATTCTTGGAAGGCCAGTTCCTACTAAACCTTGGAGGCTGGACCTGCAAGAAATCCTTGACTGTCTGGACAGATTTTGCTTTCTCTTCCACCTTCTTCAGCACCTGCTATGCCGGGGAGCCAAACAAATTGAGCTTATCCATAGGAGCATCTAGGAGCTTTGATTTAACATGGTCTGGTAAGGACTGCTCTTTTAACCATGCATGTCTTCTGATCACTGTACCAGTCATAGCTGATCTAAAAAAAGCCTCCAGTGCATCATAGCCACATTTTAAGGAATGATTACTGACCTGCTGAATGTTATGTACCATTTCCTGAACAGATTTTTTGTCTAATGGTTCATCTGAGGACAGTTTTTTAGTTAACTGATCTAAAATAAATTCCTGATACTGAATCATGTGGAATTGACAGTTTATGGCCCTAGCTGAAAGAGTAGCAGAAGTGTAAACTTTTTTACCACATCTCTCTAAGGCCCTAGATTCCCTTTCAGAGGGGAGGGTTTTTTTGGCAGAGGTAGCTGCTACAGCCTTGGGTCCCTGGGAGATAGTTTCAGGATCTGCAAAAGGAGCCTTATACAAATGATAATGTGTGTCCGGAACCCTGTAGTACCTATCGGGCTTAGCAGGGGCCGGAGGAAGAGAATCAGGAGCAGTACAAGCATCATTAAATGCATCATCCACAACAGTAAGTACTGGAGGAATGGCTAAAGGCCTATGCTGTGGCAAATGCAAAAAAGTTCTAAGCCTTTTCCTAGAGTCTGAAAAATCCTGGCCCTGCCATTGAAATTGTTCCCTCATAGCATGCAAGGTTTCCCCAAAAGAAAATTCCTCAGGCGGAGAGGCAGAAGGAATGGACTCTTCTGCATCAGAGTCCTCATAAGGAGAAAAAGGGCCCTCTGGAGGGTTTGTATTATCTGAATCATCAGAGGAGTCATCTGAAGAAACTGGCTCAGGGGGCTCTGCTCTAGGCCTCTTCTCTGGAGGTGGGTGAGAGGCCCTGTCTGGGTGGGGTTGGGATCCCAGGATCAAAGTAATGAGATCCTCTGCTAGACTAAGCATTTGAGAACTAGAGCTAGGCCTGTGAGAGGGGGTCTTAGCAGGCACAGTTTTGGTAGATTTTGCTGCTTTAGCCCTGGCAAAAGCCTTAATCGACATGGATGCAGGGGGCCTAGCAGCTCCACGTGCAGGAATAGAAATATCTAAAGGAATAGTATCAGATAAATTCTGTGAACCTGCAAGAGCAGGTGGGATTTCAGTAGCAGATTCAGCCATGCTAGATGAGGCCTCGGTAGGAGGTAAGCTTTCGGCCGAAGGAAGAACTGTGGACTCGGTTTCAGCCGAAACCGAGACACTCTCGGTTGGCTTAACCGCGAGTGTCGGTCCTTTTTCTTGCTCTTTTTAGTTATTTGCATAGTCGGAGTTTCCGACGGCATAATGTAAGCAAAAGCGGAGCCGAAAAACTCCTCAGCAAATTCCGACCGACGTCTAAGCGTCCGTCGGTTGAAAGAAGCACAGGCTAGACAAGCTGCTACTTCGTGGTCTGGGCCTAAACAAGGTAGGCAGTAAGAGTGGAAATCTTTATGAGGTATTTGTTTCCCACAAGTTAAACAGTTATTCACTTTTTCTGACATCGGCTAAGGCAAGAAAGAGTCCCCAACGGGGTACTTAGCTTTTTAGAAGTCTTCGGTAGTAGTAATCTCTGGTTCTGACCGACCGGCACTTGCGAACAGCTTCTGCTTCGGGCGCCACGCGGCAAGAAAGACTAAGGAAAATGGCGTCAGCTGATACCTTTATACCCGAAGAACTGCAGCTATGACGTCGGTTGAAGTGCGACATCAGCCGAGACCAGACCCAGACTTTGGAATCCGGCCGACCGAAGGGCTGCCTGACGACAGCACAACCCATTTGTAAGGACTGCAGATGCATTCTTGAAGGACATCGGCGGGAAGGCATAAAGAAGTCCCTGAGGCCAATCGTGGACTAGAGCATCTCTGGGAGGGTGACCGGGAAGCGGTAAAAGGGAGAAGTAGTTGCTGCATTTGCTGATGAAGGGGGTGACAAACAGATCGCAGAAAGGCTGTCCCCATTTGCAGAAGATCAGATCCGCAACTACTTGATTTAGAGACCACTCATGAGGCATAAGAATAGCTCTGCTGAGCCTGTCCGCTATGACGTTGGACTTCCCAGGGATGTGCGTCGCAATCAGAAATCATTGGGAGGAAATCGCCCACTGCTAGAGACTGAGTGCTTCTCGACATAGGGGGTAGGACCTGGTTCCGCCCTGCTTGTTGATGTACCACACTACTGATATGTTGTCCGTTTGAATTGCAATGGTCCCGGAAGGGAGGGAGTCCTGAAGTGCTTGCAACGCTAGGAGCACTGCTCTCATCTCCAAGACATTTATGTGCAGATGGTACTCGTGAGGCTGCCAAGTGCCTTGGACTGTCCTGCCCTGATAATCCCCCCCCCCCACCCTCTCAGTGAGGCATCCGTGGTCACTGTGGCAATTGGAGGAGGAGGCTGGATGAATGGTCGGCCCGGAGACACTAGTGGGGAGACCATCCACCAGGAAAGGTGTCTTTTGCATGTTTCTGTAATCATGATCATGTGAGACATGGGGAGCTGTTGAAAGGACCACTGTGCGAAGAGAAGCCACTGAAGGATTCTCATGTGAAAACGGGCCAGAGATATCAGAAGAATTGCCGCTGCCATAGAACCCAGAGTTTGAAGGACCAACCTGACTTGTACCCTTTTGCATTGCATGAGGATATGAACATGCTGCCAAATCGTGGCCACCCTGTCTGGCGGTAGCCTTGCGGACATACTTCTTGTATCTAAATCTGCTCCTATATAGGTAACAGATTGACAGGGCAACAAAGCAGATTTTTCGAAATTTATAGTAATGCTTAGCTGGGCACAAATTGTAATTGTATAGTCCCTGGCTTGAAGGAGTTGATGCCTGGTAGTAGCAGTAAAGAGCCAGTCGTCTAGATAAGGAAACACCTGGAATCCTTGATGCCTCAGGTGAGCCATGACTACTGCCATGCATTTGGTGAACAACCTGGGGTCTGTGGTGAGACCAAAGGGCAGAGCTCTGAACTGATAATGACTGGCTCCCAGCCGGAAGCGAAGGAATCTCCTGGAGCGTCTGTCCATTTTGATGTGATAGTACGCATCCTGAAGATCTATTGAGCACATCCAATTGACCTGATCCAAAAAGGGTAGAATGGACTGTAGCGTGACCATCTGAAACCTTGTTCTTTGAACAGACTTGTTTAGTCTGCTGAGATCCAATATTGGTCTCCAGTCCCCTGTCTTTTTTGGTACCAAAAAGAACCTTGAGTAAGTTCCGGATCCGAGTTGGTCTGCCGGGATTTCCTGGATGACTTTTTTTTCTAACAGTCTTGAAATTTCTATGACTGCTTGGGCCCTCAGATTGAGTGGAACATCTGGAAGGGATTTGCTTGATGGTAAGGGACATTGGAAGAAGGGAATTATATAGCCTCCGGATATGATTGAGTGTACCCATTTGTCTCGCTTTAGGTTTTTCCAGGCTTTTGGGTACAGTGAAAGTCTTCCCCCGACTGCCTCCAGAGGCGGGCAGCAGGGCAACCCATCAGGGATGCTGGAAGGGCTTGTCAGAGAAGGATTCTCTGTTGCCGTGGTTCTGCGGACTCCCTCTGTCCCGAGGGCGGCGTCTGTTGTTGTTGTTTCCTCCTCTGCCCCTGGAGGAAAAAAAATCACTACGTGCATCAGGCAAGGCTCCCTGGGATTTCCGAAACCACATTTTACCACTCTTCTGACCTTTGGGATATGGTCTGGAAGGAGTGGAGAAACGGACTCCCACGGCAGAGAGAGTCTTGCCTTCCTGTTCACACCTAGTGAGAGTGTCTTTCACCTGTGGTCCAAAGAGAAATGAACTGTCAAAGGGAGATGTTGGTGAACGACACTCTAAAAGGTTCCGCAAAATTACATAGCCACATCCATGCGTGTCTCCTGAGGGCCACGCCTGTACCTACAGCTCTACTCGCACCATCGGCTGCATAGGAAATGAGCCTCATGGAGGAGTTAACTACCGAATTAAGGGTCACCAGCTGAGAAGCCACTTTAGCTTGAGCCCCTTCAGCTGATGGATCCTGGAGAGTATCTCCAAGCTCTTTCAGGAGCTCCCTCTGAAGCCTGGTAAAATGGCATAAGTAATTCAGTGACCTCATGGAAAATGTCGCTGAAGCAAACATATGCTTCCCATATCTATCCATGGTCCTAGACTCCTTGTTAGGAGGATGGACAGAGGAAGAAGTTTCCGCTAACTCCTTTTTTGTGGCCGCTGCTACCACCATGGCATGTACGGGAATACCCTTGGTAAGGAACTGTTTATCAGGGGTGCAGTGATAAACCTGCCGGGTCTCCTCGGGGTTAGTTCCACTGTATCCGGGGCTGACCAAGCCCTTCGAGCCACCACTGACATTAGTGGATTGAAGGGCAGAGACACCCAGGAGGTGGAAGGTCAGGAATGAACGCATCCAGGAATACAGATTCATCCTAGGTAGGGGCTAGGGTAGTCCAGTTCCCCCTCCGCTTAAGCATTTCTAGGATGTCCAAAAAGGAAACATCTTCAGAGGGGGATATCGGGGACCCTTCCGATTCATCCAAATCTGTATCCGAAGTGACAGACTCAGGGGAGTCAATGTGCTTTCTCTTGCACTTCCTCTTCTGACGGGCCTCCTCTGAATGATCAGGGG
This sequence comes from Protopterus annectens, assembly GCF_019279795.1. Lineage (NCBI taxonomy): Eukaryota > Metazoa > Chordata > Ceratodontiformes > Protopteridae > Protopterus > Protopterus annectens. Next base: position 571,550,749 of record NC_056747.1, read on the forward strand.
AGGCCTCGGAAGAAGAGGAAAACCCAGTGGGGTGATCTGCAGCTCTCGTTCCCCACGCTTGGGGTCTGGAGGAGGGGCAGAGGTTGATGCAGGCACTACAGGGGACGGAGCATGTGGGGTCGAACGTGGAGCTGACTCAGAGGCCAGTACACACCTCATGACATCGAAGGCGTCCCTGCCATGATGCAAAGGATCCGGTTTCAAGGAAACCGAAATCCTCCTCCGCACCGCTGAAGACAGCTCCGAGGCCGATGTAGGAGCCGAGCTCACCTGCGCCGATGCTCCGAGAGGGAGAACGGGGTCAGACAAGGGTCCGATGCCACTCGCCCCCTCGAAGCTGACGAAGGAGTCTCGGCACCCAGATCCCTCGATGGAAGGCACCATCGAGGGGATCGGAGCCAACGACGGAACCGAAGGGGAAATCGTTATCGGTGCCGACGGTTCCATGATTCGAACCCCAACAAACTCCAGCTCCGAGCTCAATGGAGTCGGAGGAGGAACATCGATGGAAGCGGACGGAGCCGGCACCTGTTCAGGAGGGCTGGATAACATTTTGGCCAGTGCCTGCGACTTCAACAATCTACTGAACACTCTCTGCACGTCGTGATCCAAGAGCCTAGAGGACCGAGAAGAGTGGGAGGATCTGAGATTGCGGTCACTCTGCAACAGGGGAAACCGAGGAGCTGAATGTATAGACTCTAGAGAAGGAGACCTCTGTCTCTTGTGCGTCCGCGACAGCTCCGAAGGTACTGGTGGAGCCGATGGGGAGGCAGTCTCCTCGGTTCCAGCCGGAACCGAAGTAGTAGGTAAGGCTTGGGCCAATGACGGCTCCAAGTTGGGAGCCAACGATTTGGTTAGTTTAGGAGATTTCACCGGCTGAGTCTTGGCCAGTAAATCCTGGGGCTTAAGAAGACACCTCAAAATAAGCTTATTTTTGCGCTCCTACAGAACCCTTGGGCTGAATGCATGGCATACAGAACAAGAGTCCTGCAGGTGCACTGCGCCTAAGCAATAGACGCAAGAAGCATGCCCATCTGTCAGAGACATTTTCTGACAGCATGAGTCACACTTCTTGAATCCAGACACCTTGGATTCTTTAGACATATCCAACTAGAGAAATAGTACCTTACACTGAATTGTTTTTGGACAAAGGGCCAAACAGCAAAAAACTAACAGACACTACCCAAAAACACAATACACTACAGTTAAGAAGTTTTTTTTTTTTTTTTTTTTTTAAACTAGGAAGCCTCTAACTTAAACGGATCCCTAGGAGGTAAAAAGAAGAAAAGCTTAAACTAAAACGCTACCTACAAGAGGGATAGAGGAAGGGGGCGGAGGGGAAGAACTCTCTAACTTAAACGAGTTCTAAGGGAAAACTACAATTACACTAAACAACAACAAACTAGTTAACGACTATGTTGAAAAACTATAAACTATCAAAAAAAGAACCCTAACCTGATAGAAAACGTAGTACAATAAAACTTATACGAGCCTGAGCCAGTAACAACGAACCTCGCAGCTCAAGCGGCAAACGAGATCTGGGTAGCTAGCGCTAGGCATCATGGGATAAGGGGTAGCCTCGAGCCAGTAAACAGCTCTCGAGCTATAGAAGATGGCAGAGTCGGTACAGAGGATCAGCTCCGATCCCAACAAGCAAGAAACGAAAGCGAGATAGACAACTTAACATCAATGATTCCAGACTAGAAAGTTTTGGGTTTAGAGGTATCTCTGGTGGGGCTGGGGGGTTACCAGTAGTGTACACTCCCTGAATACATTCTAATGAAATTTACAATCACAGAAGGGTTAAAGCCTTAACATACACTGAAATGCTGCCTTTACTTTACGTAAACAGGCCACAGACTTTTGCAGATGCAGATTGCTGGTAGAAAACTGCTATAGGGGGTTCCTTACAGTGTTTGTGTTAGCTGAGAACAGTAAATGGACTAAAACAAAAGGTTTAGAAAAGCTGACAAGAGGAGTGCTAGAGGAAGTAGGACTGTATTTATAATTGGTGAAATATAAGAAAGGAGTGGAAGAGAAATATGTAACACAGCCTAATAACAATATAGTTACTAAGTTAAATCAAAAACCCTAAGCAGTAATTTGACACTAAAAATATGTTCAAACAAATACAACGAGCATCTAGGCATACCTACAGTGCTCAACCAAGATTAATGTATAATTTCCAGCTTGGCCTGGGTGAGTCATCACTGTAACATAGGACAGTCTAAATACAATATAATGTGTAGTACAAGGTGTTACTACACTCTAGCAGCTGTGTCTGCAAACTTCCAGAACTCCCGCAGCATCACAAATGTGCTGATGACTCTTAAGTTGTTTCAAGCTGGTTTTCATGATAAGGGCTTGAAAATGAACAGTTCATCATTTATAATTCACACAAGAATGCTCACAAGTGAATCCAAGCCACCTCCACACCACACATCAATCCTTCAAATCACCAAATAAACAAAAAACACCTCAAAGTATCTGAACCACTAAAAAGCCATTACACTCAAAGAAATAACATTTGATTCAGCAAGCACTATTTGTATGAGATGTTTATTGTAAAACAAACTGTCACTTTTTTAAAGGAGGCAACGCATACAAACGTGCATTAAAAGTGACAGTTACGTGTGATCCAGGTTTAACTTGTAATAATGTGAATATTACTCTATTTGCTATCATTACAATAGTAACTTTTATATATGTAAAAAGGGTCTACTTCAGTAGACTGAAATTACACTTAATCAAAACTTATTTTACTGAGACAACAACACCGAAGTTTAAATAAACCGAAGCTTCACATTACCGCATTTTTTTTACAGGGAATGGAGCCACTTGGCCAACATTCAATGTGAAAAAAACACCACAGTATGTCAAACCCACACCCCCAATGTAGGGGTCTTGTGCCCCCATCCCCATATCTAAATTACCAACTCCAGGATCGCACTAGAGTGGGGAAAAGAGGAAATTTCCCCAAGTTGCCCAAGTGCCTCCATTCCCTGTAAAAAAAAAAAAAAAAATTGTGGTAATGTGAAACTTTGTTTATTTAAACTTTGGTGATGTCATGTAGCTAAAGTAAGTTTCTATTAAGTGTAATTTCAGTCTACTGAAGGAGACCTGTAAAAAGCTATATTTTTTATACTTTGTTTAGAATGTAGTGTCTTTCCTGGGTGCTACTGCATGTCAAGTATACAATCAGTAGCTCACTACTGGACCAATTTAAGAACCTAGCTTTAGTGTCATTTGTTGCATCTTGTTTTATATTTAATAGTACATTACTCGACTATGTTAAGATATCAGAAAGTGTGCCACCTAACATAAGTTTCATCATGATAATGATTAACTTAATAAAACAAAAAGTTATGTACTCACCATAACGTTCGATGTATGTAGTCCATCTCGCCTTACATTCTTACTAGTGGGTTCGGAGCTGAACCTCGGCTCCCACTAGGCCATACTCTAGGTCAAAGTCTTCAATTGGCTCGTGACTAAGAGGTATCCCATCATGCAACAGGTCTATTCCCCAGATCCTGTTTGCTGCAAGCTCACACACATACACATGAGAAGAAGAACAACCCCAACAGAAAGGACTACTAACACCTAGAGATAATACCTCCAGGTCCTCCAGGAGGGGAAGGAAGAAGGGTTAGTAAGAATGTAAGGCGAGATGGACTACATACATTGAACATTATAGTGAGTACATAACTTCTTGATGTTATGTAGTCCAATCTCGCCTTCATTCTTACCTGTGGGACAGCGTCCCTAGCAACTTGATCTTGGGTGGCTCAGTGAAAAATACTCTTGAGCACCGTGGAACCAAAGGAAGATCTGCTTCTAGAGACCAGATCTAATTTGTAGTGACTAATAAAGGTATGAGGTGAAGCCCATGTTGCTGCAGCACAAATATCATCCATACACATCCTAGATTGAAACACAGTTGAGGTAGCCACAGATCGTGTAGAGTGAGCCTTCACTTTAAATGGTAATCCTTTGCCATTGGAAGCATAAATAAATAAGATGCAATCGGAGATCCAGTGAGACAAGGTTACCTTAGAAACTGGAACCCCAAGTCTAGTGTCTGAAAACGAGACAAACATTTGATCCGATTTCCTGAAATCTTTTGTCCTATGTATATAGAAACGCAACTGTCTATGAACATCCAGCTGATGAAACTTAAATTCTGCCTTGTTGGAGTATTCAGGAAAAAACACAGGCAACTCAATGGATTGGTTGACACTGACAACAGAGGCAACCTTTGGAACAAAAGAAGGGTTGGGTTCTTAAGGAGACCCTATCTTTGTGAAACACCAAATAAGGTGGCCTAATCGATAATGCTTGGAGTTCAGAGACCCGCATAGCTGAAGTTATGGCTAACAAGAATACTGTCTTCCATGACAAGAATTTAATGCTACTAGCTGAGGGCTCAAATTGAGTTGTGGTGAGCTTCTGTAGTACAAAATTGAGGTCCCATGGCATCACTTGATCAAAGACTGGAGGTCGGAGTAACAATATCCCTCTCATAAAACCCCTACAAAGCCTATGAGCCATAAGGTTGGGCTCATTAGCAAAGTGAAAGGTAGAAATTGCTGCCAATTGCACTTTAATGGTTGCCGCAGCTGAACCTTGACTAAAGAGTTGAGAAAGAAATTCCAATATTGCCGAAATAGGCGCTGTATAAGGATAGTACAGTTGTGTACCTACCATAAATGTAGATGTTCGAGTGTATTCACTATTGCAGTCATTACAATTGGGCTATCCTGCTGGCAGGCTACCCGCAGTGGGCCTTAGTTCCAAAGTCTAGGTTCGACATCGGTTGCTGTAGCCTCCTCCTTGACATCAGTGCGCCAGGGGTATAAAAGATGCAGCCGACGCCATTTTCTTCAGTTTTTCTTGCCCCAGATGTCAAGTGCCCCTAAAATGGTAGGCTCACTAATGCCAATAAGCATGCATAACAAAAAACAACTTTTCTTTCATCTACAAGCAAATACACCACATAGGTTGTATAGAATAGAGAAGTACAGATTAGTCCCAGCAAGGAAAAGGGGGGATGGTGGAAGGGTAACTTGGACTGCAACAGTGAATATACTCGAACATCTATATTTATGGTAGGTACACAACTGTACTATGTTCATCGTGTTTCACTGTTGCAGTCATTACAATTGGGTTGAATACCAAAGCTATGGTTGGGAGGCTAGTGCTAAATAGGATTAGGAGAGGCTATCAGGCCCTGCAGAACTGCAGTGGCAAAGCCTGCCCTGGATCTAGAGTAGAGAGGTAAGTGATAGTGCTTTGTAAAAGTATGCACTGAACTCCAAGTTGCAGCCTCTAAGATGTCTTTGGTTGGTACTCCTCTGAGGAAGGCTGCTGAAGTGGCTGCTGCTCTGGTGGAATGTGGCCTAATGCCCTTAGGCACTGGTTTGCCATGCTGTGAATAGCAGAAACGAATGCAGTGGCCTATCCACTTTTAAATAGTCTGCTTTGAGATAGGCTTTCCTTGTGATCCTGCAGCATATGCTACTAGAAGTTATTCAGTCTTTCTGAAAGCTCTGGTTCTGTCCAAGTAGAAGCGTAGCTATCTGTGAATGTCCAAAGAATACAGAAGTCTCTCCCCCTTATTCTGTGGGTTTGGGTAAAAGGTAGGCAAGTGAATTGTTTGGTTAAGGGCCACACTGGTCACTACACCTTAGGCATAAATGTAGGGTTTGTCCTCAGAGAAACCCTGTCAGGATGGAAAATTATAAAAGGTTCCACAGCCATGAGTGCCTGTCACTCTGAGGCTCATCTAGTGGAGGTTATTGCTAGGAGCAGAGCTGTTTTCCAGGATAAGAAATTTATATCAGCTGCAGAGGCTGGCTCAAACGGAGACAGTGTAAGTTTTTCCAAGACATAGCTGAGGTCCCATGCAGATATTGGTGCTCTCCTTGGGGGTCTTATGTTCTTGGCCCCTCTGAGGTACTGCCTTAGTAATGGATGAGAAAAAATAGGTGGCTCTTTATTGTAGTGGGCTGAAATGGCAAAGGCATGAATTTTAATTGATGAAAAGGAAAGGCCTTTATCCAGCATCTCAGTTAGGTATTGCAAAATCTGAGGCATATTTGGAACAATCGTGTCAATGCCTTGTGCCTGGTTCCAAACACAGAATCTCTTCCATTTTTCTGCATAAGATTTTCTGCTGCTAAGCCTCCTGGCCTCTAAAATATCATCCATAACTGCTTTAGAAAGAGGTGTGTCTTGAATGGCTACATTATCCGCCATGCTGCCAGGTTTAAGGTCCTGAGTTGGCTATGCAGTATCTGACTGTCTTGTTGGGTCAATAAGGGAGGAATTTGAGGTAATGTCCAAGCTGGGAATTGAGACAAGCTCTTTAGGGTTGGGTACCAGTGCTGGTGGGGCCAGTCTGGGGCAATCAGTATCATTTTTGGCTTCTCTTGTCTGACCTTGTGGAGTACCTTGGGGAGGAGAGGCAGAGGAGGAAAGGCATATACTGTTAGGTTTTTCCAGCTGAAAGATAGAGCATCCACTTTCCATGCTTGCTTGTGATAAGTCCTTGTGCAGAATCTTTGTAGTTGGCAATTGTGTGTGGAGGCAAATAGGTCTATGTCCGGGCATCCCCAGTTCCTTGTTATCATACTGAAGACTTGTGGATCCAATTTCCACTCGTGGGGATCCATTAGGTTTCTGCTTAGTTCGTCTGCCAGAGTATTTATCCTTCCTGGCAGAAATTGTGCTTGCAGATGTACTTGGTAAGTCAATGCTGTGTCCCACAAGTTCATGGCTAGTCTGCAGAAGGGGTAGGAATGTGTGCCCCCTTGCTTGTTTATGTACCACATGACTGTGGTATTGTCCGTCTTTATCAGTAGTTGTCCTGGATGAATTAGATCCTTGAAGGCTGTCAGGGCATTTTGAACTGCTAGCATCTCTTTTTGATTGATATGTAGATGCATTTGACTTGCGGACCATGTGCCCTGAATACATCTTCCTGCCATATGGGCCCACCAGGCATAATCTGATTCATCTGTTGTCAATGTCTGCCTGGCTGTGGGTAAGGTGAATGGCTGTCCCGTGTTGTGGTGACAGGCTTTTGCCCACCATCGAAACTCCTGTTGCAGGCAGGGAATGAGGGTAATTATTGTTTCCAGGCTGTGGCAATGTTGAGTCCAAACACTTTTTAGATACCATTGAAGTTTCCTCATATGCAGTCTTGCATATGGAATTGGCAGAATGCAGGATGACATGAAGCCCAAAGCCTGCAGAATTTGTCTTGCAGATAACTGGGTCTTTGTTGCCAACATTTTGAAATAAGTAGTCAGTTGTCTGTGTTTGTCTGGTGTGAGATAAGCCATCTGGGAAGTTGTATTTAAGCTTGCACCCAGGAATATTATCTCTTGAGAGGGTACGAGTTTCAATTTCTTTTCGTTTGCTGTGTACCCTAGGCCTGTTAGTAATGTTTTTACAAATGCCAGATGCTGTAGTAAAGTGTCCTTGTTCTCTGCTTGAATAAGGCAGTTGTCCAAGTAAAGATATATTTGAATTCCTCCTTGCCTGCAGAAAGCAATTACTGGTGCCAGGCATTTTGCGAAGACCCTGGGTGCAGTAGATAAGCCAAAGGGCAATGCAGAGAATTGGTAATGCATTGAGCCAGCTATAAATCTGAGGTATCTTCTGCATTATTGTCTGATTGGGACCTGCAGGTATGCCTCTTTTAGGTCTAAAGTCACAAGCCATGCCTTCTTGCCCAACATGGGCAGAAGCTGCTGCAGAGTTAACATTTTGAATTTTGGAATATCCAGGAATGTGTTCAGGATAGACAGGTCCAGTATTGGTCTCCAGGTTTTGTCCTTTCTGGGCACCAAGAAAAGCCTTGAGTAGTCCCTGCTCTTGCTGTGGTACTTGCTGAATGGCTCTCATGTCCATGAGGGATGAAACTTGTTTTTGTGCCTCTACCCATTGATTGTGTGGCAGGTCTGGCATACCGTTTGGTCTTGGCAGGGTGTGAAAATGGAACCTGTAGCCCTGGGATACGATATTTAAGACCCATTTGTCCTGGGTGATCATGTGCCAATTTTGTGCAAAAAGTGCTAGTTTCCCCCCCAAAGGAGCTGCCAGAAGATAAGTGCTTGGTGCTGGCAGGGGAAAGTCATTGAGACCGTTACCTGTATGGCTGTGATTTTTCTTCTCTGCTTTTGGAGGTTGAAGCACCCCATTGTTTAGGCCTGTATGAGCCTTGGGGCTGTTATCTACCCCTGGGGCATCTGTATCTGCCTCTTTGTGGCCTGTCTGACACTGGAAAGGACCAATTCTTTGCAAGTCAGTTCCTGCTAAATCTGGGAGGCTGTACCTGTAAGAAATCCTTGACTGTTTGCATAGATTTAGCTTTGTCCTCCATTTTCTTCAACATCTCTTCTGCTTTAACACCAAACAAGGTATCATGTTGTAATGGAGCATCTAATAATTTTGCTTTAACATGATCGGGCAGATTCTGTTCTTTTAACCAAGCATGTCTCCTAATGACAGAACCTGTAACAGAGGCCCTGCAAGAGGCCTCTAGAGAATCAAAACCACATTACAAAGTATGCTTTCCTACTTGTTTAGCTGCATACAATAAATCCTGCATTTCTTTGTTTTCTGCACATTCTGAATTTGTCAACATTTTCTGTTCAAGCAGTGACATTAGATATTGCTGATATTTAAGCATATGAAATTGACAATTTAAAGCTCTTACAGCCAAGGTAGCAGAAGTATAAATTTTTCCCCCATCTGTCCAGGGCCCTTGAATCCCTATTAGAGGATATAGGGTTTTTTGCAGTGGACGCCTTGACCCCTTTGGGACCCTGAGAGATAGTTTCTGGGTCTGCAGCAGGGTTTCTATAAAGAAATTTATGTGAATCAGGAACCCTGTAGTATCGGTCTGGTTTAACAGGAGCTGGTGGTAAAGAGTCAGGAGACAGTCCAGACTCTGAAAATACATCATCTACAATGTCTAAAACAGGAGGACTAGCAAGGGACCTGTGCTGAGGTAATAAAAGGAAGTCTCTGAGCCTTTTCTTGGATTCTGAGTAATCTTGGCTCTCCCAGTGGAAATGCTCCCTCATAGTATGCAGGGTTTCCCCAAAAGAGTAATCCTCAGGAGGAGAGGCTGAAGGAATAGATTCTTCACCATCAGAATCCTCAGAGGGAGGAAGAGAATATTCCTGTTCAGAAGAGGAATCAGAGGAAATGGAAACCTGATATGAAGATGCATATTCTATCTCTTGCCTAGGCCTCTTATCAGGAGGGGGATGGGAACCCCTGATCAAAGTAATAAGGTCTTCGGCCATTTTAAGCATCTGTTTTTTAGGCATGGAAGCCTGTCCAGGAGAATGCTGTACTTGTTTCTTTGTCTTTAGAGCTTTAGTCTTTGCCTTTGAAGCTAAAGTTGGCTTTACATATAACTGTGTAGGCCTGAAAACACCCTCAGAAGCCGATGCCTGCTCAGCGGCTCCGGACCCATCTGAGGGAATAGTTTCCAAGTGTCCAATACCTTGCGTTTCCAGTGGCCTAGTCGGTAGCGGCCTGTGGCTCTGAGGTAGCGGGCGTCAGGGGCTGCGAAAGCGCCTCAGTGAGAACCGGCGACAGGCCTAGCGGAAGCCTCAACGTCTGTTTTGGACCTCGGGTGCCTGTCCTTTTCTTTGTGTTTTTTATAAACTCTGGTAGTCGGTGCTCCAACGGCATTATATAGTTAAATCTTCTGCCAAAATAATGAAATGCAAAATTGTACCGACGCTTAATAGTCCGTTGGTTAAATCTGGCACAAAACCGACAACTAGCAACGTCGTGGTCAGGGCCTAGGCAAGGAATACAGTAAGAATGAAAATCCTTATGAGGTATTTGCTTCCCACAGGAAATACAATTATTAACTTTTTCTGACATCGGTCTGGAGAAAGAAAAAAGTTTCCCCACTTAGCTTTAATGAAGACTTCAGAGCTGAAATTCGAATTTGAAAATCTCAGGAGTCAGCCGACCAGCACTTGTGAACTGCTTTTGCTTCGGGCACAGCGCGGCAAGAAAGACTGAAGAAAATGGCGTCGGCTGCATCTTTTATACCCCTGGCACACTGATGTCAGGGAGGAGGCAACAGCAACTGACGCTGGACCTAGACTTTGGAACTCAGGCCGACTGCGGGTAGCCTGCCAGCAGGATAACCCAAATGTAATGACTGCAGCAGTGAAACACAACGAACATCAATACGTCTCTCACGGGCCCAAATAGAAAATCTCTTCCACTTACTAGAATAAATCTTCCTGGGAGAAGGCTTGTGGGAAGACAATAGAATATGGACCACTTCCGGGGAAAAATCATTAAGCCTGACTAAGGACAGAACTGGAGCAGCCAAGCTGTCAACCTGAGGGTCTGGATGGAGGGATGGAACTGTCCTGACATACGAGTCAGCAGATCTGGAGGCGGATCCAGAATCCAGGGCTTGTCCATTAGATAGGGTTGAAGGAAGGGAAACCAAATCTGACGAGGCCGGTGGGGGGCAATGAGGATCATTTTACTCCCCAAAGACTGTGCTTTCTGAATGACCTTTGATATCAGAGGTAATGGTGGAAAAGCATAAAGAAGACCGGAGGGCCAATCGTGAGACAGAGCGTCCCTGGTTGTTTCCCCCTCCAGGGAGATAAGGGTGAAGCAGCTGCTACATTTGGCATTGAGGGGGCTGGCAAATAGATCGCAGCAAGGCTGACCCCATCTGTGGAATATCTCTTCTGCAACATAACTGTTCTGGGACAACTCGTGAGGCATTAGGGTAGCTCTGTTCAGCCTGTCGGCAATTATGTTAGACTTCCCCGGTATATGCGTTGCAACTAGAAAGCATTGGGAAGACACCGCCCACTGCCAAACTCGAAGTGCCTCTCTGCAAAGGGGGTATGATTTGCTTCCTCCCTGTTTGTTCAGGTACCACTAGAGGGAGAGAGCTCTGAAGTGCTTGCAACGCTAGTAGCACTGCTCTCATCTCCAAGATATTGATATGCAAATAGGTCTCGTGATCCTGCCATGTGCCTTGGACAGTCCTGCCAAGATAATGCCCCCCCACCCGATCTGGGAGGCAATCGTGGTCACCGTGGCAACTGGAGAAGATGGGACAAAGGGCTTGCCCACGTTGAGATTGCTGGCCTGAAGCCACCAATGTAGTTCCTGCTTGCATGTGTCCGTAATCAGAATAAAATGGGAGAGTGGGAGATGCTGCAGTGACCACTGTGAGAAAAGCAGCCACTGAAGAACCCTCAAGTGTAGTCTGGCAAGGGGAACTAGCATGATCGTGGCAACCATGGTCCCTAATAACATGAGGACCACTTTTGCCCTGACCTTCCTCAATGGTAGTAAGAAGTAGACCTGCTGTTGTAGAGACTGAATTCTTTCTTCTGATAAGAAGGCCCTCATGAGCACCATATCTAGTTTGGCGCCAATAAAAGTGACACGTTGCGAGGGCAACAAGGCAGATTTTTTCCAATTTAGAGTAATTCCTAACCGTTGGCACAGTGTAATGATGGCGTCCCTGGTCTGTAACAGTAGATGCCTGGTGGTGGCAGAAAGGAGCCAGTCATCCAGGTACGGAAACGCATGGAATCCCTGATGTCTCAAGTGAGCCGTTACCACTGCTATGCATTTGGTGAACACCCTGGGGGCTGTGATGAGACCAAAGGGCACAGCGCAAAACTGAAAATGACTGGCTCCCAGCTGGAGGCGTAAATGACTTCTCGATGCCCTGTCCATCTTGATATGGTAATAAGCATCTTTGAGGTCGATGGAGCACATCCACACATCTTTCCCTAATGGAGGGAGTATTGACTTGTACGGTGAGACCATGTGGAACTTGGACTTTTGTACATGAAGATTCAATTGGCTGAGATCCAAGATGGGTCTCAGGTCCCCTGTTCTTTTCAGCACCAAAAAGAATCTAGAGTAAGTCCCTAATCCTACTTGGTCTGCAGGGACAGGCTGGATGTCTCCCTCTGAAAGCAACTTTTTTATTTCTAAAGTTGCAGAATACCTGTAAATGGGTGGAACGTCTGGGATGCTCTTGGATGGCGGGGGAGGAGAAGAGAAGGGGATATGATAACCTCTGAAAATTATCTTTAATACCCACTCGTCTTGGGTGACTTCTTGCCAGGCTTCTGGGTATAAAGAAATGCGACCCCCGACCGGCTCCAGAGACACACAGTCGGGCCTCCCTTCAAGAGCGCTGGTAGGGAGAAAGTACAGTTTTGTACCTACCATAAATGTAGATGTTCGAGTGTTCACACTGCTGTAGTCACCACACTTGGGTTATCCTGCCGTCAGGCGGTCCCGCAGTCAGCCAGAGTTCCAAAGTCTTGGTCCGGCGTCAGTTGCTGTCGCTTCTTCCCTAACGTCAGTGTGCCAGGGGTATATAAGATGCATCCAACGCCATTTTCTTCAGTTTTTCTTGCCTCAGATGTCAGGTGACCCCCAGTAGGTGGGCAATACATATTGCCAATGAAACATGTAAAGAAAATACAAAGAATACCTTCAGTTACAAGCAAATACACCACAAAGGTTGTATCAGATAGAAAGGTATAGAAAAGTTCAGCTAGTTCAGAGGGGACGGAGGGAGGGTAACCTGGACTGCAGCAGTGTGAACACTCGAACATCTACATTTATGATAGGTGCAAAACTGTACTATGTTCATCGTGTTCCACTGCTGCAGTCATCACACTTGGGTTGAATCCCAAAGCTAAGGATGGGTGATGGATTTAAACAGGGTTTGGAGAAGCTAGTAGGCCCTGCAGAACTGCAGTGGCAAAGCCAGCTCTAGTCTTAGAGTATAGAGGTAAGTGATAGTGTATGGGGAAGGTGTGCACTAAACTCCAAGTTGCAGCTTCCAAAATATCCTTGTTTGGTACCCCCCTGAGAAAGGCTGTTGATGTAGCTGTAGCCCTGGTGGAGTGGGACCTAATGCTAGCAGGTACCGGTTTCCTATGATGTGTGTAGCAGAAACGTATACAATATCCTATCCATTTTAAAATGGTTTGTTTTGAGATAGCTTTTCCTTGTGATCCTGCAGCATAGGATAAAAAGAGCTGGTCAGATTTTCTGAAAGCCTTAGTTTCATCCAAGTAGTAACATAATTGCCTGTGAATGTCCAAAGAGTGCAGGAGTCTTTCTCCTTTGTTCTGGGGGTTTGGGAAAAAGGTGGGTAAATGAATGGTTTGGTTTAGGGCCACACTGGATACCACCTTTGGCATAAAGGAAGGGTTAGTCTGCAGAGCGACTCTGTCTTGATGAAAAATGAGGAAAGGCTCCACTGCCATTAGGGCCTGTAGCTCTGAGACTCTTCTAGCTGAAGTTATTGCTAGCAGCAGGGCAGTTTTCCATGATAGAAACTTTAAATCAGCTGAAATAGCTGGTTCAAAGGGCGGCAGTGTAAGCTTTTCCAGAACAAAGTTGAGATCCCAAGTTGGTGTTGGTGCTCTCCTGGGCGGTCATGTTCTTAGCCCCTCTGTGGTACTGTCTTAGGAGTGGATGTGAAAATAAAGGAGGATCCGTGTTGTAGTGAGCTGAAATCGCTGAGGCGTGGATCTTAATAGATGAAAAAGAAAGTCCTTCGTGCAACATCTCAGTTAAATATTGTAGAATCTGAGGAATGTTTGGAGCAAGGGGAATTTGGCCTTTAGCCTGGTTCCAGGCGCAAAATCTTTTCCATTTTTCTGAATAGGCTTTCCTGGTGCTGGGCCTCCTGGCCTCCAGAATGACATACAAAACAGCTTTAGATAGAGGTGTTGGCTGGTTGTTTAGGTAATTTGCCATGCAGCCAGATTTAAAGTCTTGAGCTGGCTGTGTGGAATCTGATTGTTTTTCTGAGTGAGCAGGTGAGGAATTTGTGGTAAAATACATGGTGGGCCGTGGGCCATGTTCCTTAGTATTGGATACCAGTGCTGGCGTGGCCAGTCTGGAGCAATGAGTATAATTTGTGGCCTCTCTAATCTGACTTTCAGCAGCACCTTTGCTAGAAGAGGCAGTGGAGGAAAGGCATACATTGTTAATGTTTTCCAACTGAATGAGAGGGCGTCCACTTTCCAAGCTATTGGGTGGAATGTCCTTGTGCAAAATTTTCGAAGTTGGTAGTTTTGGGCGTTGGCAAACAGATCTATGTCTGGGCATCCCCATTTCTGAGTTAACACTGCAAATACTTGTGGATCTAGTTTCCACTCGTGGGGATCCATGATGTTTCTGCGTAGGTTGTCTGCCAATGTGTTTTTCTTTCCTGGCAGGAATTGTGCTTGTAGTTGAACTTGGCAAGTCAGTGCTGTGTTCCACAAGGTCATTGCTTGCCTGCATAGGGGGTAGGAGTGTGTGCCCCCTTGCTTGTTTATGTACCACATTACTGTGGTATTGTCCGTCTTTATTAGGAGTTGTCCTGGATGTAAGAGGTTTTTGAAAGCTGTTAGGGCATTCTGTACAGCTAGCATTTCTTTTTGATTGATATGCAGATGCCTTTGATCTGTATCCCATTTGTCCTGAATGCACTGTCCTGCCATGCGTGCTCCCCAGGCATAGTCTGATGCATCTGTTGTTATAGTTTGCCTGGCTGTGGGGCAAGGTAAAAGGCTGACCCTTGTTGAGGTGACATGCCTGTGCCCACCATAGAAACTCCTGTTGAAGGCAGGGAATGAGTGATATCATTGTTTCCAAGCTGTTGCTGTGCTGAGTCCATACGCTTTTCAGGTACCATTGTAATTTCCTCATATGCAGTTTTGCAAATGTTATTAGGAGTATGAAGATGCCATGAATCCCAAGGCCTGCAGAATTTTTCTTGCAGGGAGTTGGGTCTTTGTTGCCATCATTTTGAAGTATTGAGTCAGCTGTTGTTGCTTGTCTGGCATGAGATAAGCCATCTGGGCCATTGTATTCAAGCTGGCACTCAGGAATATTATGTTCTGTGAGGGCACTAGTTTTGATTTATTTTGGTTTTCTGTGTACCCTAGGCAACTTAAAAGGTGTTTGACAAACGCCAGATGCTTTAAAAGAATGTCCTTGCTTTCTGCTTGAATAAGGCAGTCATCCAGGTATGGGTATATTTGAATTCCTCTTTGTCTGCAGTATGCAATTACTGGTGCCAGGCATTTTGTGAAGACCCTGGGCGCAGTAGATAAGCCAAAGGGCAGTGCAGAGAATTGATAATGGGTTGAACCTGCAATGAAACGGAGGTATCTTCTGCATTTTTGTCTGGTAGGGACATGCAGGTATGCTTCCTTGAGATCCAACATTACTAGCCAGGCCTTCTTGCCCAGCATGGGAAGAAGCTGCTATAGTGTTAGCATCTTGAATTTGGGTACTTGCAGATAGGTGTTTAGAACTGAAAGGTCCAGAATGGGTCTCCAGGCTTTGTCCTTTCTGGGGACTAGAAAGAGTCTTGAGTAAAATCCTTGTCCTTGTTCCTGTGTAGGTACCTGTTGAATGGCTCTCATGTCCATGAGAGCTGTAATTTGTTTTTGTGCCTCCGCCCCATTGATTTGGTGGCAGGTTTGGCATTCCTTTTATCCTTGGCAAGGTGTGAAAGTGGAATCTGTATCCTTGCGAGACAATGCTTAGGACCCATTTGTCTTTTGTGATGATGTGCCAGTTGTCTTCAAAAAGTGCTAATTTTCCTCCCAAGGGAGCTGCCAAGAGAGATTTGCTTGGCAATCTGAGGGTTAAGTCATTGTGTTTGTGTTCTGTTAGCTTGGGGCCTGTCTTCTCCTCCTTTCTGGGTAGTGGCACCCCATTGGCGAGGTTTGTAAGGGCCTTGTGACTGACCTCTGCCCCTTGGGCATCTGTATTTGCCCCTCTGTGGTCTGTCAGAAGCTGGAAAGGACCAGTTTTTTGTTGGCCAATTTCTGTTGAAACAAGGGGTTTAAACCTGTAAAAAATCCTTGACCGTCTGCATAGATTTTGCCTTATCCACCATTTTCTTTAAAACCTCTTCTGCTTTTACACCAAATAAAACATCCTGCTGTAAAGGTGCATCCAATAACTTTGCTTTAACATGATCAGGCAGGGCTTGTTCTTTTAACCAAGCATGTCTACGTATGACAGACCCAGTCACTGTTGCTCTACAGGAAGCTTCCAATGAATCAAATCCACATTGTAAAGTATGTTTTCCCACCTGTTCAGCTGCATGTAACAAATCCTGCATTTCCTTGAAATCAGGCTGCTCTGAATGTGTGTTCATTTTTTGTTTTAATTGAGACATTAGGAATTGCTGATATTTCAGCATGTGAAACTGGCAATTTAAGGCTCTCATAGCTAGAGTAGCTGAGGTGTATACCTTCTTTCCCTATCTATCTAGTGCTCTGGAATCCCTTTCAGAGGGTACAGGATTTTTAGCAATAGAGGCCTTAGCCCCTTTGGGACCCTGGGAAATGGTTTCTGGGTCAGCAACAGGGCTTTTATATAGGAATTTGTGTGAGTCAGGGACTCTGTAGTATCTGTCTGGTTTGGCTGGAGCAGGAGGTAGAGAGTCTGGGGTAAGACTAGATTCTAAGTAAACATCATCCACAATGTCTAACACGGGAGGGACAGCAAGTGGTCTGTGCTGGGGTAGTAAAAGGAACTCTCGGAGCCTTTTCTTAGAATCAGAGTAATCCTGGCCTTCCCAGTGGAAATGTTCCCTTCATGGTATGTAAAGTTTCCCCAAAGGAGTAGACTTCTGGGGGAGATGCTGAGGGAATAGACTCTTCAGCATCAGAATCTTCATAAGGGGGAAAAGAGTATTCCTGTTCCTCAGAAGAATCCGAGGAAATTGAAACCTGGTCAGAGGAAGCATAATCCTCCTCTTGTCTTGGCCTTTTATCAGGAGGGGGATGGGAACCCCCTGATTAGGGTAATTAAATCTTCAGCCATCTTAAGCATCTGTTTCTTAGGCATGGGGCCTTGTACTGGAGACTGATATACAGTCTTTTTTGTTTTTAAAGGAGTTTTTAGCTTAGCATAAGATTTAATGGTGAGTGTAGTCGGTCTGAAGACACCTTCTGCAACCAAAGGTGTTTCTACTGCACCGGATTCTCCTTCTGCTCTGGAGTTGGAAGGGCCTAATGAAGAAGGCTGCGGCGGCCTAGTATTCTCCGCTTGTGAATCAGAAGCCGTCTGGGGTTCTAAATCAGTGGTCGTCAGGGGCTGCGTAGGCGCCTCACTGAAAACCAGCGACAGGCCCAGCAGAGGCCTCGGAGTCTGGTTTAGGTCTAGGCTGCCTGTCCTTATCCTTGCGTATTTTATGCATGCCGGTCGTCGGTTGCTCCGACGGCATGGTATAATTAGTTCGTTTATTAAACCTAGCACAAAACCGACAACCTGTGACGTCATGGTCTGGGCCTAGGCAAGGAAAACAATAAGAAAAAAAGTCCTTATGCGATATTTGCTTCCCACAAGAAATGCAATTGTTAACTTTTTCTGACATTGGACTGAGGCAAGAAAAGGTTCCCCAACGGGGTACTTAGCTTTATTGAAGACTTCGGTCTGAAATTCGATTTGAAAATCTCAGGAGTCGGCCAACCGGCACTTGCGAACTACTTCTGCTTTGGGCACCGCGCAGCAAGAAAGACTGAAGAAAATGGCATCGGATGCATCTTATATACCCCTGGCGCACTGACGTCAGGGAAGAAGCGACAGCAACCGATGCCGGACCAAGACTTTGGAACTCTGGCCGACTGCGGGACCGCCTGACGGCAGGATAACCCAAGTGTGATGACTGCAGCAGTGTAACACGATGAACATCCACAAAAGGAATCACTGTCCCCCTGGTTACGTGGGTCTCCTCTGCCTCTAGGGCGGCGTCTACCTGAATTTCCACCCCCTCCCCTGCCTCCGAAGGGGGAATCACTTTGATTGCCATGAAAAAAAACCTCTACGACTTCCTGAACCACATTTTCCCACCCTTCTGGCCCTTGGGGTAAGGTCTAGAAGGCATGGAAAAATGGACTCCAATGGCAGACAGGGTTTTTCCTTCCTGCTCGCACCTAGTGAGAGTGTCCTTCACCTTGGTTCCGAACGATGAACCATCAAATGGGGCATTGGTGAACGTAGACTTGAAGGCCTCCGCAAAATTGCACAGGCGCATCCAGGAGTGTCCCCGCAGCCCTACTCGCTCCATCTGCTGCATATGAGATCAGCCTCATGGACGAGTTTGTAAGGCAATTTACGGTAGACATCTGTGCATTGACCTTCTGTGCCACGGCATCAGAAATGTTACCCTGTAGAGAATTTCCTAGCTCTTTTAGGAGCTCTCTCTGAAGCTTCGTAAAATGCGTCATGTAGTTCAGTGACTGCAGTGTAAAGGCCGCTGAGGTAAACACACGCTTCCCATACCTGTCCGTAGCCTGGGACTCCTTGTTAGGCGGATGGACGGTAGACGAAGTTTCAGCAAGTTCCTTCTTGGTGGCCGCTGCCACCACCATGACATCTACTGGAACGCTTTTAGATAGATACTCCTTGTCAGAGGGGGCGGACAAAAACTTATTGGGTCTCCTTGGGACCGGTTCCACAGTGTCAGGAGTTTCCCACACCTTTCAACAGACAAGATCTAATAGCTCATCAAAAGGGGGAGAAACCCAAGAGGCAGAGGGTTGAGACCCGAAAGCCTTCAGGAACACAGACTCCTCATCAGAAGGGGATTTGGATGGCCAGCCACCTCTCTGCTTCAAAATCTCTAGGATAACTGAAAAAAAAATATCTTCAGAAGACGACTTGGGGGACCCCTCTGACTCCTCAAGATTGGTATCTGATGTGAGAGACTCATCCGGTGAGTCAAGGTGTTTCCTCTTACACAATCTCTTTCTGGCAGGCTCCTCAGGCAAAAACTCTGGGGAGACATCAGAAAGTTGGGGACCACTCATGGAGGAATCCTGAGGCTTAGGGTCTCTGCTGCCCATGGATAGAGCGTGATCCAAAACTGACACCGGTGCTGGAGGGAGCGGAGTATCGGTGCCGTAGGATGCAGCTGATGACCCGGCCAGCACACTCCTCATAACCTCAAAGGTTGATTCCCCCGGCTCCGAAGGCCGACTAACTGAAGATGAAATAGTAGTAGCCCTCGGCGCCGAGAAGATGAGGTCTGAAGCCGATGTCAGGTCCAAGCTCACTCGGTCCGAAGCACAGACAGGAAGGCTCAGAACCGATGAAGATCGATCCGAGACCTCCCCCTCCGGTCCGACCAGAGAACTGTGAACCCTCGACCCTGTGGATGGAGCCAACGGGGTCGGAGCAGAAATCGGAACAGAGAGGCCAGACAAGGCTCCTGGAACCGACCTAACGATGCCCGACGGCACCGACAACTCTGGCTCCTAAGGCTGAGAAAGGCTTGGAGGAAGAACAACAAAGGATGAAGAGGCCATAAGCTCCAGTGCCAACTGGGTCGGAGCCAAAATTAATTTGGCCAACACCGATGACTGAAGCAGTTTCTTCACCACCTTATCAACGTCCTCATCGGAAAGGGTCCTGAAAGATAAAAATAGGAGATCTGGAGCTCCCTACAGAAGGGGACTAGCATGAAGGAGAACCCGGTTGAAAACTGGAGACTGGCTCTGAACCAAAATATCTGTGACCGGCTCCGAAAGGCAGCGATATGGACTTAGTCAAGAGACTACCTTCTTTCGGCACCGAGGGCAATGGAACCGAAGACGGAGAAGCTGTTGTAGCAACTTTATCTGGTGGCTCCGAAGAAACACACGGAGCTGGAGAGCGCTTCTTGGAAGTCTTTTTGTCCTTTTTAGCTGTAGAGGATAATGCACTGGAAGACTTAGCCAAGTTTTCCTCGAAGGAGTGTTTAAACAGTCCTTTCAAAATGAGCTTGTTCTTCCTCTTCTCCTGTAGCACACGGGGACTGAAGGAATGACAAAACAAGCAGGACTCTTGGAGGTGAATAGCCCCCAAGCAGTACAAGCACACAGGGTGCGCATCAGTTAAAGACATTTTATTGCTGCATTCAACTCACTTTTTAAAGCCCAAAGGCCTGTGTTCCTTAGGATCCTTGGACATACTGAAAGGAACAAATTAATACGTACATGCACTAGACCCAACTAACAAGAAACAGAGCCTCTAACTCAAACGGGCAAGAAACCGGTGAGAAAATAACAGGGAGAACTAGGTCCTCTAACTTAAATGGGCCTAGCCCGGGGAAACAAAGGCAGGAAAGCACCACTAGCCAGACACAACACTAAAAGCTAACAGAATGGAGCACCAAACCAAAGACCACACAGAAACAATGGGGAGGACAAGGTCCTCTAACTTAAACGGGCCTAGCCTGTGGGGAAAGGAAAACGAACAGGATACCCAAACAGCCAGACAAGGGCACAAAAAACAGCCAGAGAAACAAATACAGGCAGTAAAAACACCACTACCACACACACAGAGCTATGAAGATAGCTTTTTTGAGCAACAAGTCAACAATTTATAAAAATTTTTATAAACAATATACTTAGCCACGGCCAAAAGCAAAACCACGTCTGAGCTTAACGAGCGGCAAACGATATCTGGGGAATAGACCTGTTGCACGATGGGATTCCTCTTAGCCATGAGCCAATTGAAGACTTTGAGCTAGAGTATGGCCGAGTCGGAGCCAACCCACGGGTAAGAATGAAGGCGAGATTGGACTACATAACATTTAATAGTTTAACCTTTTAATCTATAAATGAAAATAAGTGGCTTTAATTTCATATATACCTAAAAGAATCAAACTCTAACATTTTAAAAAGGGAACTGGTAATCATTAGAATTAGGGAAAGAAAGAAATGATTTATCTTGTAAAAAGTAATATTCAGCACCTGTTCATAATTATTCAAACACTTCTTTAAATTAATAATTCATAACCATGAAATACATTGATTTTTTTATTTGTCCTTCAATATTTTTACTGTTTTTGTCTTTTATTAACCATCTCTTGTTGCATTTGTCTTCAAAGAAGTTAATAGATTCCAGTCCATTTCTTCTGTTTTTTTTTTCTAGGATTTTATTTTTATGTATGAAGTCCATTGCATCTTCCAAGGTGTTAAAAATCTTCTTTCCTTCTGGGAGGTGAATCCTTATTTTTGCTGGAAACAAGATTTATGCTTTCATGTTATTTTTTAAGCTTTTAACAAGTCGCACACATGCTTTTCTCTTCGAGATCATTAATGTTGAACAGTCATTGTCAAATCTTGTAGTATTTTCTTTAATTTTAACTGGATAATTAGTCCATACAGCTCTTAAGACCAAAACCTTATCTTGACTTGAGAAAAATACAATCACTGACCTTGTTGAAGGTGTTTTTTTTAAAGATGATTTAGAAAGTGTTCTCTGCGCCCTTTCAATACCAAAGGAAAAAGCTTCAGGCGGGTTCAAAGTTTTAGGCAGCCAGGTATTAAGGAACTGAATCATATGGTCTCCCTTCTTCTTTTTCAGGAATCTCATAAATCCTATGTTATTCCTTCTAGATCAGTTCTCTAAGTCTTCCAGTTTTTCTGAGAGTAAGTTGTTTTGTTTCAGTAGAAATTCACTCCTGTTCTTTTTTTCCAAGTAATTTTTCAAAATCAGGCACTGCTTCTCCTATACTTGAGATTTGTGATGATTGTTCTTTAAGAGATTCACTCAACACTTCAACTTGTTTTTAACATGCCCCTTTAAAATTGTCAATTTTGCTTTCTAATTTATCTATCTTTACAGATAACTCACTGATGTTACCTAGTATAGCCCGTATGTCTTTTTTCATAGTGCTGTCCTGTACACAGGGCTTAGAGTGGCTCATTCTAAGACAATTCATTCTTTCTAGTTTTCTTGACAAGAAAAAGCAATTAAAAGAGTTTTGAACTTATTTTTTGTAGTGAATCTTTCAGTAGATGTTCAACTATAAATCCATCAAGTTTTGAAATGTTCTATTTGAGTTTTTAGTAAAAATCCTGTCAGACATATTACAGTGAAGCAGAGCTTAAAACAGTGCTGTTAACTGCTCACCATCTTGGCCATGCCCCCAAATGTGCATATCTTATAGTAAAGTATTTTTAGTTGTTCTTATATGTAATAAAGTTAAAGTAAAGAGATGCCCTTTTTCTTCCTCTTCTCTTGCCTCCTCCTTTTTTTGGTATTAAGAAATAAAGGCATTACAGTGCAAAAACAGAAAAAAGCTAGACAAAACCATGTTTGAGTTATCAGGCTGCAATACTGGGTTGTTGAGTTGAGGGATAGGGTGTAAAGGTACACAGACCATAATATATGTTGAGCTGCTTTGTTTTCTTACTTTTGCATAAGTGAATGTCTAGATTAAGACTCCTTGTTTAATCTAATGACAAATTTCAGGTGGAAAGAAGTAAATATGAGAACACTAGATATAAAAAAAGGTTTTCCTAGAACAATAAATGCTTCACAGCTTGACTTTCAGACTGCAACAGAGGACTACATTTTTCCCTTACTTTCCCATGAGGCAAGGTGATAATAAATCAATAAAAGATGGAACACTGTTTTTCAAGGCTAAAAGTTAATGATTTCTGAAAGTATACAGCTAGTTTTCACATATGGGAAGGGGGGGGGGATAAAGAGAAAAAAGAACACTACCAATTAATGTAAGCAAAAGCATAGGGAGTAACGTGTCTCAGCATGGATAATCTTATATTTCAGGTTAATTAGGGAATGTGTAAGCAGCTATTTGGCACAAATGTTCCCATTAGGAGGGTTAAACTTCATTATTTGCAGATATTTACAGCTGTGTGTGCTTATATTAAATTAACAGATTATGGGGTGTGCTTAGTTTTTGTTTGAAGGTTTTTACTACAAAGTCTTGTAAAATGTGACACGGGTTCCAATGTTGATGAAAAGAAAAAAATGTATAAATGATTAACCTGTCAAACATTAATGGGTACATGTAACACAAAAGCTGGAAAATAGGCATTTAAAAATCTGCCACATATAATAGGTGGGAATGACTTCTTCTTATAATACCAACTATTCTCTTGGAATGTGAATGGTCTCCAAGTATAGACAAAAAAATAAAGAATATTTAATTATATTAAGAAATCCAGAGTGCAAGCAGCAATGCTACAGGAGACGCATTTGAAAATAACTGAGCATGTGGACGATATACAAAAAGGCTTCAGAATGGATATTCTGCAGAATATCAGGGACAAAGGACAAGAGGAGTACTTATATTAATTACTGTCAGATATGAAAATATATGGTATGAAATGCATGAATTCAGTAGTAGGGATGCAGACAGAATTTGTATATTATTCCCACAAGATACAATAACTGGGCTAGATTTGATATAAATTATATTTCCTAGGAACACGTCCATTTGCTTGAGAACTTTGATACATATCCAATCACTGTTTCACATCATGCACCAATAATTACCAAGATAAAAATATAATAAAATAAAGATGAGACAATGGCACTTCTCTACCTACTGTTAAAAAGAGAATAATTTAAGGAATAGATAGTGGGAATTATCTGAGAGTTATTTGGGAAGATGGAAAGTACTTCAGGAGTTGTAGCTAGTAATTAGGTTAACATGAAAGTGAAGTTTAACATAGGATAGAATTAAAAGAAAAAGAGATCTGGTTAAGAAATAGGAATTATTTAGAGGGACAGACAAAAGTTAGTGTTACAAAATAAGGGGAATCTCACAGAACAAGAAGAGGAACAATTGCAAAATACTAATGAGAAAATAAGGGAGTACCTGGGTAATATGCGTAAGTTTAGAAAGACTGCTGCAACTATTTTTGATAGCTCCAGAGCACAAAAACTTCGGGCACAACTTTGGCAACAGAAAATAGAAAGGGTTATTGCTAAACTTAAGGAACTTATAACAAGAAAAATAACTAGAGATCCTGTAGAGGTATTTGAGATATTTTGAAAATTGTATGCAAATCTGTATAAAGCAAAGAAGTGGTAAAATCATGAAAAAGCACAAATGGAAATGTTTATGGAAGAATTAAATATATCACAGTTAGAGGTAGATAAGGCTCAGCAACTAACAGTTAAGATAGGAGGAGATGAGATAAAGATGTTGATGTATAAACCAATCTACTGGAAAGTCTCCATGAATAGATGGTATTCCGGTGGAAGTTTGGAAAAGTACAGTTTTGTACCTACCATAAATGTAGATGTTCGAGTGCTAATACAGCTGCAGTCATAACAGATGGATTTTCCTGTCAGGCGGGTCCTCGGTCGGCTGAATTCCAAAGTCTAGGTCCGCCGTCGGTTGTCGTCGCTTCCTCCCTGACGTCAGTGCGACAGGGGAATAAAAGATCCTGCCAATGCTATTTTCTTCAGTTTTTCTTGCCCCAGATGTCAGGTGCCCCCAGAAGGAAGGCAATACATAAAATTATGTAATAAATGCAATGCAATATAATCAAAAAACAGTAGTTGCAAGCAAATACATCATAAAAGAATACCCCAAACAGGTTGTATGAGGAGGTGTTAGCCGTTAGGCCTGTCCCAAGAGGGGAAGGAGGGAGGGAAACCTGGACTGCAGCTGTATTAGCACTCGAACATCTACATTTATGGTAGGTACAAAACTGTACTATGTTCATCGTGCATACAGCTGCAGTCATAACAGATGGGTAGAATCCCAAAGCTATAAAAGGGGTGGTAGGCACTAGGTGGAACTAGGAGGAGCCAGGATGCCCTGCAAGACTGCAGTGGCAAAGCCTGCTCTAGATTTGGAGTATAATGGTAGGTGATAGTGCTTGGAGAAGGTATGTATGGAAGTCCAAGTGGCTGCTTCCAAAATATCTTTGGTAGGAACCCCCCTGAGGAAAGCTGCAGAGGTAGCTGTGGCCCTTGTGGAGTGAGATCTGATGCCTGCAGGTACAGATTTACCATGAAAAGAGTAACAAAAGCGTATGCAGTGGGCTATCCACTTTGAGATTGTCTGTTTGGAAATAAGCTTCCCTTGAGCTCCTGCAGCATAGGATACAAAGAGTTGCTCAGATTTTCTGAAAGGCTTTGTTCTGTCCAAATAATAATGCAGCTGTCTGTGAATGTCCAAGGAATGTAGTAGTCTTTCCCCTTTGTTTTGAAGATTAGGGTAGAAGGTAGGTAAGTGGATAGCCTGATTCAAGGCTATCCTGGATACTACCTTTGGCATAAAGGACGGATTGGTTCGTAAGGTAACTCTGTCCTGATGGAAAATGATGAAAGGCTGCACACAGCCATGAGGGCTTGTAGTTCCGAAACCCTGCAAGCTGAAGTGAGTGCCAGGAGGAAGGCTGTTTTCCAAGACAAGTATTGCAGTTCTGTTGAAGCAGCTGGCTCAAAAGGAGGCAAGGTCAGTTTTTCTAGTATGAAATTGAGGTCCCAAGCAGGTACTGGTTGTTTCCTTGGGGGTTTTATATTCTTAGCCCCTCTGAGGAACTGTCTTAAGAGGGGGTGAGAGAATAAAGGAGTATCAGTGTTGTATTCTACAGAAATGGCTGAGGCATGGATTTTGATGGAGGAGAATGAAAGGCCATTGCTTAGCATCTCAGCTAGGTACTGTAATATTTGGGGTAAATTCAGTATTCCAGGATTCTGACCCTTTTTCTCATTCCAGGCGCAAAACCGTTTCCATTTTGCAGAGTAGGCTTTTCTTGTAGAAGGTCTTCTGGCCTCCAAAATGACATCCTGCACCTCCTTGGAGAGTAGAGCCTGTTGTGAATTTAAGGAATCTTCCATGCGGCTAGATTGAGTGTTTTCAGCTGACTGTGAATAGTTTTGAAGTTGTGCTGAGTCAGTAGAAGAGGCATTAGAGGCAGGATCCATGGTGGGGAATGCGTCAGGCTTTTCAGGAGTGGGTACCAGTGTTGTCTTGGCCAGTCTGTAGCAATGAGAATCATCTTTGGTCTGTCTGCTCTGGTTTTTAATAGAACTTTGGGCAGCAGAGGGAGAGGTGGAAAGGCATAAACTGTCATTGTTGCCCAACTGAAGGAGAGTGCGTCCACTTTCCAGGCCTGTGGATGAAAGGTCCTTGAGCAGAATTTTGCCAATTGGCGATTTCTGTGGGAGGCAAAGAGATCTATGTCTGGCCTTCCCCATGCTTGAGTTATCTTTGTGAAAACTTGAGGATGCAACTTCCATTCGTGTGGATATGTCATATTTCTGCTTAGGTTGTCTGCCAGTGTGTTTTCCTTGCCTGGCAGGTACTGTGCTTGAAGCTCGATTTGTAATTCCAGAGCCATGTTCCAAAGAGACATGGCTTGCCTGCATAGGGGTATGAATGGGTACCTCCCTGTTTGTTTATGTACCACATTACTGTGGTGTTGTCCGTCCTTATCAATAGCTGGCCTGGATGCAGTAGGTCTTTGAAAGCTAAAATAGCATTTATTACTGCTAGCATTTCCTTCTGATTGATGTGTAGGTGCTTTTCTTTTTGGGACCATTTGCCCTGAATGCACCGATCTGTCATGTGCGCCCCCCAGGCGTAGTCCGAGGTACCTGTTGTGATGATTTGATTTGCTTGAGGCTTGCAGAATGGGAGACCTGTGTTTCTTTGGCATGCTTGAGCCCACCACAGAAATTCCTTTTGAAGACATGGAATTAGTGGTATTACTGTTTCCAAACTGTGGCTGTGCTGAGACCATAGGTTTTTTAGGTACCATTGAAGCTTCCTCATATGCAGCTTTGCACATGGGATTTGTAGGATGCAAGATGCCATGAATCCCAGAGCCTGCAGGATTTTCCTTGCAGTCAGCCTGGTGAAAGTTGCCAGTTTTCTGAAGTATTGAGTTAGTTGCCCTTGTTTCTCTGGCATGAGGTAGGCCATCTGGGTGTTTGTATCCAAGCTGGCACCCAGGAAAATTATTGTTTGAGAGGGTATTAGCCTTGATTTCTTTTTGTTGACTGTGTATCCCAGAGAATTCAACATTATTACAAACGCCAGATGTTTCATAAGTATGTGCTTGCTGTCCGCTTGGATCAGGCAGTCGTCCAGATATGGGTATATTTGTATCCCTTGAAGTCTGCAGTAGGCAATTACTGATGCCAGGCATTTCGTGAACACTCTGGGCGCAGTAGATAAGCCAAAGGGCAATGCAGAGAATTGATAATGGGTTGAACCTGCAAGAAATCTGAGGTATCTTCTGCAATCTTGTCTGATTGGGACATGCAGGTATGCCTCCTTGAGGTCCAATGCTACCAGCCAAGACTTCTTGCCCAGCATGGGAAGAAGCTGCTGTAATGTGAGCATCTTGAATTTTGGCACGAGTAAAAATGTGTTTAGGATGGATAGGTCCAAAATAGGTCTCCAATCTTTTCCCTTCCTTGGTACCAGGAATAGTCTGGAATAAAAACCTTGACCCTGTTCTTGTACAGGTACCTCTTGAATAGCTTTCATATCCATGAGATCTGAAATTTGTTTTTGTGCCTGTGCCCTTTGATTGTGTGGCAGGTTTGGCATGCCTCTCATTTTTGGAAGGGTGTGAAAGTGAAATCTGTAGCCTCTGTCTATAATGTCCAGAATCCATTTGTCTTTTGTGACAATATGCCAATTTTTCGAAAATAATGCCAGTTTTCCACCTAAAGGTGTTGCCATTTGAGCCTTGCTTGGCATGCAAAGGGGAAAGTCATTGGTTCTGCTTTCTGAATGGCTGTGAACTATCCTCGCCACCTCTTTGTGTGGGTGCTTGCCATTGTCTGCCTCTAAATGAACCTTGAGATTGCCCTCTGCCCCTCGGGCGCCTGTATCTACCTCTTTGGGGTCTGTCCGTGGCTGGAAAGGACCAATTTTTGGAAGGCCAATTTCTACTGAAACGTGGAGGTTGTACCTGTAGGAAATCTTTTACTGTTTGCATTGATTTTGCCTTCTCCTCCATTTTCTTTAATACCTCCTCAGCTTTAACACCAAACAATACATCTTTTGCAGAGGGCATCTAGTAATTTAGCTTTGACATGATCTGGTAAGGTTTGCTCTTTGAGCCAGGCATGTCTACGTATGACTGATCCTGTAACAGCAGCTCTACATGAGGCCTCTAAAGTATCAAAACCACTTTGCAAGGTATGTTTACCCACTTGTTCTGCACTATGTATCAAATCCTGCAACTCCTTCAAATCTGGTTGTTCAGGTTGTGACATTTTGTTTCTCAACTGTGATAACAGAAATTGCTGGTACTTTAACATATGGAACTGACAGTTTAATGCCCTCATGGTTAAGGTGGCCGAGGTGTAAACCTTTTTCCCCCATCTCTCTAAAGCTCTTGAATCTCTCTCTGAAGGTAATGGATTTTTAGCAGTGGAGGCCTTAATTCCCTTGGGACCCTGTGATATAGTTTCTGGGTCAGCCGCACGGCTTTTGTATAGGAATTGGTGTGAGTCAGGAACCCGGTAATACCTGTCAGGCTTGACTGGAGCTGGAGGTAAAGAATCTGGGTTAAGACAGGCCTCCGAATACACGTCATCTAGAATGTCTAAGACAGGAGGTATAGCCAGAGGCCTGTGCTGAGGGAGCAAGAGGAAATCCCTAAGCCTTTTCTTGGAGTCTGAGTACTCTTGGCCTTCCCAGTGGAAGTGTTCCCTCAGGGTATGTAAGGTTTCCCCAAAAGAGTAATCCTCAGGGGGGGAGACAGAGGGAATGGACTCCTCTGCATCAGAATCTTCAAAAGGGGAGTAAGAATGTTCCTGGTCTTCAGAATGCTCTGAAATAATGGAGGCCTGGTCCGAGGAGGGGGATTCTTCCTCCACTCTGGGTCTTTTGTCCAGGGGGGGTTGAGAGCCCCTAATAAGAGTAATGAAATCCTCAGCCATTTTGAGCATCTGCTTTTTAGGCATGGGGCCTTGAGAAGGGCCCTGTGGAGCTTGTTTAGTATGCATGGCTGATTTAGACTTGGTGAAAGCCTTGATGGAAAAAGAAGAGGAAGGCCTGTAGACACCTTGAGAGGTGGCAGGTCTATCTAAACTCTGAGTTTCACCGCCAATAGTGGCTTCGGTATCTGTAGTCGGGATGTGGGCCGAAGGGCCTGCGACCTCGGGCACAGAAGACACCGCCAATGAAGTGTCGTCGGTAGTCAGGGGCTGCGTAGGTGCCTCAATGAGAACCGGACTACCTGTAGTTGGCTTTGGCGTGGTGTCGGTAGAAGTCGCGGAACTCGTATGTCGGTCCTTATCTTTGCGTCTTTTACTTAAAACTGGAGTCGGAGTATCCAATGACATAATGTAATTAAATTTTTTGCCAAAATAGTTTTGGACAAACTTCGCCCAACGCTTAATAGTGCGTCTGTTGAATGTAGCACAAAAACGACAGGCTGAGACGTCGTGGTCTGGGCCTAGGCAAGGAATGCAGAGGGAATGAAAATCCTTATGCGGTATTTGCTTCCCACAAGAAATGCAATTATTAACTTTGTCTGACATCGGTCTGAGGCAAGAAAAGTTTCCCCAACGGGGTACTTAGCTTTCAAGAAGACTTCGGTTGAAAAATATTCGTAATCTCAGGAGCTGGCCAACCGGCACTTGCGAACTGCTTCTGCTTCGGGCACCGTGCGGCAAGAAAGACTGACGAAAATGGCGTTGGCAGGATCTTTTATACCCCTGTCGGACTGATGTCAGGGAGGAAGCGACGACAACCGACGCCGGACCTAGACTTTGGAATTCGGCTGACCGAGGACCCGCCTGACGGCAGGAAAACCCATCTGTTATGACTGCAGCTGTATGCACGATGAACATCTAGAAGGGAAGACCGTGATAAAGATCTGGAAGGTTTTGTTTAGCAGTACTTTAAAAGGAGGGAATTCACTAACATCACAGAAAAAGCTTTTAAAAGGAGGGGATTTACAAACATAACAGAAAAAAGTGTGGGGGCTGTAACACCTAAACACAATAAAAAGACCCATCTGATCCAACTTCATGTAGGCCCATTTCAATTTTAGACCATGATGGTATGGCTGAAAGAATGGCAAAGATGATGCCAAAATTGATAGGTATGGACCAATGTGGTCTTGTGCAGGAGAGGCAAACATTTGACAACATTAACAGAAAAATGATGATCCAGAGGGAAGGAGAATTAAGAAAATAACACTGTTACTGGTGGGTACTGATACAGAGAAAGCATTCAACAGAGTAAGCTGGGATTTTATGAGTAGAGCAATGGAAACATTTGCATTTCCTGATACATAATAAGGTTAATTAGAAAGATATAAGAGGGATCAGATGCAAAAATCACAGTGGGAGGGTTGCTGTCTGATAAGATGTGTCTGAAGAGAGGAACCAGGCAGGGGTGTCCTCTTTCCCCTTTGATATCTGCATTACATTTAGAACCACTAGCAAAGTAAACAAGGGACTCAGAGAATCAAAGATATAATTAGTATCGTGTTCAAGAAAAGTTGGCTTTATTTGCAGATATTACCTTGTCCCTGATGGAACCAGAAAAGGACATCTCAGTGTTGTGGAATATTCTGAACAGATCAGGATTTTTTTGGGATACAAAATTAATGAAGATAAAACAAAGGCTATAACTATAAAGTATGTACCCAAACGTAAATTGGTCCAGCAAAACCCACATTTATGAGGACATGATAAAAAATGAAGTATTTAGGAGTATGGATTAAAAAATAATTGGTTATGGCATCTAAGGATATGTGGGAAGAGACTAAGCAAAACATACAAAAACTGAAAAACTACAAGCTCTTGCCTATGGATATGGATGGCAATATACAAGCAGTAAAAATGTTTTTAGTTCCTTTAGTTTTATACAGAGGTCAGGCATGTTTTTATCAAGTAGAGAAAAAGTTGTAGATAGTAATTACTAAAGTTGAAGGATTTTAATATGGGAGGGAAAGAGTGCAAGAGTCAACTGGGACAAATTGATCTTCCCAATAGAAAAAGAAGTTATGTACTCACCATAATGTTCCATCTCTGCTGTCCATTTTCATTCTTTTTCAACATGTCAGCCTCTTTTTACAGCTTGTGGCTACTGCAAACTATCCAGCTCCTCCCTTACCTATAATGCTGTAGTCTCCTTCCATACTTCACTTCTTTGCTGCGTTTTCTTCATAAATAACAATGTAAGAAATAATGATTATATGAGAAACTGCTATCTGGAGCTCAAAAAGAGGAACTCTCATCCCTCCAGTATTCTCTCATTAGTCCAGAAGTCAAACAAGAACAGAAGGGGTTGAGGAAGAATGAAAATGGACAACACAGATGGAACATTATGGTAAGTACATAACTTCTTTATATGATGTCAATTTTCATTCGTTCCTCAACTTGTGGGACAGAGTTCCCCAGCTACCTGAATCTTGTGTGTACTCTAAGAAAGGATATTCCTGAGTACTGTTGAGCCAAAGTCGGCTCTTCCCCTAGAGACCAGATCAACTTTGTAATGAGCAATAAAAGTATGAGGATTAGCTCAAGTGGCTGCAGCACAGATATCATCCATGGAATATCTTGATAGAAATACTGAAGAGGTTGCCATGGATCTAGCTGAATGAGCTGTCAAGGGCTTTTACAGGCATGAACTCAATTTACTGAAGACAAAGGAAATGCATCAGTTAGCCACTTAACTAAATTTATTTTGGTAACTGGCTTTTGCAATCTTGATTCTGAAAAGGAGACAAATAACTGATCTGATTTTTTGAATTTGTCAGTTCTATGCAGATAGAAGCATAATTGTCTGTGAACGTCCAACAAACGTAAAATGTACTCCCCTTTGTTGGAGAAATTTGGAAAGAAGACTGGAAGGTTGATAGATTGATTATTAATGCTGGATCCTGACACCACCTTGGGAAGAAAAGATGGACTGGTTCTTAAGGACACTCTCTCTATATGAAAAATCAAATAAGGAGGTTTAGAAGATAAGGCTTGCAGTTCTGAAACTTTCCTAGCCTATGTAATGGCTACCAAAAATACTGTTTTCAAAGTTAAAAACTTTAATTCACATTTTGCAGCTGGTTCAAATGGTGACTGCGTCAGGGCTTGTAACACTAAATTTAAATCCCATGGTGGAGTAGGATCTTTAAAGGGAGGTTTCAGCAAAAAGGTTCCTTTCATAAATGCCTTATAGAATTGTGATGAAGCTAAGGTAGAACGGTCAACTCTGACATGAAAATTAGAAATAGCAGCTAACAGTACTTTAACTGCTGAGGAACTGGCCCCTTCATTAAAAATAGCAGTCAAAAATTAAAGAACTGTGGGTACAGGCTCTAAAAGGGGGTTGATGATTTTCTGTTGTGTGCAAAAAACAAATATTTTCCATTTACTTTTGTAAATCTTCCTAGTGGAAGCTTTGTGGGAAGACAAAAGAATGTGATGGATGGGGGAGAAGAGCCTGAGCTATCTGACTATCAATGGAATTGGAGAAACCATGCAGACAACTTTAGGCCCAAAATGTCCAGGTGAATCATGTCTGTCAAGTGAGACAGAAGGTCTGGAATTGGATCCAGGATTCAAGGAGGATGAACTAGATGAGGCCAAAGGAAGGGGAACTAAATATGGCAAGGCCAATAAGGGGCAATAAGGATTATTGTGGCCTTCAATTGAGAGGCTTTCTGAAGAAACTTGTGGATCAGAGGAGTTGGGAGGTAAGCATAAAGGAGACTGTTGAGGGCAATTGTAGACAGCATCTCTCTGTGACTCCCCCAATGGGGGGATCAGGACAAAAAAACCTGCTGCATTTGTTTAGGGAAAATGCAAAGAGGTCACTGCAAGGTTGGCCCCAATGCTGGAATATCTTCTCTGCAATTTTGTTGTTGAGAGACCACTCGTGACGCAATAGGAAGGGTGTGTTCAACTGGTCTGGTATCATGCTGGATTTCCCCAGAATATGCATTATCATTACAGACTGACTGGATGAGATCGCCCACTGCCACACTGAGTTTCTAGACATAAGGGGTAAAATGAGGCTCCTCCTTGTTTGTTGCTGTACCAGATATTGTCAATCTGAATCACAATAGTTCCTGAAGGGAGACAGTCTTGGAAGGCCTGCAACGCTAATTGGACTGCTGTCATTTCTAGGACATTGATATGCGTGTTGGATACTTCTGGGGCCGAGGTGCCTTGGACTGTCTTTCCCAAGAAGTGTCCCCCCCACCCAAATTGGGATGAGTCTGTGGTCACAATGACCTTGGGCTGAGGTAGTACAAATGTCTGGCCTGTTAAATCTATTCTGAGCAAATCCACCACCTGAGGTACCTTTTGCATGCCTGAGTTATTCTGACCTGGGAGGACAAGAGCTGGTACAGGATGGACCACTGGGTCACCAGGGTCCATTGAAGAATTCTCATATGGTATCTTGCCAATGGAACCAGAATTATGACAGCAGACATCGATCCTAAAGCCTGTAGAATCAGCTGGGCTGATAATGAGCAACACTGAATTATCTTTTTGGACTTCAAATTGAATTTTTGGTACCCTTGATAAGGGAAGGGAGGCTGTCACTGATACAGTGTTACACAAGGCTCCTAAGAATTCTAGCACTTGAGGTGGTCCTAGTTGAGATTAATTGTAATCCTAGGTGAGAGCACAAATGAAGTACATAATCTCTTGCACTGACCAGTAGATGCCTGGTCAGAGCAGTTAGGAGTCGGTTGTCCACATAAGGAAACACTCATTACCAATGTAGTCTCAAGTGAGCTACTACAACATATCTGAACACCCTAGGGGCTGTGGTGAGGCCAAAGGGCAGTGCTCTGAGTTGGTAATGACTGGCTCCCAGCCGGAAGAGTGGGTATCTCCCTGGATTGTCTGTTTATTTTTATGTGACAGTAAGCATCCTGAAGATCTATTCAGCACATCCAATTGTCCTTGTGCAGGAAAGGCAAAATGGACTGAACTGTGACCATCTGGAACTTTGTATACTGAACTGACTTGTTCAAGTTGTTGAGATCCAAAATTGGTTTCCAGTTCCATTTTCTTTGGCACTAAAAAGAATCTTGAGTAAGTTATGGATTCTCTCTGGTCTGGGGAGCTCCTCTAGGATAACTCTTTTTTTCTAGCAGCTTTTTTTTCTAGAGCAGGCACTTTCCTCTGACTGGGTGGAACATTGAGAATTCTGTTTACTGTTGAAGGGGGGATAGGGAGAAGGGAATTATAGAACCTTTGGAAATAATCCTCTGCACTTTGTTTTAATTTCTCCAATTGCTCCTACTACTACTGGAACTCTATGGGTATCTTTCTTCCACACTGGTCTCGCTTCTGCCTGCAAGTCCTGATATTTTATGACGTTGTGTGTCTCTGTATGCAAGACACTGTAGTCACTGGGTGTGATGATTTCAATGATCAGTGCTACTTTTGTCTTCTTTTTATGGACCACTATATCCGGTATTCTAGCATCTACCTTTTGAACTGCTGGTAATGGGGGATCCCATGTGATATAGATTTCATCATTTTCTATGATGCTTTGTGGCTCAATAATTCCAGTGTTTTTCAGCTACTTCAATACCATAATGTTTGCACAAAACCCAGTGCAACAGTCTCGTCATATTATTATGCCTTTCAGTATATAATCCTTCTGCCAGTAGTATGTCACAACCAGCAACAAGGTGTGCAACTGTTTCCAGTTCTGTTTTACAAAACCTACATTTGTCTGTTTCTCCCACATGTTCAATGGACTTTGTAAACCAACATGTATGTAGCCCACTATTTTGGGCCGCCAATATTAACCTTTCATCTCTTGGTTTGAATTTGCCTCTCCATAACCATTCCTTCGTTTAATCCTGATCAACATGAGGCTCTTCCAGAGGTTTTCTATACTTGCAACTATATTTATGCATTTTCCACATTTCTTGCCTTCTTATCTGGTCCTTCACCTTACATTCTTTCTTTTGTTTTTTGGCACATTCAGTTGCTGCCTGAATTTTTATCTACTTCTGGTTTGATTTTCATTCCTGCTTGATGCCAATATGCTTCTGCTAGACTAAGCAGAGAAGTCATCTTAGATTTATCCTCCTCATGTTTCAAAACATTTGGGTCTTGTGAGGTCAGCAGATATGTGTGCAGTCCCACGATTGCAGATCTATAAATGTAATCAGTTTCAAGGAGGCCCATCCCTCCTTTGGAACAGAAAATATATAATCTTGGTATGCACTGATTTTTATAAATCATTTGGTGAGCATGAAGCATCCCTCTTGTTTTCCTGTCAAATCTAGCTAACACATTCTGGGTCCAGTCAATCATTTCAAAACTGTAAGTTAGGACAGGAAGAGCAAATTGGTTAATACTTAAATTTAGTTTCTAGATGTCAACGCTATTTGGATTAAAGTCTTCTAAAGTATTCCTTAGTAAGTTTGTTCATATTTGTTCAGGTTTTATTGTTGATCCTTCAATTCCCAAATATTTATACACTCCCTCTTGCTCAAATTCTTTTATATCACATTCTTGTCCCAAACAAGAAGTTATGTACTCACCATAACGTTCGATGTAAGTAGTCCATCTCGCCTCACATTCTTACCCGTGGGTTCGTAGCCGAACCTCGGCTCCAACTCGGCCATACTCTAGCTCGAAGTCTTTCAGTTGGCTGGGCTAAGAAGGTATCCCATGCTGCACTGCTCCCTTTTCCCAGATCTAGTTTGCTGCAAGCTCAATCACTCACTTCTCCACACACAACAACACATAGAGAAGGAAGAACATACCAACCAGAAAGGAATTTGAAACAATATTAACCCCTAGGTCCTCCAGGATGGGGGAAGAAGGGGGGGTGAGTAAGAATGTGAGGCGAGATGGACTACATACATCGAACGTTATGGTGAGTACATAACTTCTTGATGTTATGTAGTCCAATCTCGCTTACATTCTTACCCGTGCGGCAGCGTCCCCAGCACCTGAATCCTGGGAGGCTCAGTGGAAAATACTCCTGAGCACTGTGGAACCAAAGGAAGACCTGCCTCTGGACACCAAACCTAACTTGTAGTGAGTAACAAAGGTGTGAGAAGATGCCCATGTAGCCGCAGCACAAATATCATCCATAGACAATCTGGCCTGAAAGGCTGTAGATCTAGACACAGATCGGGTAGAATGAGCCTTCACTCGAAATGGTAAATCCCTGCCACCTGAAGCATAAATGAAGGAAATACAACTGGAGATCCATCTAGACAAGGTGACTTTGGAAACAGGAGATCCAATCCTGTTTTCTGAAAATGAGACAAACAACTGATCCGATTTTCTAAGATCCTTCGTTCTATGTAAATAGAATCATAATTGTCTGTGCACATCCAGCTGATGAAATCTAAACACTACCTTGTTCGACAACTCTGGAAAGAATACAGGTAGTTCAATGGATTGGTTTAGATTACTAACGGAAGCCACTTTCTGTAGAAAGGAAGGGTTTGGTCTGAGAGAAACCCTGTCCTTATGAAAAATCAAGTAAGGTGGTTTAGCTGATAAGGCTTGAAGCTCCGAGACAAGTCTGGCTGAAGTGATGGCTACCAAAAAGATAGTCTT
This sequence comes from Protopterus annectens, assembly GCF_019279795.1. Lineage (NCBI taxonomy): Eukaryota > Metazoa > Chordata > Ceratodontiformes > Protopteridae > Protopterus > Protopterus annectens. The sequence goes on from NC_056747.1 coordinate 571,587,094, forward strand.
CCAAGTCAAATATTTTAAATCACAAGTGGCTGCAGGCTCAAAGGGGGGGGGGGTGAAGTGAGACATTGTAGAACAAAATTCAAGTCCCAAGGCATAACTGGGTCAAAAACTGGAGGACGAAGCAGCATAGTGCCCTTCAGGAATGCCTTACAAAGTCTATGTGCCATGAGACTAGGCTCATCAGTGATGTGAAAGGTGGAAATAGCTGCCAACTGGACCTTCATAGTTGCGGCCGCTGATCCCTGGTTGAAAAGCATGGAGAGGAACTCCAGGACTGACGAAATTGGAGCTGTATAAGGATCAGTTTGTCTTGCATGTGCTCATATGGAAGATCTCTTCCATTTGCTGGAATAGATTTTTCTGGTGGAAGGCTTATGTGAGGGAAACAAAATATGAACCACTTCTGGCAAAAAACGATGAAGCCTGACTAATGATGGAAGTGGAGGAGCCAGGCTGTCAACCGGAGGGTCTGAAGAGAGGGATGGAGCTCCCCTGACATATGAGTCAGCAGATCTGGTTGAGGGTCCAGAATCCAGGGGATGTCCACAAAGTAAGGATGGAGAAAGGGGAACCAAATTTGAGGAGGCCAGTGTGGAGCAATCAGAATCATTTTGCTTCCCAAAAATTGTGATTTCTGAATAACCACTGTCAGCAGAAGAACAGGAGGGAAGGCATACAGTAGACCGGAGGGCCAATCGTGAACTAGAGCGCCCCTGGGTGACTCCCCCTGAAGGGGGATAAGGGTGAAGTAGCTGCTGCATTTCGTATTGAGAGGGCTGGCAAATAGGTCGCAGCAAGACTGAACCCACCTGTGGAAAATCTGCTCCACAACCTGATTGTTCAGGGACCACTTGTGACGCATCAGGATAGATCTGCTCAACCTGTCGGCAATCACATTGGACTTCCCCGGAATGTACATTGCTACAAGAAAACGTTGGGAAGCCACTGCCCACTGCCACACTCGCATGGCCTCTCTGCAAATGGGGTACGACTTAGTTCCTCTCTGTTTGTTTAGATACCATACCACCGACATATTGTCTGAGTGGATAGCAATTGTCCCGAGAGGAAGAAAGCTCTGAAGTGCTTGCAACGCTAGCAGCACTACTCTCATCTCCAGGACATTGATATGCAGCTGCACCTCTTGTTCCTGCCACATGCCTTGGACTGTCCTGCCTAGATAATGCCCCCCCCACCCCATCTGGGAGGCATCTGTGGTTACTTTGGCAACCGGAGGGGACGGAACGAAGGGTTTTCCTGCATTGAGGTTGCTGGTGTGAAGCCATCAGCGAAGATCCTGCTTGCACCTGTCTGTGATTATTATGAGATGAGAAAGTGGAAGATGTTGTAGAGACCACTGGGCGAACAGTAGCCATTGAAGGAGCCTCATGTGTAGCCTCGCCAGAGGAACCAGCATAATTGTAGCAGTCATCGTCCCCAACAATTTGAGGATCAATCTTGCCTTCACTCTTCTCAAAGGGAGCAACGCGTACACCTGCTGTTGTAAACTTTGAATCCTTTCTAGTGGTAAAAACCCTCTTCATGAGCACGGTGTCTAACTCAGCGCCAATAAAGGTGACATGCTGCGAGGGCAACAAGGCACACTTTTCCCAATTTAGAGTGATACCCAATTGTTGACACAGTTTGATCATGACATCTCTGGTTTGTAGGAGTAGATGCCTGGTGGTGGCAGTAAGGAGCCAGTCATCCAGGTACAGAAACACTTGGAATCCCTGACGTCTCAAGTGAGCAGTCACCACTGCCATACATTTGGTGAACACCCTGGGGGCTGTGGTGAGACCAAAGGGCAGGGCGCAAAACTGAAAATGACTGGCTCCCAGACAGAAGCGTATATGACGTCTGGATGCCCTGTCCATCTTTATATGGTAGTAAGCATCCTTGAGGTCGATGGAGCACATCCACACTTTTCCCAACAATGGGAGAATAGATTGCAACATGACCATTCGGAACTTGGACTTCTTCACATGGGTGTTCAATCTGCTGAGATCCAAATTGGGTCTCAGGTCCCCTGTCCTTTTCGGCACCAAAAAGAATCTGGAGTAAGTCCCTAATCCGATCTGGTCTGAGGGGACATGCTGGATGGCTCCTTTTTCTAGCAGCTTTAAAACCTCTGAAGCTGCGGAATCCCTTTGATTGGGTGGAACATCTGGGATTTTTTTGATCAGAGGGGGAGCTGAAGAGAAGGGAATGCAATATCCTCCGGAAACTATTTTTAATACCCATTGGTCCTGAGTGATACCTTGCCAGGCCTCTGGGTATAGTGAAATGCGACCCCCGACTGGCTCCGAAAATGCACAGTCAGGCCTCCCATCAGGAGCGCTGGTAGGGAGAACCATGAATGGAATCGCTGTCTCCCTGGTTACGCAGGCCTCCACTGCCCCTAGGACGGTGTCTACCAGAATTACCACTCCCTCCCCTGCCTCTGGAGGGAGACTCACCTTGTGCGTCATGAAAAAACCTCTGCGATTTTTTGAATCACATCTTCCCACCCTTCTGGGTCTTGGGATAAGGCCTAGAGGGGAGGGAAAAATGAGCTCCCACAGCAGACACAGTTTTTCCCTCTTGCTCGCACCTAGTGAGAGTGCCCTTCACCTTGGTTCCGAATAAGGAGGAGCCATCAAACAGGGCATTGGTGAATGTAGACTTGAAGGCTCCGTGAAAGTACAAAGGCACATCCAGAAGTGCCTTCTAAGAGCAACTTCCGAACTTGCTTCCCTACCCGCTCTTTGGCTGCATAAGAGATCAGCCTCATGGAGGAGTTAGCAATAGAGTTGAGGGTAGACATCTAAGCGTTGACCTTCTGAGCCACCGCATCAGAAACATTACCCTGCAGAGTATCTCCAAGCTCTTTCAGGAGATCTCTTTGGAGCCGTGTAAAATGTGATAAGTAAATCAGTGACCGCAGTGTAAAGGCCACTGAAGAAAACATACGTTTGCCGTACCGGTCCATGGTCCTAGACTCCTTGTTAGGAGGATGGACGGTAGACAAAGTCTCAGCCAGTTCCTTCTTGGTGGCCGCTGCCACCACCATGGCATCTACAGGAACTCCCTTGGATAGAAACTCTTTGTCAGAGGGGGCGGACAAGAATTTGTTGGGTCTCCTGGGGACTGGTTCCACAGAGTCAGGGGTTTCCCAAACCCTTCGACAAACCAGATCCAGAAGTTCGTCAAAGGGTGGAGATACCCAGAGGCCTTCAGGAACACCGACTCCTCCTCGGAGGGAGCTTTGGAGGGCCAGTCACCCCTCTGCTTCAAATTTCTAGGATGTCAAAGAAAGAAACATCCTCAGAGGATGACTTGGGGGACCCCACCGATTCCTTGAGGTCGGTGTCTGACGTGAGGGACTCATCTTGGGAGTCGATGTGCTTCCTCTTGCACATTCTTTTTCTGGGTGACTCCTCAGGCAAAAACATTGAGGGGCCCATAGAAATAAGGGGACCACTCATGGGGGTATCCTAAGGTCTTGGGTCTCCCCTGTCAAAAGATAGAGGACGATCAGAGACCCACACTGGAGCTGGAGGGGACAGAGCATCAGTGCTGAATGATGCCGCTGAGGACCTGGCCAGCGCACTCTGCATGGCCTCGAAAGCTGGTCCCCCAGGCTCCAAAGATCGACCAGCCATGGAAGACCTCGGAGCAGAAGGGACAAGGTCCGAAGCCGAAGCAGGGGTCAGGCTCCCCGGCACCGAAGCACCGAGAGGGAGGCTAGGATCCGAAAAGTGTCCCGAGGCCTTCCCCTCAGGTCCGACCGAGGAACCATGAGTCCTGGACCCCATGGACGGAGCCGACGGGGTCAGAGCTGAAGCCAGAGCCGATAAGCCAGGATGGGCCATCGGACCCAACCTAGGGGCATCAGACTGCGCCGACCACTCAGGCTCCGAAAGCCAAGATTCGATCGGAGGAAGTATCGACGCTGGTTGGGTGACAGGCTCCAGAGCCGACTGGGCTGGAGTCAAAAACAATTTTGCCAGTACCGGTGACTGGAGCAGTCTCTGTACCACTATCTACATCCACATCTGAAAGAGTCCTGGAGGACCTAGAAGATAGGGAAGGAGATCTAGACCTCATCTCCGAAGAAGACCTACGAGGAGGAGAGACCAGCCTAAAATTTGGAGACCGGCTCCGAACTAGCACCTCCGCAATCAGCTCCAAGGGACTTGGAGCCGAAGCAGATTCCATCAATACACTGACTTCCTGCGGCTCCGAAGACAGTGGAGCAGAGGATACCACAGTAGATTTTACTACTTTCTCCGGAGGCTTCGAGGATACAGATGGAGCCAGAGAATGCTTTTTAGCCTTGGAAGTTTTACTCTTAGAGGGAGAGGACTTGAAGCTAGAAGCCCTTCCTAAATCCTCCTCGGAGGGTTTCAAAAGTCCTTTCAAAATTAGTTTGTTCTTCCTCTCCTGAAGAACATGCGGGCTAAATGCATGGCAAAATGCACAGGATTCCTGGAGGTGAATAGCCCCCAGACATTAAACACAAACAGATTGCCCATCAGTGATTGACATCTTATAACCACATTTAGTACATTTCTTAAAGCCCGAGGGCTTATGCTCTTTCGTATCCTTAAGACATAGTGAAGGAAAAAAACACCAGCCATTAATAAAGATCAACTGTTAATATAGAAGCCACAAGCACGGGAACTAAGAAAAAAACAACAGACAATCACAAAAGACCTCTAACCTAAGAGGTCTCAACAGGAACACAGGGAAGGACTAGGTCCTCTAACTTAAACAGGCCTAGCCAGAGGGATAGGTACCTACTAACAAGCAACACAGAAGAAGGGGCGGACTAGGTCCTCTAACTGAAACGGGCCTAGCCCGTAGGGGAAACAGTTAGTGGGACATCACAAAATACAATACTACGAGAAAAAAAGTACACCAGAATATAAAACTAGTACACACACACACAACACACAGCTATGAAAATAGCTTTTTTTGAAGCAAGAATATCTCAATAAAGACAAAAGTTATACTTAGCCACAGCGAGACCACGTCTGAGCTATACGAGCGGCAAACGAGATCTGGGAAAAGGGAGCAGTGCAGCATGGGATACGTTCTGAGCCTAGCCAATTGAAAGACTTCGAGCTAGATTATGGCCGAGTCGGAGCCGAGGTTCGGCTCCGATCCCACGGGTAAGAATGTAGGCGAGATTGGACTACATAACATCTGATGTTTTCTTGGTGTTGCCCTTTCCCTGCTTTAAAGGCTGCTTTTGCACATTTATCAAGACTAAATCCCATTCTTATATCATCTGAAAAAGTTTTGATAACCTGGAGATGTGTTTTCAGTTCCTCATCTGATGAGCTATACAGTTTTAAATCATCGACAGAGAGATAAGTCTTTACACTTTGTTGTTTTCTAGGAGCTAAATTATAGCCATGGCCTAAGCTGTCAAGTAGGCAGCTTACTGGGTTAAGGGTAAGACAGAATAACAGCGGTGACAGAGTCACCCTGGAATCCTCCTTTGAAGTTTTATCCCTGGAATAATAATTTGGCCTTTATCATGGCTTAATTGTAAAGCTGTCTGCCACTGTTTCATGGACACTGTAATGTAGTTGATCAGTTTAGGGTGCATCAGATACATTTTTAAGCACTCTTTTATGCATGAATGTGGGATACTATCAAATGCTTTTTTTATAGTCAATTCGTCCCCTTTTTACAGTTCTCCACTATGACTTTATTTAGCAACAAATAATCATTTGTTCAGTATGACTTTCTTTTATTGCCATAATTGAGTTTTCTTCTAAATGACTATAAACTCTTTTCGCATAAATTCCTAGTTTATACTTCGTTGGAAGGCAAGTTATTGGTCTATAGTTTTTAGGGTGGCTTGCAGGTTCATTCTTAAGTAGGAGCATTGTTTTTCCTGTTGTTAGCCAGGTTGGTGTCTGTTCGGGGTGCACATATAAATAGTTCTTACTCATGGCTACATCTTCATGCAAAGATGCTAATACTTTTAACCAGAAGTTAGGTACTGCATCTGGGCCTGGGGTTTTCCAGTTAGAGGCTTTTCTTAACTTTGTTTCAATCTCTCTGGCTGTTACTTCATCCCATTTCAAATCCTGTACCTTTGAACTTTTTATTCTTTCTTTTACTACTTCTATTCATTTAGCATCTTTGTTATGTTCCACATGATTGGCTGCAGTGGTGCAGCAGTTAGCGTAGTTGCCGCACAGCAAGAGGTTCTCCAGTTTGATTCTTGACTGAAGCTCCTTCGGTATGGAGTCTGCATGTCCTCCCTGTGGTTGTATGAGTTTCAAAGACATGCAGGTAGGTGCGTATGTGTGTGCCTACTGTGAAGGCTGGGCTGGCAACTCGACACCATAAAAACACAAACTGCCAATCAGTCTGAGGATCTGTGATCTGCTGTGGTGACCCCTAACTGGGAAAAGACATTATGTTCCACATGATTTTCATAAATACTTCTCCAAAATGTACCTATTTCTTCTTTTTTTTTTTTGGTGGTCTTTCAATTCCTTTTACCTCGATTCCCAATTTTCTGTAAAACTTTTTTGGGTCATCAATAACTTGATTATTTTGTACTTTTTCCTTTCTATTTATCTGCATATTTTCTTCGTTTTTCTGCCTGTGCTGAGATTTTTAGTTTATTTGCGACAGTGCATGATAGATCCTGGTCTGTTCTAATGTGCATTGCTTTTATCACATCTATCCTTCTCAGTATTTTTCTTGGATCTGTTCCCTCTTCTATATTGTTCTAACACTGACACTTGTCTTAATTGCTTTACAATTTTCTCTCTTCGATACTGCCATGATGGCATTCAATTTCTCTTCTTCTTTTTCCCTCGCTACCCTGTATTATTTTGGTAGAACTTTTATCAGTTATTTATGTAGCTGCACTGTAATATATCCTGCTTACTTCGGTTATATCACATGAATCTCTATGGACAGTTCTAATTACTGTATTTATTTATTAAATTTCTGACTTTTTAGGTTTTATTGACCTTCTGCAATCTGTTTCATTGAATTTAATATGTCTATTTCTATTAAATCAAGCAACTCTTCTTTTAGCTCATTTTCTTCTAAACTGAGGGCAGTTTTTTTGTTTCAATTTCCTGTGAGCATTCTATAGCAAGCTATGTAGCATCTTCCTGTGGCCCATTCTCTTCAGTTTCATCCTGTGCCATCCGTTGCTCTGTCATATGGGAACTCACTGGTCTATCACTCCCCAACATTGACTGCATCAGAGTTTCCTGTTCCTTCCCTTGCTATCCAGCTTCAACTGAATGTTTATAATGGTTTCCTGTGAAAGGCTCCAAAATATCTTCATATGGCACCCAACCAATTGCTTCCTGTTCCCCTTAATTTGGATATCCATTGCTCTGTCCTGTTGTGGTGCTTTCTTAATTATATTTTCTACACTGAATCCCGCACTTCACAGGTACTCCATAACTTCAGTTTCTATTTTTTTAACTTCTCCATTACTAATCTTCTTTTCCTCTGTCTTCTTATTTTTTGTATTATAAAGTTGTCCGTGTCCGGATTCCTTTGCCTGTATTTCTCTTCAAATAGTTTTGGTGCTGCTCTAGTTTTGCTTTCTCCTTTGCATAAACATTACATCATATTAAACCTCTTTCTTTCCCATGTCCATATTTCTTCTTCAAATGTCTCCTGATCTTCCTGTTTCTACCTACTTTGGGGACTCGCTCTATCATGCTGTGATGTAACCTGTGTTAGACCTACACCAAATTCTTCACTTCACAGGCACTAACCGTGTATCTATCTTCTGTTATGTTTACCCAAGCTCTCTGTTGCAGCCATACATGATCCTTAACTGCCTCCAGAAGTGGACAATCGAGCCTCTTTCAGGAGTGCTGACAGTGTCTGTCAGAGAAGTAATCTATGCACCCCTGGTGCTGCAGGCCTCTTCTGCCACAGGGGTGGCGCCTTCCATTAGAGTTTCCCCTTCTGCCAGTGGAGGAACTATTCCATGTAAATTAGGGAAAGGATCTTTGGACTTTCTGAACCACATTTTCTGACCATCTTGTTGATTCCTAGAAAAAGTTCTTTGAGGAGTCAAAAAATGTACGCCCACCGCAGGCAGGGACTTACCATCTTGCTCACACCTGGAGAGTGTGTCTTTAACTTTAGGGCCAAACAAAGAACTTCCGTCAAAAGGTGCACTGATGAAGGACGACTTGAAGGACTCTGCAGAATAACACAGGTACATCCAGGCATGCTTCCTAATTGAAATGTCTGAACTTGCCGCCCTTGAGGTACCTTCAGCTGCATGTGAAATTAGCCTCATGGACAAATTAGTAATAGACTGTAAGATAGCCAACTGTGATATAATGGAAGTCTGTACCTCAGCAGTTATTGCTCCTGAGAGGAATTTGGAGAGTTCTTTAATCAAATCCCTCTGAAGACTGGTGAAGTGCACCAAATACTTTAAGGATCTAAGTGTGAAAGTCACTGAAGCATAAACACTCTTCCCAAATCTGTCCAAACTCTAGACTCTCTGTTAGGGGGGTGAACATGGCATCTACTGGTACTCCTTTTCTCCAAAACTCTTTTCCCTTTGGTGGTGCCAGGAGCTTATCTGGTCTCTTGGGGACTGGCTCAACAGAATTAAGTTCCTTCCGCATCAGCCAAGAGATCAACTCAATGAGATTGTCAGTGGGTGGAGTCACCCAGGAAGTAGATGGGTAAGACCCAAATGCCTCCAGGAATACAGATTCCTCTTGGAATGGGATATCGGTAGACCAACCACCCCTTTGCTTAAGGATCTCCAAGGAGACGTCATCACGTGGTGATTTTGGGGACCCTTCCTCTTCATCAAAATCATTATCTTCTGTGATTGACCCCCGAGGGGAGTTTAGGTGCCTCCTCTTGCACTTTCTCTTCCTAGGGACTTTCGCAGTGGGGTGTTTCAGAGAAGTATCAGAAGATGTATGGATACCCTGTTGGGTGGCCTGGAGACTTTGGGCTGGCTGCACCTGTGGAGTAGAGTGAGAAGGTTCACTGCACAAAGACTTCTGGGAACCAGATGGTAGATTCGAGGTGGGGGTGGAACTGTTTGAATTGTAGAAAAGAATATTCTCTCTCTACTACCTCAAAGCCAGAATGCCCTGGGGAGACTGAAGCTGACTGAGCCAAGAAGGCACGCTTCCCCATCATTTTATCCAAAGCTGCCTCTGTAAGACTCCTGGAACAATGGGAAGAAAGAGCTGAAGAGGGAGATCTAGTGTGTCGGCGCCTCTTTAAAAAGGGAGAAGGTAGCCGAGAGTGAACCGGATCCAGACAGGATGCATAATGGGTCGGGGGGGGTTCTTTCGGCTCAGATAGAACCGGATCCAATGAGGCAGACCTTGAATCCGAAACAGTCAGATCTGAGGATTTGATCTTTGGATCTGCCCATTTTGAAATCTTCTGGGTCAGCTCCTTATTTGTATCTGAAGTAGTAGTGGAAGATCAAGATGGTTCAGGAATTGTTTCCTCGACTCTTTTTGGCCTGCCTTGGTGGGTTGATCTCTAGCCAGTGACTCTGAAAAAGTTGTAGGGACAAGTCCCTTCAAAATCAGTTTATTCTGTCTATCGACCAAAACCCTTCGATTAAAAGATGTACATATCTCGTAAGGGATGTTCAAATGGGCAAGGCCCAGACAATAGACACGAGGGTTGTGGCATCAGATAAAGGGATCTTCTGCCCACACTCTTTACATTGTTTGAAGTCAGAAGGTTTTTCAGCTATTATATTGAAAAAATAGCAAAGAAAGAATACGTTTTTTTTAAAGGGTTAGGAAAAAAAACTGCCACCAATGGTGGTAAGAATTACTGAAACTGTAAAAGAGAAAGCATAGGTAAAACTAACAGTGGTATCAAATTACACAGGAAAAAAAGCATAGGGATAAGATATGCTTGCTTAGAATAATTTAAAGTGGTATAAAATGGAAAACAGAAAATATATTAGAAAGATAGAACACCGAAAGTTTTATAACTCACTAAATACCTGAGAGCTGACAGCGACCACTTCTGTACGCAAGGGTGGCAAATGAGATCTGAGGTATGCAAGCGGACTACAGCATTATGGGTAAGGGAGGAGCTTGAGAGTTTGCAGTAGCCACGATCTGTAAAAAGCAGCCGAGTTGGATCCAAATTCACATGTTGAGGAACAAATGAAAACTGACATCATCAGATCAAGGAGGTTTAGGATTACCTATTTGAAGAGATATTTTAGAGCTGCACAGTTAAGGCTCTTATACATAACACCAGCAGAAAGCTATAATTCAAAGTGGAAAGGGATGATGACGAAACAGCAAGGGTAATTCAAAAAACAAGTAAAGAATGGGATTTTGGACACAGATACTTATGGGGAATAACAGCAGTCATGCTATTATATTCCAAAAACAGCAGAAAGTATACTAAAACTAAGCCAACAGAGGAATGGAGAAAGGAGATTCTGCTGATAGGAATGATTACATGGAACAGATTTGAGGGGGCAGGAATTTAGTGGATGAAGAAAGTAAAGGCAACAAGGTATTGGGAGCAATTAATTAGAGAAGGAAAGGTAACAGAATAGGAAGAGGCCAAGAAGACATTTGGCTTGTAGGCTAGTGATTGCCCTCCCTATCAGGGATTGACAGAGTACAGACAAAGAGAAAGGGAAAGGGGGATCCTAAATGAAAGACCTGCACTGGTTGAGTTTTTAGTTGAATCTAGAACAGATGCTGCTGTTAAAAAGGGATAATTAACTCATTACAGCCAAGTGCACCACCAGGCTTTTTTGTATTAACCTCCTAATGCACCTCTAGGCATCAAATACTGTTTGTTCATATTTACATTAATAATTCCAAAACCATGCTACATAAAAGTTATCAGACTATTTCATCTTGAGGCATACATGATGACAAACACAACTGTATTGATATTTGACCTCTGTCAATGAGTATTTGTTAGAATTGTAAGGTGATAACTTCATTTTTTTTAAGGTTCAAGCCACACACACCGAGAGATAAAGGTACACACTCAGAAGAGCTGTACTGGAGGGAATGAGTTAATATGGCATATAAAATAATGCACAATAACTATATGAATCAAAGAAGAGGTCAGAAAAGATTGGGAAGAGAGATTAGATATGCAACTCACACAGAAACAATAGGAGGACATATGTATGACACCCAAATATGCAAGAAAATCTGGAAGATTTAGGATTTTTACCTGGAAGTGTTTGCATAGATACTTTTATACCCCAGATGTCAAATAATTTTTCATCAGGAAGATGGCAAATGTTGGAGGTGTGATGGGGGAAGAATGAGGCAACTGAGTTGGCAGACTTTAAAAATTTCCTACATATTACTCTATTAGGAACAGAGCAAATAAGTGTAATTAAGGAAACTATTTATAGAGCTGGGACACATGATCTGAATTGCTAAGGCCTTGTTAAGTTTAATTCTGGTGGCTGCCAAAAAAAAGACTACTAGAAAATGGAAATCAAAATCTAAACCAATTATACTTAAAGCAGTGAATACTGTAACAGAGATAAAAGAACAGGAAGTGAGATCTTTATGGTTGAAAATTGAAATTGGCTTAAATATAGCCAACATTTGCTATAAAACAGGAGGAAACCCAAATGTCTAGTTTGTGAGATGAAAGACTGTCTCCTGGAAAGAGATTCCCATTGCCATCTGTGCTCTGATAGATAAGTCTCAGACCCCACTTATCTGACAGTCTGGTGTCATAGAAGAATATGGAGGCCTACACTTAAATTACAGAGAAAAAAAATGGAAATTGTAGGAGCGATATGTGCAGAAAACTGCTTTGGAGGAGGAAAGAGGTTTAAAAGAAGGGAAGAATGAAATAATTCATGTAATGTTGTTTAGATTATATGACATATAACAATATATGTGATTTATAACGTTTGTAAATGCACTTCTATGTAAGTGTAAGCTTGCCTATGATAGTGATAATTCAATACAAGTGTTTAAAAACTGACTAAAAAAAACAAACAAAACAAGATGCTGCAATCTCCCAGTTGGAATATAAAGAAAGTCAGGCTAGGGAAGGATTCAGGAGACAAAATCAATTAAAGATGGACAGGGTACTGCTGGTAGAAAGTCAAACTACCTGAGAGGGTCATATGGAAAGAGAGAGAGAGAGAGAGAGGGCAGACATAGAAGAATTCAATAGAAACTGAGACAATTGCTGAGCTGACATGAGGCACAGCATACCTGTTAGTGATAGTGGGGACTAAGAAAAACATAGTGGTCCATGCAGGCAAGGATGGAACAGACCAGGTCAGCTACAGTCAGAGAGTTGGAAAAGAAAAGGTTCAAAGGCAGTAGGGAAATGGGGAATGATGCATGAGGAATACCTATTCTGAAGGGATAGGATCCACCTCAGACCACAGAAGCTGAAAAAGTCTTGCAAGGTTCATTAAGAAATTGGTACCTTTAAACTGAAAAGTAAAAGGTAAGACAGATACATTGAATATAAAAAGTTTACACACCTGTTGTTAAAATGCCAGTTTTTTGTGATATAAAAAAAACGAGACCACAATAAATAATTTCAAAACTTTTCCCACCTTTAATGTGACCTATAACCTGTACAATTCAATTGAAAAACAAACACATCTGTTAGGGGAAAAAATAAAAAATGTACAATACGCTAATTGCATAAGTGTGCACAGCCTTAAACTAATACTTTGTTGAAGCACCTTTTGATTTAATTGCAGCATTCAGTCTTCTTGGGTAGGAATCTATCTGCATGGCACATCTTGACTTGCCAATATTTGCCCACTCTTCCTTGCAAAAGTGCTCCAAATCTGTCAGAATGCAAGGGCATCTCTTGTGCACAGCCCTCTTCAGGTCACCCCACAGATTTTCTATTGGATTTAGGTCTGGGCTCTGGCTGGGCCATTCCAAAACTTTAATTTTCTTCTGGTGAAGCTATTCTTTTGTTGATTAGATGTATGCTTGGGGTAATTGTCGTGTTGAAAGGTGAAGTTCCTCTTCCTCTTTCTAGCAGACTCCTGAAGGTTTTGGCCAAAAGTGACTGGTATTTGGAACTGTTTATAATTCCCTCCACCTTGACTAAAGCCCCAGTTTCATCTGAAGAAAAGCAACCCCAAAGCATGATACTGCCACCACCATGCTTCACCGTGGGGATTGTGTTCTTTTGGTGATGCGAAGTGTTGTTTTGCACGAAAGGTACCTTTTGGAATTGTGGCCAAAAAGTTAATCTGTGGTCTCATCAGACCATAGCACATTTTCCCAAATACCTTTGGGAGACTTGATGTATTGTTTTGCAAATCTTAGCCGGGCCTGGATGTTTTACATATGCTGCCCGGTTAAAGAAACTCCAGCTCTACTCAGTGGCATACCGCCTGCTCAGAGGTGACATGTGCCTGACGTATAAGGCCATGTCCAACCCAGAATTAAGGGACATGCTGCACCTCAAAAAATCCAAATCCCATCGAGCTACACGCTCGAGAGACTTGAACCTCAGCACTGAAATAAATAGGACATACTGGAGGGACAGATTCATAACCCAGAGGCTCCCTTCACTCTGGAATAAAATCCCAGTCCAGGTTAGGCAGAGTCCCTCATTGACTCTTTTCAAGAGGAATCTTGATGAGTGGATGGGAGATTGTAGGTTTACCCCGGGTATCACTTCTGTGTCACTGTTAGACAGAGGCACAGTATACTAACCTCGAAAAAGGGCATAGCAAAATTAATTTAAAATGGGTGGCGAAAGCCAAACATACTCTGGCTAGGCTTATAAATGCCCTAGGGCAGATAGCCTAGTATGAACCTATGAACCTATGTATAAGAAAAGGCTTCCATCTTGCAACCATACCCCATAGTCCAGACATATAGAGAATACAGGAGATTGCTGTCACATGTAGTAGACAACCAGTACTTGCCAGAAATTCCTGCAACTCCTTCAGTGTTGTTGTAGGTCTCTTGGCAGCCTCCCTGACCAGTTTTCGTCTGGTCTTTTCATCAATTTTGGAGGGATGTCCAGTTATTTGCAATGTCACTGTTGCCCCATATTTTCTCCACTTTTTGATGACTGTCTTCACTGTGTTTCATGGTATATCCAATGCTGTGGAAATTTTTTTGTACCCTTCTCCTGACTAATACCTTTCAACAATGAGATCCCTTTGATGCTTTGCAAGCTCTCTGCGAACCATGGCTTTTGCTGTAGCAGGCAACTGAGTAAATGTCAGAAAAATTCTACTAGGAAAGCTAAACTTTATTTGGGGTTAATCAGAGTCTCTTTAATTGATGGCAAGTGTGTACCCAAGAAGACTGAATGCTGTAATTAAATCAAAAGGTACTTCAACAAAGTATTAGTTTAAGGGTACACACACACAACAAAATATTATTTTAAAGGTGTGCACACTTATGCAACCAGCACATTGTTTTTTTTTTTTATATTTTTTTCCCCTAACAGATTTGTTTGTTTTTCAACTGAATTGTACAGATTATAAGTCACATTAAAGGTGGGAAAAGTTTTGAAATGATTTATTGTGGTCTCATTTTTTATATCACAGAAACCTGGCATTTTAACAGGGGTGTGTAAACTTTTTATATCCACTGTAAGTAAAAAAACAAGGAAAGAAACAGGGCAGAAGAGGGGGTGAAATGCTACTATCAGTTGCATACAAATCTGTACATTCTTCAAACAAAAAACACTTAGTAGAGCCTCGAGTGCTGCTTATCAGATCTTTAATTAATCAGGTAGACGGATAAGGCCCCTGTGTGATTTACAACATTAAACCATTGTCTTGTATACAGGATAAAGCATGCTCTACTGGGAAATGTTCACCAGAGGGCATGACTGATTGGTCAAAAGATGCTTTCGCCGGGACTGGACAATCTGCCCATTCACCTAGTTTGCATATTCTCTCTGGATGGTCAGCAGAGCATTAGGGTTTGCCCTGGTGTATGATTGCCTCCTTAAAAGTAGCCATGGAAGCTATATATTATTATTCAATATAAGATTATGTGCTTAGTTTATTCATTACAGTCACCACAATATAGCAGCATAAAATAATACAACTTTAAGTTAAAGCAATAAATGTTTATTACAAGATGCCAGCACTGCTGGTGTTTAATCAGTGGTTTTCTGTATGTTAAAAATGACACTTTTAAAAATGCTTTTGTAAACCTTGATGATACGCATCATCTTGGTCCTGTATTACTAAGACACTGTAGGAGAGTATGAGAGGCAAATGGGTTTAAAGGGGGTTAATCCTTTAAATTTTGGAATCTTGACAAAAAAGATTCAGAAAGGACTATGACTGGTCACCAAGTTCCCCATTTCTTTGGCTCCAGAGAAATTCTTGACTAAAATCCTTTGCCAATCTGAGCTAATAGCACATGCTCTACTTGAGTCAACATTTGTTGTAAAACAGGAGAAAACAGAAATGTCTAGTTTGTAAGATGAAAAGAAGTCTCCTGGAAAAGGGAAAGAAATTCCCATTGTCATCTGCGCCCCTGCTGGATAAGTCTCAGAACCCACTTGTTGACATAATCTAATGTCACAGGAGAAGATGAAGGCCTAGACTTAGGGAGAGCCAAAGTGGGAAAGGGGGGGGGGGTGGTGAAGAGACAAACTTTTAGTTATGTACTCACCATAACTTCAGATGTTTGGGATCCATCTCGCCTACATTCTGACTGATGGGTTCGGAGCCGATCCCTCGGCTCCGACTCGGCACGCTTATGCTATAGAGCGAGGCCTCTAATTGGCTGAGCTATCTTTATTCCAGGATGCACCACCACTAATCCCCCAGATCTTGTTTGTCCGCATTCATGCACACATGCACAGCTTGTTTATATAACATTGTTAGATGTTTCAAGATGAAACAACAGGATTCGGACCTTCTGATATCCTCTGATCTCCAAGGAAGGGGAAGGAGGGTGGGTTATTAGGAATGTAGATGGATCCCAAACATCTAAAGTTATGGTGAGTACATAACTAAAAGATGTTATGTGATCCTATCTCGCCTACATTCTGACTGATGGGACAGCGTCCCTAGCACCTAAATCCCGGGTGGCTCATTGGAAAACACTCCTGAGCACTGTGGAACCAAATGAAGCTCGTCCTCTAGATGCCACATCTAATTTGTAGTGAGAAATGAAGGTGTGCGGGGAAGACCATGTAGCCGCAGCACAAATGTCACCTATAGCAAGCTTAGAATGAAATGCTACCGAAGTAGCCATAGCCCTTGTAGAATGAGCCTTGACAGAGGTGGTAAGCTCTTTGTTAGAATAAATATAAGCTTGAGTAATACAGTCCCTGATCCATTTGGCAATAGTGACCTTCGTGACAGCGTTGCCCAATTTTTCTGCAAAGGATACAAACAACTGATCTGTTTTCCTTGATTGTTTGGTCCTATCTAAATAAAAACGTAACTGTCTGTGGACATCTAGTGTGTGGAAAATAAACTCCGCTTTATTGGAGTATTTTGGGAAAAAAACTGGAAGCTCTAACGATTGTTGCAAGCATAAAGTAGAACAAACTTTAGGAACAAAAGAAGGATTTGGTCTGAGGGACACCCTGTCTATATGAAAAACCAAGTACGGGGGTTTCACTGACAAAGCTTGAAGTTCTGAAACCCTTCTGGCTGAAGTAATCGCCACTAGAAAGGCTGTCTTCCATGATAGAAACTTTAGATCACAGGTAGCTGCCGGTTCAAAGGGGAAAGAAGTCAAGGCATGCAACACTATATCGAGATCCCATGGAGGTGCAGGATGAGAAATCGGGGGTCTTAATAGAGAAGCACCTTTCAAGAAGGTCTTACACAATCTGTTGCTCATTAAAGGTGGGTCTATGGATTCATGAAAATTAGAAATTGCTGCCAATTGTACTTTGATGGTAGAAACTGAAGAGCCTTGATTGAAAAGAGAGGTCAGGAATTTGAGTACTTCTGCCACGGGAGTAGAAATGGGGTCCAGACCCCGGAGTTGAGCCCAAATAGCAAACCTTTTCCATTTGCTAGAATACAGTTTCTTTGTAGCAGACTTGTGGGCTGAAGATAATATGTGCACAACATCTGGATCCAGTGCATGTCTCCTGACTATCGTCGGAAGAGGAGGAGCCAGGCCGTCAATTTTAAGGTGTGTAGGGACTGGTGTAGTAGTCCCGACTGATGAATCAGTAGGTCTGGGACCTGGTCCAGGAACCATGGACCTTCCAGAGCATGTTTCCGAAGATAGGGAAACCACACTTGACGAGGCCAGTAAGGAGCAATTAAGATCATCTTGCTCCCTAAGAGAGAGGCCTTTTGAATCACCCTGGGGAGGAGAGGAACTGGAGGGAAGGCATAAAGCAGGCCGGTGGGCCAAGGATGGACTAATGAGTCCATGGGGCTCTTCCCCGGAGCCGGGGTTAGGGAGAAAAACTCTTTGCACTTCGCATTCAGAGGAGTCGCGAAGAGGTCGCAACACGGAACTCCCCATTCACTGAAAATCTGCCTTGTAACTGTCATATTCAGAGACCATTCGTGAGGAGAGAGGATGGTTCTGCTCAACCTGTCGGCTATGACATTGGACTTGCCCGGTATGTGAGTAGCCACTAGGAAGCGTTTGGTCGAGACTGCCCATTCCCAAACTCTCATCGCTTCTCTGCAAAGAGGATAGGATCTGGTCCCTCCCTGTTTGTTCAGGTACCAGACAACTGACATGTTGTCTGAGTGAACAGCAATTACGCCCTGAGGGAGATAATCATGAAGGGCTTGAAGGGACAGGAGTACTGCCCTCATCTCTAGGATGTTGATGTGAAGAGGAGTCTCTTCCGGGTGCCATTTGCCTTGGACTGACCTGCCCAGGGAATGCCCCCCCCCACCCCATCTGGGAGGCATCCGTGGTCAAAGTGGCCGCCGGAGGAGGAAGAACAAAGGGTCGTCCCTGATCCAAATTGGAGGACACTAGCCACCAGCGAAGGTCCCGTTTGCAAGATTCTGTGATCCATATGAGATGATTGAGAGGGAGTTTCTGAAAGGACCACTGAGTTGAAAGAAGCCACTGGAGGATTCTCATGTGTAACCTTGCCAAGGGAACTAGTAGAACTGTGGCAGACATGGATCCCAAAAGCTGTAGGACCATTCTGGCTGGGGCTTTGGACCTGGGGAGTAAGGCTCGAACTTGATTTTGAATGGTTTGAATTCTGTCTGCAGGTAGATAGACTCACATCTGGTTTGAATCTATCTCTACCCCTATGAATCTTATTCTTTGAGATGGCCGCAACACAGACTTTGGCCAATTGAAGGTGATTCCAAGGGAATTGCCCAGTGATATTGTGGCTTGCAGGCTCCGTAGAAGTAGATGCTTGGAGGTGGCAGTTAGGAGCCAGTCGTCTAGGTACGGAAACACCTGGAATCCTAGACTTCTCAGGTGAGCAGTCACTACTGCCAAGCATTTGGTGAACACCCTGGGGGCTGTGGTGAGACCAAAGGGCAGCGCACGGAACTGAAAATGACTACCTCCTAGGCTGAAGCGCAAATGTCTCCTGGACGTTTGATGTATTCTGATATGATAATACGCGTCCTTGAGATCTATGGAGCACATCCAAACACCCTTCTCCAACAATGGGAGAATGGTTTGTAGAGTGACCATTCGGAACTTGGACTTCTTGACTGAACGGTTTAGGTTGCTTAGGTCCAAAATGGGCCTCAAGTCCCCAGTCTTTTTTGGCACCAAAAAGAATCTTGAGTAAGTCCCTAATCGGATCTGGTCTGCGGGGACCGGTTGGATGACTCCTTTTTGCAGCAGCTTTAAAATTTCTGAGGCTGCAGTATCCCGTTGACTGGGTGGCGGGTCCGGGATTTTTTTGGACTGGGGGGGGGGCGAGAGAATGGGATGGAGTAACCTCCGGCGATAATTCGAAGCACCCATCGGTCCTGAGTGATCCCTTCCCAGGCCTTCAGGTGCTTTGAAAAATGACCCCCGACTGGCTCCGGAGCAGCACAGTCAGGCAATCCCTCAGGGACTATGAAAAGCTGAAGAGCCACGAAAGGACTCGCGGTCTCCAGTGTTGTGAGGGCCTCTGCCACCTCTGAGACGGCGTCTTCCAGATGAATTTCCCCCTCCTCTGCCTCTGGAGGGGGAACCTTCCTGCTGAGAGGGGTAAGACTTCTGAGATCTACGGAACCACATTTTCCCTCCTCTTTTAGCCTTGGGATACGGCCGAAAGGGAGTGGAAAATCGTGCCCCTACGGTAGTCAGAGTCTTACCCTCCTGTTCACAGCGGGTAAGTGTGTCTTTTACCTTGGGTCCAAACAGGGAGGACCCATCAAAGGGGGCGTCGGCAAATGAAGACTTAAAGGCCTCCGCGAAATGACACAGGCGGAGCCAGGCTTGTCTCCGTAGAGCAATGCCTGTACTGCTGCTTACTCGCCTTCGGCCGCATACGAAATGAGCCTCATGGACGAGTTCGAAATGGATGACATTGTAGCCAGCTGAGATCCAACCGTCTGGGCCAGCTCCTCAGGCAGTTTACCTAAGAGGGTATCGGATAGCTCCTTGATCAGATCCCTCTGAAATCTCGTAAAGTGCGTCAGGTAGTTCAAAGACCTCAGAGTAAAGGCCGCTGAACTAAGGGTGCGCTTACCATACCGATCCATGCTCCTAGACTCCTTATTAGGAGGATGGACGGATGTAGAAGCCTCTGCTACATCTTGCTGGGTAGCAGATGCCACCACCATAGCATCCACAGCCACACCTTTCGTAAGGAACTCTCTATCTGGGGGCGCCGAGAGAAATTTGTTCGGACGAGCGGGCACCGGTTCCACAGAGTCTGGGTGTTCCCACGCCCTTCGACAGATCAAATCCAAGAGCTCGTCGAAGGGCGGAGACACCCAGGAGGCGGAGGGCTGAGCCCCGAAGGCCTTCAGGAACACCGACTCATCAGCAGAGGGAGGTTTGGACTGCCATCCGCCTCGCTGTTTTAGGGCTTCCAGGATGTCTGCAAAGGAGACATCATCCGAGGACGACTTGGGGGACCCCTCTGCATCATCGAGATCAGTGTCAGATGTCAAAGACTCGTCAGGGGAGTCAACGTGCTTCCTCTTGCACGTTCTCTTCCTGGGAGGTTCTTCCGAAGAGGCTTCAGAAGGACCTCCAGGAGGGGGAGAAACCCCAGCGGGGTAACCTGAGGCCCAGGGGCTCCGCTGTCTATGGACAGGGGGACTGCCAACGACCCAGTCTCCAAATGTAGGGAAGGAGCTGGGGAAACTGTGGAGGTAGCCAAGGAAGATTTGGCTAAAGCACTCCTCATAGCCCTGAAGGCGGGACCACCAGAATCCTGGGAGGGTCCCCCCTCCGTGGCCACGACAGTGGACGGTACTCCCGCCGCCGACACACCAAGAGGGAGACCTGGGACCAAAAGCATCAATCCCGAAGCCTCCCCCCAGGGCCGAAGGAAGAAGTCCGTGCACTGAACTCCGACCCAAGAGCCGGAGTCGGAGCAAGGGTCGGGCCTGACCCTAACACCTCCACTGGTTCCACCAGCACCTGCTCCAACAGCACCGAAGCTGTTGGAGGAGGAAGTACAGTAGGGGAGTGGACCATCGGCTCCGAAGCCAAATGGGCTGGAGCCGAAACCATCTTTTGGAACACCGGAGACTGGAAGAGTCGAAGGAGCACCCTGTCGATGTCCGAATCAGACATCTTGGATGATCTCGAGGATACCGATCGGGCCCGAACCGATTTCTCCATTGGCTCCGAAGGGCTCGGGGACCGGCTCCGAAAGGACTCAACAATTATCGGCTCTGAGGAAACCTTCAAGGAAATTTCCCTCGGTGCCGATAAGGACTTCGGCTCCGAGGGGGAAGTGTCTGAGCCGATGACCCTTATCGACTCCAATATCAGTGGAGCCGATGAGGGTGACCCGCCTCTCGATGCTCCAGACCTCGGCTCCTAAACCAGAGGGGTCGAGGCTGGAGGCATCGAGGCAGACCGTTCCGACCTCGGCTCCGAAGTCTGTGGAGCCGATGGAGAAGTCTGCTTAGTTTTCATAGCCGTCGGTTCCGACTGACTGGTCGGAGCTGGCGCTTTCCTCTTTTTAGAAGGAGACGGAGAGGAAGATAAAGCCTCCTCGAAGGAAGGCTTGATTAATCCTTTGAGGATTAATTTGTTTTTCCTCTCCTGGAGGACTCTGGAGGAAAACGCATGGCATACACTGCACGATTCCTGCAGATGTTTAGCGCCAAGACAATAGACGCACGAGGAGTGGTCGTCCGTTATGGACATTTTGAAGCCACACCTCGTGCACTTTTTAAACCCGGAGGGTTTATGCTCTTTAGACATAATCCTACAAAAATCAGATAACAGTAAACACTAAAAGGTTTGACACAGGAACAAAATATGAATGCCACAAACTCAGTGTAAATATTTAAACTAAAGAACTTTTTTTTTTTTTTTTTACACAAGACTGTCAGAAAAAGAAAGGGAAAAAAGGGAGGGTCAAGACCCTCTAACTTAAACGGGTAATTGACCCACACACAACCACTAAAGTAGCAGTAACCACAGGGGAAGGCCCCTCTAACTTAAACGGAACCTTCTCTGACAGGAAAAAATACGAAAATTTTAACCAAACTTTAGAAAAAACACTCGTACACAAAGAATAGCCGTTAAAACAGCTTTTGGGTTTAAATGAAGCAAATACTGACAGGAAAAAGCCTAATATATAGTACTTAGCCCAGCCAATGTTGAGACCACGTCCAAGCTCTGTAAGCGGCAAACGAGATCTGGGGGATTAGTGGTGGTGCATCCTGGGATAAAGATAGCTCAGCCAATTAGAGGCCTCGCTCTATAGCATAAGCGTGCCGAGTCGGAGCCGAGGGATCGGCTCCGAACCCATCAGTCAGAATGTAGGCGAGATAGGATCACATAACATCAGCCAGTCAGACATTTTGGATTGCCTTTGGTTTTGGGAGGCTCCCACTTTATTCTTTGAGCCTCCTTGTAACTGCTTTTTGAAATTCTGCTTGTTGGAACTTTGCAGAGACAGCTTACTCTGTTTCCTGGAAAAGAATCCTGAAAAGGTAGGAAAGTTTTTACTGAAAGTTGAAAACATCAAATAGGAGGGTTGAAAAATCTGAGTAACCTCTTAAATCTGTTTCCATCTTTCATTAACTCTTATGAATCTCAGCAGCAGAAGACTCAAATAAAACAGAATTTAAAATATCAGCTTTAACATCTTCTGGTAAGTTTTGAGAATGTAACCAAACAAATCCACTCATACTGGGCCAGTAGTAGCTATGGCAGATAACATCAGCAGAGTCATAAGAGCATTTTAAGGAATGGTTGGTTGGCCGACAGGCAAACAGAATTAGAAATTCAAAGAAATTTAACCACTGAAGAAGGAAGGAACATTTAACTTTATCATGTTCTTAAATGAAGCCAGTAAAAATGTTAACGTGCGAGCCTGGCAGCTGAAAATTCTAAGTTAATGCAACAGGAAAATAAACTTTCTAGGTTTACGTACAGAAAGCACAACATGATCTGGTTTGGGATTACAAGAACTGATGAGTCTGACATACTTTATATAATAACCTATCAGACTTTTTGAGGACAGAGGACTGTCAGGCATACCTCAGGCTGTTAAAGAAAACATCCTCAGAGGAACAGTTGCAGACTAGAAAATGTATTTGTAACAATTCATACTTCTTTTGCTGGGAGATGGGGATTGTATTCTGTGCCCACTGAAATACATCATTAATTTTATTTACGGTTTCCTAAAAAGATAATTATTCTGAAGGGAAATCAGAAGAAACACTCTCCTCAGAATCAGAATTGTCATCTTGACGAGAATTAACTGAAGAAATCTCTATCTCAAAAGCTCAGCACTTGCTCCTAAAGCATTTTTATATAGGTAAAGCTCAGCACTTGCTCCTAAAGCATTTTTATATAGGTAAAGTACTTGTATACTAAACAAAGTACTACATTAGCCTAGAATCCCCTTGAGTACCCATTTCCCTATAGGTCCCTTCTGACTCAGTTACACAGCAAACTTTTTCACTTTTTCTAGCATGTCAAAGGGTCAGTTGCTAGCCTCCTCTCCTGTTCAGCTGGTAAATCTGGGCATCTTGAGGCAATGTTACAATTGCCTCATGGACACAGACAACCCACTCCTTCTCCCACAAAACACAAATAACATGTGAGAGATGCAACTATATAGCCAAACTAGAGGCTGAGCTCTCTCAACTCAGGACTGGCAAGACCAGACAGGAGGAGAAGGAAACCACGCACACCACAAACCCAGTTTCACACAGAACTATCACAACTGCAAAACAAACACATAAACACACAAAGACATACTCGGAGGCACTGATCAAAAATCTACCAAAACTACAGAGGCCTCCAAAGCAGACACCCAAGCAACTGCCACCTCAAGACATAAGACATGCAACACATAGTTCTCAAAGTCAGTGTGCTAAACAGTCACAGCCCTTAAGGCCAAACGCAATGCCAGACACACTTGTTATAGGTGACTCCATAGTCAGACACACTGACGCCCCACTCACCAGACTGAACAAGGAAAAGATCACAGTAAGCTGCCTGTCAGGTGCTAGAATCCGCCACATAACACAAGCACTCAGGTCACTCCACAGCAAGTACAAGTATGACTCAGTCATTGTCCATGCCGGTGTGAACGACCTGAGACGTACCTCCCTGGACTACATGAAAAGAGACATAGAGGAGCTCTCAGATTATGTAGCCCAGGCCGGTATGACCCTGACCCTGAGCAGTATCCCACCCTCACCAAGAATGATGCCATAATACAGAGACAAAATGATCAGCTTTAATAACTGGCTTAATTACTGGTGTCATTCTAAGGGGATCCAATGTCTGTCTGCCTGGGATGACATGCTTGACAAGCCACGCTGCTTCGCAAGGGACGGCTTGCACCTGTCATCCCTGGGCTTCCGGATATTGGCAAAGGCTCTTGCCACCCCCATAGTGCCTTTTTTAGGCAAGGCTCAAATGATAAACCTACCGCCCTAGAAAACAAAAATGGAGAAAAACTAAGGGTAATACTGCTCAATGCCAGAAGTCTAAACCTCAAGATGCACGCCCTCGAAGCCCTCCTCAGTATAGAGAACATCGATGTCTGTGCTGTGACTGAAACCTGGTTCAAGGCTCCTGAGAGCACCCCAGCACTATCAGGTTATACCTCATATCATGCGTTCCGCCCCAAAATCTGGACCGAACCACAAAAGGAGGGGGGTATCCATATTCATAAAGGATACCCACACCTCCAGGTTAGTGTCATCGCACGAAGCATCGGAGACCATCCAGGTGCAATTAACCATAGGTAAAACTGCCCTACAGTTTGTAACATGCTACAGACCACCTTCTCAAACTCAGGAAACCCACACAGCCTTCCTGAAGACACTGGAGAGTATGAATGTCTCTCCAAACACCATCACATTGGGTGACTTCAACTACCCAAACATAGACTGGGAACATTACTCAAGCCCCAACACCCTAGCCCAAAGGTTCCTTGAGTTCATAAACTCAAATGCTATGGAACAACTAGTCACCATTCCCACAAGAGGAGAAAATATACTAGACCTGATCATCACAAACATGGGGACAAAATGCTCCACACCGAAGTATATCCCTCATTGGTGAGATCAGACCATAAATTAATCTCACTGGAGATCCACATCCCGCCCCCACCCCCAGCAAAAAAAAACCACAGTGAAGAAATTCTCAAAAGCAAACTTCACACTTCTTAAGACTGGAGTGGTATCCTTCAAGGCCCCCGAGCCAGTGGAAACCACAACCCACGCTGCTGAAACCCTTACAAATGCCTTCTACGAGCACCTCCAGGAATGTATGGATCAAGCAATCCCTAATAAAATCAAGACCCTTTCCACCAAAGGCAGGCGCCCGGTCTGGTGGACTCCAGCCATAAACAAACTCTACAACAAGAGGAGAAAGCTACTACATGACAGAGCAAAATCCCTAAAAGGGAAGGTATCTCTGATCAATACTAGCAAAAACTACGATCACTCATAAAATCATCCAAGGCCAACTTTGAGAGAAAAATCGCTAATGACACAAAAGACAATCATAAAGCCTTCTTTAGCTATGTTAGAAACCTGGGTAGAAACTCCCAGATATGCTCAGAATTAGTCCAAAATGATAAAAAATCACTGAACCCACAGACATTGCCAACATACTGGCAGACAGGTTCAGTGCAAATTTCCCCCTCCCCCCCAAAAGGAGAAATATCTATCCCACCAGAGTCTAGCCTCCCAAACATCTCAGATGCCCAGGTGAGAGCTGCTCTCTCTAAAGCAAAAAACACAGCATCAATGGGACCGGACGGTGTCCCCGGCTGTGTGCTACACGAACTCAATGAGGAACTAAACCCACACATAAGGCTGCTGTTTAATCTTAGCCTTACTACAGGATACATACCCAAAGAATGGCGCACAGCAACTGTGGTCCCACTCCACAAAGGCGGTGCTTCTACGGACCCTGGAAATTACCGCCCCATAAGCTTGACGAGCCTTGTCTGCAAAGCTATGGAGAGGATCATAATGGAACTCATAAATAAAGACATTGGGGACCTACAGACACTGGATCCTACCCAATTTGGCTTTGTCAAGGGCAGATCCTGCCTCTTGAACTTGGTCGACTTTTTCGAAACAGTCACTAAGGCCATTGATGAGGGTAAGGCAGTTCACACAGCCTACCTTGACCTAGCAAAAGCGTTCGACACAATACCCCACTCGGGCATCATAGAAAAGCTCACCAGCTTAGATGTAAACCCATATGTCACAAGATGGGTTGCATACTGGCTCAAGGACAGAACACACAGTGTTAGAGTTGCTGGTGCCATGTCAGACTCTAAGCCGGTCACGAGCGGTGTCCCACAGGGCTCAGTCCTGGGCCCCCTCTTGTTCGGCATTTATTTTTCTGAAGTGCAGGCAAACATAGGGGGATTGTGGCTGACAAAATTTGCAGATGACTGCAAACTGGGCACCATAACTGACACTCCATCAGACACAGACATCCTCCAGAAAGGTCTCATAGAAATGGATAACTGGTGCCAGAGCCATGGCCTTAAGCTAAATGCCAAAAAATGTATAGTCATACCCTTTGGGAAAAACAAGGTAACCCCTAATTACCACATAGGTGGTAATCCATTAAACACGGAAGAAGTTATCAGGGACCTGGGGACCCAAGTTGACAGTAACCTCTCTTTTGACACTCACATTGCCAAAGTGGTTAGAAAGACCTTCTACATTGCCCACCTGATCATGAAGGGATTCACATCCAGATCAGGAGAGGTCATTTTACCCCTATACTCTTCACTTATCAGACCAATGATTGAGTACAACGCCCCATTCGGAATGTACCTTACCCGACACCTGCAGCAGTTGGAAAGACCCCAAAAGTTCCTCACCAAAAGGATAAACTCAAACATATGTCATACGATGCCCGACTGAAGAAACTCCAGCTCTATTCAGTCGCATACCGTCTGCTCAGAGGTGATCTGTGCCTGACATACAAGGCCATGTCCAACCCAGAATTAATGGACATGCTCCACCTCAAAAAATCCAAATCCACCAGAGCCACGAGAGCAAGAGACTTAAACCTCAACACGGATATAAATAGGACGTGCTGGAGGGACAGATTCATCACCCAGAGACTCCCTACACTATGGAACAGAATCCCAGTCCATGTGAGGCAGAGCCCCTCACTGACTCTGTTCAAGAGAAATCTTGACGAGTGGATGGGAGATCGTAGGTTTACCCCGGGAATCATCTCTGTATCACTGCTGGACAGAGGCACAGCAAACTAATGGGTATAGTATTCTCATCCTAAGGGGTGGTGAAAGCCACACACACTCTGGCTAGGCTTATAAATGCCCTAGGGCAGATAGCCTAGTATGAACCTATGAATCATACTCCACTCCCTGCTCATTTGACTGGGAATCATTGTCAGAATGTGAGGGAAGTCTTTTTCTTTTTCAGTTTTAAGACAGTCAGGAAACAGGATTTAACACATGAAAAGCAGACAGCGATCCATTGGCAAATCATCCCTGTCCATAGTTAAGAATACAAAAGAAACAGAAGTTTCTGCATTTTCTTTCTGGAGAATTCCTTGGAAAGGAACAGACCCATGATGAACACCAACACGGGAAACAGGCACCTTAGCCCATTCAAATGATGCATCTTCATCTGCACCTTCTCTCAAGCCTAGCAAGAGTATTCTCCCTTGCCTGGTGAGGGGAACCCTACAGCAGCAGAGGATGTAATAATCTTATGGTCCTTATTAGTTTCCAGAGGAGAAAAGCAGTAACAGATGAGTGGTCTGAGGAACCACTTTTGGCCACGCCAGAGCCACCCATCAGTGACTCAGCCAGTGATGGAGCTGACTGGACACCTAAAGATTCCATACTAACTTTCTGTCTCTTGTGGACAGGAGAAGGAAGAACTGCAGAGACTGAGAACTTCTCCATGTTCAAGGCAGGAAAGAAGCCTCACAAGTGAGTAGCTTAGCCAGAGTGAGTCAGTAAATCTTCACAGGCAAGCACCAGGCCAGCCCCTCTGAGGCCATTTTAAGCCTAGACAATTTCATTTTTTATGTCTTAACTAACGTATCCTATTCAGAGATTGGCCTTACCCATCCCATGGTTGATAATTATATACTATCTGGATCACACCATAGATAATTTGAGGGGAATCATGCATGGGATAAAACATTTGGGAGCTGCCTCTGTCCACTAGTAGTACAGGTGGCAGTCCTGGAGTAAATTTTTTGATTCCCATCCATAGATCTAAGATGCGCTTAAATAGGGACTGAGGTGTACTTTTTTTTTATGTGGATGGGGAGGAAGCAGGACTGTTCACCCCCGGACAGTTCGACCCCAATGCATTTCTATAAAATTTCATGTATAAATTTATATGTATTGTATATGTGATTTTTTCAGTGGACAGTTCGACCCCGGACTATTTGACCCCAAATATATTCTATTAAATACTTTATTATTATGTTATTATTTAATCAATTATTCAATAAATGCACTGTTAATTTTTCATTGTAAATATATTTGATTTTTTTCATTGTAAATATATTTTATTTTTATTTTTTTTTTTTTCATTTAATCATTGCATTGGTTAGTATAAATATAACCATTCACGTAGTAACAACAATAAATTGAAAAACTCGGTAGTGCGGGTCAATAAAGGCCGTCTTCCTTGTAATATTGCTGTATTCACCACAACCAGAAACTCCAAAAATTCAACCAGATCCTCTTTATTGTTACATCGACAAAGACAGATTTAGCGCTTTCATCTCCAAAAACCGGAGACCTCATCAGAATCAGTTAAACAACACACCCACCCTATCTTATATACATACTCAACCCAATCAAAAATGGTTAATTAATTAACTCTATTATCTAACAATAAAGTGGCTAGCCTATAAAACCAATAATGACATCAACCATAGTCATCACAGATAATTAATAAAAATTAATTTGTAAGAAATAAGTGCAAAATGAAACTTGAAGGACATTTCATATTCATAATACTTGTGTATATATATATATATATATATATATATATATATATATATATATATATATATATATATATATGCGTATGTATATGTACACATCAATGAAATTGTATATCTATAAATGATGTGTTGAATAAATATTTAAAACCATGTAGATCCTAAAAAATACAATTTAATTAATTAAAATATTGTATTTTAAAAAAGTAGACAATAAAGAGGATCTGGTTGAATTTTTGGAGTTTCTGGTAGTGGTGACTACAGCAATATTACAAGGAAGACAGCCTTTATTGACCCGCACTACCGAGTTTTTCAATTTATTGTTGTTACTACGTGAATGGTTATTGGTTGCCTTCTTCGGTAGCTTGGGTTCGAGGAGTCTCCGTTTTTATTTTGGAAGTTTTTTTTATCACCTACCAGACAGCAGTTTACCAACAAGACTATACTACTACAATGGACAGTAGTAATTTATTGGCAAAACTAATCAAACTCATTCACAAACTGACACTTCCCCAATGCTTTGTTCTGGGGACAGTATACCTTGCGCACAGAGCAGTCCGTCGTCTAGAAGGGAAACGGAAGTGACATTGGGAGCCGAAACCGAAGCACGCCCTACGAGTAGGAGAATGGAGGTGAAGGAGACAGAGTTACAACCGAGTCGTCGGCCGGCTGCTACAGGGGTTTCCAGTCCCAGAGGTATAGAACTACCAGGTCGGGATGGTTCTAAGGACAATTTTCACCAATACCACGACTTGAATTTTAATAGGTGGTTGAATACATCTTTTTCCAACAACAGACGCCGGGCGGATAGTAGAAACGACAGTTTGGGATACAAGGACAAGTGTAAAGTATTGAAAAGCCTTTTAACCAGGTACAAATCTTTATCTTTGGAGAACTGGTATTTTAATAGATACCTGGAGGACAAAATTGTACCCAAAGGCTTGAGAATTAACAAATTTCCTAACAACATCAATGGTGTCACTGACACCGAGTTTTTTAAAGATATTTGTGAGATTTTTAATGACTGTAGACTGGCCATACTTAGGGTGCTAATCAGACATAATGAAAAAAGAATGGAAACAGATAAGAAGGACATTGATAAATTGTATAAAGAAATCAATGAGGATTTATTATTTTCTGTACAAGAATATAAAAATATGTATTTCAGATCTTTACAGGATGTTGATCATGTTATTTCACGAAGTTACAACAGGAAGCTATGTAAATTAGATAGGGACATTAACAAATATAGATTTGGTTCTGCATACAATTGTGGAAAAAGAATTGTGAAGGGTAATTTTAGGGAGTTTGAGAAGCAAAATTTTAAATCTAGCTCTCAGTTGCTAGATATCCAGAGGGGCAGTAACATGGATTTTAACAGGGAACACAAAGTAAATCTGTATGAACAAGAGTTTAATGTATGTGATGACGATTTTGATTGTGGGGAAGGGGCCCCTTTAGGGGGGGAGGGACCAAGAAGGTCCAAAAGATTAAAAAACGGTTACAACAGCCATCATATGCCCAGGCTGCAAGGACCAACAACTACAATTACCACAGAAGAACCATATACAGATAGAACATGTCAATGTAGGGAAAGTTGGAGATGCAATTTTTACATACAAACCTTTGTCTATGTATTCATTCAGAGATTTTTTTTATTTTCAATTACACTGATTTGAACATTATTGAAGGTTATTTCAATTTGTTTACAAAATGTTTTACCTTTGTACCTGTCAGAGAACCTAGTATTGACAGTATATTGTTTGATATAAAACGTTTTACTAGGAAACTTAATTTCAAGCAGATGTTTGGTCAAGATAAGCATCAACATCAGACAAAAGAATTAAGTAGACGTAGTTTATATAACCCTCCCCTTCATCAAGATATTCACAGTTTTGAAAATATACTTACTAGGAAGATCAGAAGTGAACATAAACAGAATGCAAACAACAATGGTAGTAACCTTACTGATGAAGAAAACCAATTATTGAATGAGCTTGGAAACAACCGAGATATCCGGGTAATGAAACCGGACAAGGGAGGTGGAGTTGTCCTTATGGACAACTGGCATTATGAAAAGAGAATGCTTGAAATATTAAACAATGATAAGTGTTATAATATAGTTTACAAAAATGAAATCAATATTTCATACTGTAAAATAGATTATATTATAGAGGACAACCTTCTTCAGGGGCTTATAGATATGGATTTGTGGAATTTTTTGAAGGTCAAGAAACCAGTAATCCCCGCTATTTTTGGCATACCTAAAACCCACAAAAACATTCAAAACCCTCCTATGAGACCAACTGTCTCATCACAAGGTTCCAAAACTCAACTGTTGGCTATTTATATAGACACCAAACTTAAAATGTACCACAAAAAGTACCCTCACATTTTGGTGGAGTCTTGGGACTTTTTGCAAAAGATCAGTAAGGATCCTTATAGTGTGGATATGAAATGTATTACTATAGACGTTAAAGATTTATTTTCAGTTATACCACACAATATAGGGATGGACTGGTTTGAAAACATGTTAATTGAAATGAACATATTGACATCAAGTGAATTTAAACTAGTCCTGGAATGTATGGAACTGGTACTTAAGAATAATTTTATTTTCTTTTGGGGTGACTATTACCATCAAATTGAAGGGGTTGCTATGGGGGCAGCTTGTGCCCCCATTTATGCAAATATAGTAATGTTATATTGGGAAAGACAACATGTTTTTGAAACTGAATTTTTTGGGTATATCAAAAGTTATTACCAGTTCCTGGATGACATATTTATTTTATGGGAAGGTCCAGATGAAGTAGTAAACAATTTCATTTCTCATATTAATCAAAGTACCACTTTTTTAAAATTTATTTACAACATTAATTCACAAAAAATTCACTATTTGGACATTTTGTTACGTAAAGATCACAATACTAACACTTATAGATCTACTATATATAGAAAAGAAAACTTTTCCAACACCTATTTGCACTTTAATAGTGATCATCCTGAGTATCTCAAGAGAAACATAATCAAGGGGCAGATGATTAGAGTGGCCCGTATGACTTCAGATAGGGAGGAGTTCCTTGTTGAAATCGATAAAATACAAAACATGTTTCACAAAAGAGATTATCCTGTGGAAATTACACAACCTATAAAAGAATATGTAATTAAGGGATGGGGTAAAAAATATATACCATTATTAAACCAGACGAATGATAGAACCACAGAAAGAACTGAGAAAGTACTGGATAATAATGTTTTACCCTATTTGACTCTTACCTATTACCAAAATATAGGGTGGTTACACAAATGTATCAATGAGACATGGAATCTGTTTAAAACAGTGGCCACAAGGACTACAAATTTTCAAAACAAATTAACATAGTTATAGGAGAGGTTATAATATAAAAAACATTTTAGAGAGAAAGAATAGTTTAGTCCAAGATGAATTAGTCTCTAAAAAAGTTGGTACTTTTAGATGTGGTAGATGTCCCCAGTGTCCATTTATAGCTGGAGAAAAAGAAGTAACATTACCTAGTTTAAATATTACATTAAAGGCAAAAAAATGTAACAGCTGTTACACTAAGGGTTTGGTATATTTAGTTTATTGTAAATCATGTTGGGGTTTCTATATTGGCAAAACGGAACAACACTTAAGAAAAAGGATATACGAACATCTGAGAGATATAAACTGTAAAAATGAAAATAATGCATTATATAGACACTCCTTAACTTGTGAGAAGGCCAATTTTAAATTTTGGGTGGTTGAGGTTGTTGACCACTTTGATAGGGGGGGTGACTGGGAGACGAAACTGTCATATAGGGAGATGATATGGCAGCTTAGGCTTGATGCCTGTAGTGGTAAGGGTTTAAATGACCACATATCCATATCACCAGCCCTAAAATTATTAGCCAATGACCCTAAGAAGCACATGTAACAACAACATGATCTCAAAAAATATATTTATTGATTATCTACTTTTTTAAAATACAATATTTTAATTAATTAAATTATATTTTTTAGGATCTACATGGTTTTAAATATTTATTCAACATATTTATAGATATACATTATTTATAGAACATACATTTTTATTATTTATAGATATACAATTTCATTGATGTGTACGTATACATACGCATATATATATATATATATATATATATATATATATACACACACAAGTATTATGAATATGAAATGTCCTTCAAGTTTCATTTTGTACTTATTTCTTACAAATTAATTTTTATTATTTATCTGTGACGACTATAGTTGATGTCATTATTGGTTTTATAGGCTAGCCACTTTATTGTTAGATAATAGAGTTAATTAATTAACCGTTTTTTGATTGGGTTGAGTATGTATATAAGATAGGGTGGGTGTGTTGTTTAACTGATTCTGATGAGGTCTCCGGTTTTTGGAGATGAAAGCGCTAAATCTGTCTTTGTCGATGTAACAATAAAGAGGATCTGGTTGAATTTTTGGAGTTTCTGGTTGTGGTGAATACAGCAATATTACAAGGAAGACAGCCTTTATTGACCCGCACTACCGAGTTTTTCAATTTAGTATAAATATAACACAAACTTTTAACATTTAATAACAAGACATTATGTACTCACCATAATGTTCGATGTATGTAGTCCATCTCGACTCACATTCTTGCCCATGGGTTCGGAGCCGACTCGGCCTATTTACTAGCTCAAAAGTCTCTGATTGGCTGGGCTAAGAGGGTATCCCATAGTACACTGCTTCGCATTCCCAGATCTAGTTTGCTGCCAACAACTCAGTTATTGCATACATA
The DNA here is from genome assembly GCF_019279795.1 of Protopterus annectens. Classification (NCBI taxonomy): domain Eukaryota; kingdom Metazoa; phylum Chordata; order Ceratodontiformes; family Protopteridae; genus Protopterus; species Protopterus annectens. The sequence continues at coordinate 571,620,416 of NC_056747.1, forward strand.
ACACACATCCATACATACTAAATATCCAAACAAATTAATCAAAGGGACTCTGCATGATGCAATATCACCTCCAAATCCTCCAGGTAGGGAGAAGGCAGGAGGGTAAGTAAGAATGTGAGGCGAGATGGACTACATACATCGAACGTTATGGTGAGTACATAACTTCTTGGTGTTATGTAGTCCAATCTCGCCTACATTCTTACCCATGGGACAGCATCCCTAGCACCTACAACCCGGGTGGCTCATTGGAAAATACTCCTGAGAACTGTGGAGCCAAATGATCTGCCCCTGGAAACCATGTCCAATTTGTAATGAGAGACAAAGGTGCGAGGAGAAGCCCAAGTGGCCGCAGCACATATATCATCCATTGACAATCTAGCCTGATAGGCTGTAGATGCGGAAACAGCTCTTGTGGAGTGGGCTTTAGGTGGAAAGGGCAGAGTTTTACCTGCTGTGTGATAGATGAAGGAAATACAGCTGGCTATCCATCTAGAGAGCGTGACCTTGGATACCGGAGAACCAAGCCAGTTTTTGGAAAAGGTGACGAAGAGTTGGTCAGATTTCTGAATCTCAAAAATTGGGAGAAGTCAGGCAGCCAGTAACGTAACAAAAACGCATTGAAAGTTAAACAAAGAGTATTCGTTTAACATTTAACAAGTTTATTAAGACAAGACACGTTTTCGTCTCTCTTAAATGAGAAACTTCTTCAGAAATACATAAAAGTGTAACTCTCGAACTATTTAAAAGTTCCGCCCAAAGGCCAACCAGTGTCATCACCCAATCAGCAACACTCTAAAATTTTAAAGGTTGTTACGTTACTGGCTGTCTGACTTCTCCCGATTTTTGGTGTTCTACGAAGTTTTGCTTTTTCCGTTTAACAAATTTCCAAATCTCTTTTTGTCTGATGGAGATAGAAGCGTAACTGTCTATGTACGTCTAGTTGGTGAAATCTGAATTCTGCCTTGTTGGAAAAATTGGGGAAGAAAACTGGCAGCTCAATAGACTGATTTATATTAGACAGAGAAGCCACTTTGGGCAGGAATGACGGGTTTGGTCTAAGGGAGACTATCTTTATGGAAGATCAAATATGGGGGTTTGATGGAAAGGGCTTGGATTTCGGAGACCCGCCTCGCTGAAGTGATAGCTATTAAAAAGGCTGTTTTCTATGTTAGAAACTTTAAGTCGCAGCTAGCTGCAGGCTCGAAGGGTGGAAGAGTGAGGACTTGAAGAACAAAATTGAGGTCCCAGGGCAAAACAGGTTGTGATACTGGGGGACGAAGCAATACGGTACCTTTAAGGAATGCCTTACATAGTCTGTGTGCCATCAGGCTAGGTTCATTAGCCACGTGGAAGTTAGATATAGCCACCAGCTGAACTTTGATGGTGGCTGAAGCAGACCCCTGATAGAACAATATAGACAAAAATTCCAAAACAGAATCAATTGGAGCCGTGTAGGGATCGATGCCTGTGGAATGAGCCCAAATGGAGAATCTTTTCCATTTGCTAAAGTAGATCTTTCTAGTGGATGGTTTATGAGAGGACGACAAAATATGTACTACGTCTGGCGAAAAATTATGACATCTGACTAAGGATGGAAGTGGAGTAGCCAGGCTGTCAGCCGGAGTGTCCTCAGAGAAGGGTGGAACTGTCCTGACGTGTGTCAGTAAGTCTGAAAGGGGTTCCAGAATCCACGGAGTATCCACAAGGTAGGGTTGAAGGAAGGGGAACCATACTTGAAGAGGCCAGTGTGGGGCAATCAGAATCATCCTGCTTCCCAAGGATTGCGCTTTCTGAATCACCCTTGAGAGAAGGGAAAATGGGGGGAAAGAATAAAGCAGCCCGGAGGGCCAATTGTGAGCTAGAGCGTCCCTGGGTGATTCCCCCTGTGGGGGGATCAGCAAAAAGAAGTTGCTGCATTTTGCGTTGAGGGGGCTGGCAAAAAGGTCGCAGCAAGGTTGACCCCATCTGCTTAAGATTCGCTCTGTCACCAGGCGATTCAGGGACCACTCGGGCATAAGAATCGCCCTGCTTAACTTGTCTGCTATCACACTGGTCTTCCCCGGGATGTGCGTTGCCACTAGAAATCATTGGGAAGTTATTGCCCAATGCCACACAAGCATGGCCTCCATGGATAGTGGGTAAGATCGGGTTCCTCCTTGCTTGTTGAGATACCACACTACTGACATGTTGTCTGAGTGTATCGCAATGGCCCCTAGAGGGAGGACTTCTTGAAGTGCCTGCAACGCAAGGAGCACTGCTCTCATCTCTAGGACGTTTATGTGCAAATGTATCTCGTCCTCCTGCCACGTGCCTTGGACCATCCTGCCGAGATAATGCCCCCCCCCACCCTATCTGGGAGGCGTCCGTAGTCACTGTGGCCACAGGGACAGGTGGAACAAAGGGTTTCCCTAAGTTCAAGTTGCAGGTGCACAGCCACCAGCGAAGGTCCTGCTAGCATTTGTCTGTCAATAGGATTGGATGGGATAGCGGAAGTCTTTGGAGAGACCATTGGACAAAGAGAAGCCATTGAAGAATTCTCATGTGTAATCTCGCTAACGGAACCAACATGATCGTAGCTGCCATGGTCCCTAGGAGTTGAAGAATCAGTCTTGTCTTAGCATGTCTCAGAGGCATCAGCGTGAGAATTTGTTGTTGCAACCATGTGATCCTTTCTTGTGGTACACTCGCATTCAAATGGTGTCCAGCTCTGCTCCTATAAAAGTGACACGCTGTAAGGGCAACAAGGCAGATTTTTTTCCAGTTTATCGTAATGCCTAATTGGTGACACAGACTGATAGTAGCGTCCCTGGTCTGAATTAGTAGATGCCTGGTGGGGGCGGTGAGAAGCCAGTCGTCCAGGTACAGAAACACCTGGAATCCTTGACGTCTCAAGTGAACCGTCACCACTGCCATACACTTGGTGAACACCCTGGCGGCTGTGGTGAGACCAAAGGGCAGGGCTCGAAACTGGAAATGTCTGGCTCCCAGCCGGAAGCGTAGATGACACCTGCATGCCCTGTCCATTTTGATATGGTAGTAAGCATCCTTCAGGTCGATGGAGCACATCCATACTTCCTTTCCCAACAATGGGAGAATAGATTCTAGGGTGACCATACGGAATTTGGACTTGTGTACGTAATGGTTGAGTTGGCTGAGATCTAGTATGGGTCTCAGGTCCCCTGTTCTTTTCGGCACCAAAAAGAATCTTGAGTAAGTCCCTAATCCAATCTGGTCTGAGGGGACTGGTTGGATGACTCCTTTTTCTAGCAGCTGAGATACCTCTCAGGCTGCTTGATCCCTTTGACTGGGTGGAACGTCTGAGATCCTTCTGATGGGAGGGGGTACTGAAGAGAATGGAATGGTGTAACTTCCGGAAATTATCCTTAATACCTATCGGTCCTGGGTGATGTTTTCCCAGGCTTCCGGATACAAGGAAATTCGACCCTCGACTGGCTCCGGATAAGCACATTCGGGCACACCCTCAGGAGTGAGAGTATGGGGAGCCACGAAAGGAGTCGCGGTCCCCAGAATTGCGGGGGCCCTCCTCTGCCTCTGGGGTGACGTCTACCTGAATAACTCCCTCCCCTGCCTCGGGAGGGGGTTTCACCTTGTGCGGCAGGAAAAAAACCTGTGTGATTTCTTGAACCACATCTTTCCCCCTCACTGAGCCTTGGGGTAAGGCCTAGACGGAAGGGAAAAATGGACCCCTACAGCAGACAGGGTCTTTCCTTCTTGCTCGCACCTGGTGAGGGTGTCTTTCACTTTGGTCCCAAACAAAGACGAACCATCAAAAGGGGCATCAGTGAAGGAAGACTTGAAGGGCTCCGCAAAGTGACACAGGCGCAGCCAGGCTTGCCTTCTAAGGGCTATGCCTGAGCTGGCCGCTCTACTCGCTCCCTCGGCCGCATACGAAATGAGTCGCATGGACGAGTTTGCGATGGAGTTGAGGGTAGAAACCTGTGCGTTGACCATCTGAGCCACCACTTCAGGTATGTTACCCGCAAGAGTATCTCCTAACTCCTTAAGAGATCTCTCTGGAGCCGAGTGAAATGAGATAAGTAGTTCAGCGACCTCAGGGTGAAGGTGGCTGAAGACAAGGTACGCTTCCCGTACCGGTCCACAGTCCTAGACTCCTTGTTAGGAGGATGGACCGAAGAGGAAGACTCTGCAACTTCCTTCTGGGTGGCTGCAGCCACCACCATGTCATCTACCGGGACTCCCTTTGTCAGAAATTCTTTTCCGTGGGGGGCCAAGAGGAATTTGTTGGGACGCCGAGGTACTGGCTCCATGGAATCAGTGTTTTCCCACACCCTTCGACAGATAAGGTCAAGAAGTTCATCGAAGGGTGGAGACACCCTGGAGGCGGAAGGTTGAGCGCCAAAAGCCTTAAGGAATACCGGCTCCTCCTCGGAAGGGGTCTTGGAAGGCCAGTCTCCTTTTTGTTTCAGTATCTCCAGGATATCGGAGAAGGAAACATCATCAAAGGAAGACTTGGGGGACCCCTACGTTTCCTCGAGGTCAGTATCGGAAGTGAGAGACTCGTCCTGGGAGTCTATGTGCTTCCTCTTGCACAATTTCTTTCTGGGAGGTTCCTCAGGCATAGGCTCTGAGGGACCCTCAGAAAGTGGGGGACTGCTCTTGGGGGTATCCTTAGGGCCTGGTGCTCTGCTGTCCAAGGATAGGTGGGTGTCAGAAGCTCTCACCGGAGTGGTGGGGGATGGAATGACCGACCCAAGTGACGTAGCTGACGACCTGGCCAGTGAGCTCCGCATGGCCTCGAAGGCGTGTACCTCCGAGTCCAAGGACCGATCGGCCTCCAAGGCCATGACCGGGTCCGGGGTCCCCCTAGCCGATGCACCGAGTGGGAGACTCTGAACCGAAAGATGTCCCAATGCATCCCCTTCGGGCCCGACCGAGGAGACCCGAGTCTCGAAACCTGTGGACGTAACAGACATGGTCGGAGCCGAGGTCGGCACCAATAAACCCAGAGGAGGTATCGGAGCCGGTACAGAAACATCACTCGGAGCAGAACATACCGGCTCTGACAGCAAGGATGTGCTCGGAGGAGAAATCGATGAAACAACCATAGGAATTGGCTCCGGAGCCGATGGGTCGTAGCCGAAAACAACTTAGCCAACACCGGTGACTGCAGGAGCCTCTGCACCACCCTATCCACATCCAAATCGGAAAGCCTGGAGGATTTGGAGGAGATAGATGGAGACTGAGACCTTTTATCTGGTGAACCATGCCTGACACTCGGCGACCGGCTCCGAATAGGTTCGAGAATGATCAGAGCGGACGCTGATTCACTTAATACAGAAACCTCCTGCGGCCCCGAAGATGGTGGAGCCGAGGAAGCAGTATCCAATATGGTAATTTTTTCCGGTGGCTCCGAAGATGCTGATGGAGCCGGAGACCTTTTCTTGGACTTGGAGGACTTAGATTTCGACTGGGAGCTGGGAGCCGAATCTATAGCCTCCTTGAAAGATGGCTTAAGCAGTCCCTTTAAAATCAATTGTTTTTCCTCTCTTGGAGCACCCTAGGACTGAAGGCGTGACAAAAACTACATGACTCCTGTAAATGGATGGCTCCAAGACAGTAAACACAGACAGAGTGTCCATCCGTGATGGACATTTTATATCCGCACTTCGAACACTTTTTAAAGCCAGAAGGCTTATGTTCTTTCTGATCCTTAGAACAAAAAAGACCAGAGCCAGCAAATGGTGACCAAGATAACTGTATTTAACAAAGGAACATTCCGATTTCGGCTGGTAACATACACAGCCTTCTTCAGTGTATATGTATATGGTTCCTCACAAGCTGTTTAAATAAACAGAATCCAAATCCTATTGGTTTAATCCTCATGAATATTCATTTAGACCTGGGTGAAAAAGCCCACCTAATATAATTATCCATTTCTTTTCCTTACTATTTAGAATATTGTGCCACCCACTTTTGTTTATGCGATCCCCTTGTATTAAATCAATTACTGTAAACATAAATTTTGCTGTTGGATGGACCAACTGATGTTTATAAAGGGCATTTGTCACCTTTTTGTGTTTTATATTACTGTAATGTTCAGATATGTGTACTCTAATGCATCTGGAGGTTTGCCCAATGTAGAACGCCCCACAGTTACATGTGGCCATATAAATAGCCCAATCACTGCTACAGTTCACAAAACTCTTGATTTCAAACACTCTGGGGCAATTTCTACTGGAAAACTCATGGATTGTGGACATATATTTGCAATTAATACAATGACCACAGGGAAAACATCCACGTAAAGTATGACCTGATAGGGTACGTTGTATCTTAGTGTTGTATTTGTTGTCCCTCATTTTGTAATGATTGAAATAGGATTGTAGCTTCTTCCCATTCCTATAAGAAAACATACATTGATCTGGAATAATGTGTGCAACCTCAGGGTCACTTTTCAAAATATTCCAATGTTTTCTGACACTCCCCAAAAGGCAGTTGGTATTGCGACCATAGGTAGTAACCAGTCTCAATGGTTGAGATGACTGAACCAATCGTTCCCTATATTGCAGTAAATCCTGGCGTTGCATATTATTGACCTGACATTTAGCAATAGCAATGGTCCCAGCTTTGTAGCCCCTTTGTTTAAATCTATAAGTAAGATCAGTTTGATTAACACAAAAGGTAGATTGTTCAGAGCAAATCCGTTTTGCTCTGATAAATTGAGATTTAGGTATGTTCCTCGCTATATGTGGAGCATGGTAGCTGGATGCATGTAATAGGGGGTTATATTGAGGGAACTTCCTGTACATTTCAGTTTCCAATGTGCCATCAGATTGTTTTCGCAAAAGAACATCCAGAAATATAATCTTATTGTTGTCATGTTGTTCCGTAAAACACAACCCCCATTCATTATTATTCAAATACTGGATAAACTCAGTAAGTCGAGATTCAGTGCCCCTCCAGACCAACCATATATCATCCAGGTAACGTCTCCATATGTCCATGTCCATAAGAAAAATATTCCTTGTAGAATTGTATATCATCTCACCATAGGCCATAAAAAGGTCGGCATATATGGGGGCAAAAGATGCCCCCATAGCCGTACCTTTAATCTGCCAAAAGCATGTGTCTGTAATAAAAGACGTTACAAGTGAGGACATACCTAGCCATATCTACCAAAAAGGAGTTAAAAGTGGGACTGTATAGTTTAGAATGTTCAAGCCAATATGCTAAAGCCTTGAGACCTGCCTGATGTGGAATATTGGTATAGAGTGCACTCACATCAAGCGTGCACAAAAGCCAATCTGCTTCTAGTTGTGTGTCCGATACAATCTGTAAAAAGTTGGTGGTATCTTTAAGCCTGGAACGAATGGATGTTAACAAAGGTTTAAGATATTTGGTCAAAAACAATGATAAGGGCTCCGTCAAATAGTTTCTACCAGAAACTATTGGTCTTCTTTAAATCTTTATGGATCTTGGGTAGAAAATAAATGTACTGAGCACTTGGATCTTTAATAGTCAAATGTTGTACCGTGTCTTTACATATGATCCCTCTATCCTGTGCATTTTGTAGAAAACATCCAATGCATTTAGCAAATCTACCCATAGGATCCACCCCCATCTGTGTATAGTATCTTACATCAAGTAATTGCCTTCGAGCTTCCTTGTCATAATCAGACCAATTTAGAACTACTACAGCTCCACCTTTATCAGCATTTATTATAACAATTTGTTTGTTGTCCTGGAGTTCCAAAATAGCCCTTCTCTCAATAGGGTAATATTATTGTGCTTGAAGACTGTTTCACTACCAAAAAAATGAATATCTTTCAATACACTGTTTTGGAACTGCTGGACAACCGCATTCATAGGCGGAGCAAAATTAGATTTATGATATGTAAAATTACCACCATCCAAGTTGTAGTTAGTATCACCAAAAAACATTCTTAAATTAATAGCTCTACAAAATTGGATTAGATCTTGTGCAAATACATCTTCAGATATAACAGACCCAGGTATAAAATTTAAACCTTTATTAAGGACTCGGAGGTGTACATCAGATAAATCATAGTTGGATAGATTTAAAACATTATTTACCATGGGACAGTTCAATTCCCTAAGGCCAGATTCAGTAAACCTTGTAAATTGCTTACTTTGCTTATGTTTCTGCCTCCCCCGTCTCCGTGTGTTCCTAAAGGGACACTGCCGGAACTCCTTTTGGGTGTTGGTGACCCTGTTGTTGCCAAGGATTCAGTGTCAGTGCCTGAAGAAGTCTCATCAAAAGATGAAGTACCCTCAGATGTATGCCTACGTAAAATAGACCTAGGTCTTTTCCTTTTTCTGACAGATGTGGGGAGATTGTTAAATCTCACATGTTTAGACTGGGATAAAAAAGGATTGCCATTGGAGTAGTCCTCCTGATCTCTGGTAAACTTCTTCATCTTCCTGGAACAGAGCTCAGCATCAAATTTTTTCAAATCGGACCCAACCTTGCTTAGTTTGGTCTCGAAAGAGGCTTCATGTTCAAATTGCTTAAGTTTATCAACCAAGGCATTAATCTCCGCTAGTCCCCTGTCAATAGCCCTATTATGAAATTTGTGTAATTCAGTTACAAAAGACATTGTAGCTTCCTGCTGTATTTTTAACCAATTGGTGTTTAATTCAGCATCCCCATTATTCACATGTGGAATAATTCGTATTCTCAAACCCCTAGGAGTAATGTTGGCCTCTTGGTAAGCCTTAAAAAGCTTACTGTGCCACACATTGGCAAGTAATGTTCTGAGTAGTCTATTTAGATCTTCAATTAACTTATGGCTTGTTAAGTCAGAATTGGTGTTAACACCACCATCAACAGTTCCACTATTCAAAGACTCCAAGCCAAAAACCCCAAGATCTTCCCTGTCGGCTACCAGTCCAGAAATAAGATTCGATAAATCCATAATATGGCCGAAATAATCTACCAAAGGGCTGTCAATAATGGTTAATATAATGATCCCACGACAGCCAAAAGTGTAGGACAATAACAGCCAAAAGACCAATCTAATAAGATAACTGTTTAAGCTGCGTCCAAATTAGAATTTCCAAATCCAAACAAATTATAAAAAACAAAAGGGCATAGACAGAAATCCAGCAAGAAAATGCCCAAAGCAGTCAATAAAATATTAAATTAAGCAAAATGATGCTGAGCACAGTCCCGGAAAATGAAGACAAGATCACCAAATCCTATAATGTAGTGTATATAAAAAATCAGAGAACAGAGCAGTGTGCCCCCAAGACACAACAACCCAGTCCAATTGCAAATAGAACCAGCTGCGATGTCCCCAAATAAGCTAGTAGACACACCTATTCTCAGAATATATGGAAAAAGCTATTGGGACAAAAAATCAAGATAGTATACACATATACATACACTCCTAACTTCACCAAGAATTGGTAATTAAGACCAATGTGTGTGTGATTCCCAATAGGATGTATAAAATAGAGTGACAATATTTTATGTCAACTTAACAATACACACTTATTGTCATACTGAATTAGTATAAATGTATAATGTAGAAAAATATCCCAACTTAGTGTTGAACCTAGGTCCCAATATTATGGTACCACAACACATACATAGGACCTCTGCAAAATAATAGTGGATTCCAAATTATAAATAGAATGGGGTCAAAGATAATGTAGATATAGTCCCAGCTAATCCTAAGATGAGAACTTGGTGATGCTCAAAAGGGCTTAGCAAAATTATATCAAAAGCCAGTTCAATTGTACATAATTCAGTTAGTATCCCCCTGAATCTATCAAAAAACATCGGAACTGATCCAAAATATATCCAACCCCTTAGAGTAATATATTGTCCATAAACATGTGCCCCTCCAAAAAAGGACAGTCACAAACAATGTTCACAGCAATATCCCAACAGAAACATAAATACAATGTTGTCAAAACACACTTATATGACCCACATTGCTGAAAACAACATCTTATAATTTAGTAGGTCATATTCAAAGAAGAACTCCCACAATATGGACGCAATGACATAAACGCAACTCGACAGTATATATAGTTTGCAAAAAAGCATGAATACTGGATTAACTATATAATAAACAACCACTAAAAGTGGTAAACTGTACAGAGACTATTCCCTTTAGTCCCGTTAGTCCCGTTGGTCCCCTTGAAGCATGTCCACTTGTGAAAACACGAACGTAGTGTGAAGCAGTCCCAAAAAAGACAAAATATATGTACTAACACCAATTATAAACCAAGCAAGGTTCTGAAGTATACATGTAGTTGGTTCCTCAATATCCCATGTAGTCCAAAAAGCCCCGTATAGGCTATTCCGCCAAATCCATGTAGGCACACAAAAAAAGGGATAACGATGACTTATAACTTGTAGTATTTGGCCAAAAAGAATAGTAAAGCATCCATAAGATTGAATTATATACATATATGACCCTTTAACGCCAGAAATTCCTGTATGCACAATACCGCCAATCCGCCAGTTATGAACAAAATGGCGTCATGTAAAAAAGTGACAATTTAAATTTTTACAGAAATCGGAATTAAAGTTTATAACCAATAAAGGTTATAATACATACATACAGTTAGTCCCATTATGTCCCTTTATGTCAAAAAAATCCGGTGTAGACAATTCCACCAGTTCCAACACTTCCAACAGTTCCGCATAAAATGGCGTGATTTCAAAAAAGCGATGGCAGGAAAAGAAAGCTAAATCCAAAGAAGATCCAATGGACACAAATCGGTCTTCACACCCAAGCCAAAATGGTAAGACGAATAGTCAAACCCTACAGATGTCCCATATACAAAAAATAAGCAATGGGATCCAAAAATATTGAATAATCCAATAAGACGAACTGCAACAAGTCCAAAGGCAGCAACAGGGTCACCAACCCCAGCAGGAAGTGAGAAAAGGCAAACACCAAAAGACTTCCTCCTGCACGTAGGTCATTGCATGGCTCCCAAATGAAACCACAGAACAAAAAAGACCAGAGCCAGCAAATGGTGACCAAGATAACTGTATTTAACAAAGGAACATACCGGTTTCGGCTGGTAGCATACACAGCCTTCTTCAGTGTATATGTATATGGTTCCTCACAAGCTGTTTAAATAAACAGAATCCAAATCCTATTGGTTTAATCCTCATGAATATTCATTTAGACCTGTGTGAAAAAGCCCACCTAATATAATTATCCATTTCTATTCCTTACTATTTAGAATATTGTGCCACCCACTTTTGTTTATGCGATCCCCTTGTATTAAATCAATTACTGTAAACATAAATTTTGCTGTTGGATGGACCAACTGATGTTTATAAAGGGCATTTGTCACCTTTTTGTGTTTTATATTACTGTAATGTTCACATATGCATCTAATGCATCTGGAGGTTTGCCCAATGTAGAACGCCCCACAGTTACATGTGGCCATATAAATAGCCCAATCACTGCTACAGTTCACAAAACTCTTGATTTCAAACACTCTGGGGCAATTTCTACTGGAAAACTCATGGGTTGTGGACATATATTGTGGACATATATTTGCAATTAATACAATGACCACAGGGAAAACATCCACGTAAAGTATGACCTGATAGGGTACGTTGTATCTTAGTGTTGTATTTGTTGTCCCTCATTTTGTAATGATTGAAATAGGATTGTAGCTTCTTCCCATTCCTATAAGAAAACATACATTGATCTGGAATAATGTGTGCAACATATGGCCACATGTAACTGTGGGGCGTTCTACATTGGGCAAACCTCCAGATGCATTAGAGTACGCATATCTGAACATTACAGTAATATAAAACACAAAAAGGTGACAAATGCCCTTTATAAACATCAGTTGGTCCATCCAACAGCAAAATTTATGTTTACAGTAATTGATTTAATACAAGGGGATCGCATAAACAAAAGTGGGTGGCACAATATTCTAAATAGTAAGGAATAGAAATGGATAATTATATTAGGTGGGCTTTTTCACCCAGGTCTAAATGAATATTCATGAGGATTAAACCAATAGGATTTGGATTCTGTTTATTTAAACAGCTTGTGAGGAACCATATACATATACACTGAAGAAGGCTGTGTATGTTACCAGCCGAAACCGGTATGTTCCTTTGTTAAATACAGTTATCTTGGTCACCATTTGCTGGCTCTGGTCTTTTTTGTTCTGTGGTTTCATTTGGGAGCCGTGCAATGACCTACGTGCAGGAGGAAGTCTTTTGGTGTTTGCCCTTTCTGATCCTTAGACATATTCAAAGAATTAACGACTTCCAACAGGTGCAAGCACCCAACGAACCAGAGTTAACAATTACCAAAAAAGGGCGGGAAGCCCACCAGTTAGACAGTACCACAGAGAAGAGCGAAGCTCTAAACCAGCAACAACAATAACGAGAACACAGAGAGAGAACCTCTAACTTAAACAGATCTCCAAAGAAAAAACACAATAACAAAAGACTAAATACTCACTAAGGGAGGACTACGTCCTCTAACTAAAATGGGCCTAGCCCATGGGAACAGTTAGGGATACCACAAAAAACACTAATAAACACATGAACACAACTACCGCAGCAAGAATTGCTATTAAAATAGCTTTTGAACTATGAAGCAACCAATTTCTGTAGAGAAATAAGTCAAAAAAGAGTACTTAGCCACAGCCAAGCGAGACCACGTCCGAGCGCTACAAGCGGCAAACAAGATCTGGGGATGCGAAGCAGTGTACTATGGGATACCCTCTTAGCCCAGCCAATCAGACTTTTGAGCTAGTAAATAGGCCAAGTCGGAGCCGATATTCGGCTCTGAACCCATGGGTAAGAATGTAGGCGAGATAGGACTACATAACATCTAGTGTTTTAACATATAATTAGTGTTACGTTTTTACATATTCTTTTTTTTTTTTAAATTAAACATTTTTTTGAGATGTACCCATCGTGTCAGTCATATGAAAACATTTTTATCTAATAGTGACACTAGACTACATCTTCCACAAACCATTCCTTTACCCATTACTGGTGAATCTAAAACGCCTATTTTGTGGTATGTAAAGTAAAACGGGTTGTCTTTTTCACTTTCAGCTGTTAATCTCCAGTAGTATGTTCAATTGAAATTAAGAACTATATCAACCCTTGAAATACTGATGTTATGATTATTATTTCTATAGTTCGTAGTTTCCGTTCATTTTTTTCTTTATGTACTACATCTGTGTTTACTGGAGTAGAACGTTGAACAGAAACTGCGAACTATAGCAACCTTTGTAATCCAGATGTCATTATTATTATTTTTATAGTCCATACTTTCCATTCATTGCTTCTTTATCTACTACATCTGTCTTTACTTCATGAGAACGTTGAACTGAAAGTATGAACTAGTCCCTTGTTTCCATTTATTGTTTTTTTTTTTTTATGTAGTACATCTCTGTTTCTTTTTAGATTTGTTTGCAATGTTTTGTTTGGGTCCAACTGTCCGGGGTCGAATAGGTCGGGCGTGAATCAGCTGGGTCAAAATGTCATGTACCCGATGGGGAGTCTGTTCCAGTGCAGCAGTATCCTCTGTAAGACATACCTGTCCCTCCTAACCATTCTGTAGATGCTGAAGAAGATCCATAGACCGATTATTGCTGATGCTATCTGACTTGCTGATATGTAGTAAATCCATCAATACTGGGTTGGAGGATGCCTTTTATGCCTGACACAGGTCATATCAGGGGATATCTAGAACAATGACATGGCTCTGAGTCAGTCCATGTAGGACAAGTTGTGTAGGCTCTGTATCCATTTAGTAAGGTATCTCTGTGGGTGTTCCAGTTGTTGCATGTGTCTGGAGAGATACATGCTGAAGGGGACATTATATTCAATGATTGCTCTAATGAGGGCTGAGCAAAGGGAGACAATGATATCCATAGATGTCATGAAAAAAGAAGTTAGGTCTTACCATAACATTCAATCTGTATTGTTGATCCTCGTTCATTTCTTATGTATGGGTATCAGTTCCGCGGCCATTTTCCAAGCTTGCGTCAGCTTCAAACTCTCGAGCTAAACTCTTACCCACAATCCCCCACTCCTTGTTACCTCAGATTGAGTTTGCAAGTCAAAGAAGGTAAAAGCTACCTCTGGTCAAATAACCTAAGAGAACCGGGTGGTGAGATCCACTAGAAACCACAGGAGGGGGAAGGAGGGAGGGTCGTAATGACTGAACGAGGATCAACAATACAGATGGAACATTATGGTAAGACATAACTTCACTATCTGATATTGTTAATCCTCATTCATTCCTTACGCATGGGACAGAGTCCCCAGCTACCTCTATTCCTGGGAGGCTCTCATGGAAGGACATTCCTGAACACTATAGAACCGAAAGATGCTCTTCCACTGGAGGCCAAATCCAATTTGTAATGATTGATGAAGGTATGAGGCGTAGTCCAAGTTGCAGCTGCACAGATGTCATGTAAAGAAGCTCTGGCATGGAAGGCAGCAGAAGTTGCCACCGACCTTGTTGAATGAGCTTTCATGGTAGTAGGCACAGAGATATTACTTTGTGTATAAATAAAGGTCACACAGTCCTTCAACCATCTAGCTAATGTGACCTTAGCAACAGCAGATCCTAATCTAGGTCCAGAAAAGGCCAAAAATAACTGGTCAGATTTACGAAAGGGTTTAGTCCTGTTTAAGTAAAAATGGATTTGCCTGTGTATATCTAGGGTATGTAGGCAATACTCTCCTCTGTTTGAATGATTGGGAAAGAAAACTGGCAATTCAATGGCTTGATTAATGGACATTTCAGAGATCACTTTGGGCAGAAATGACATACTAGTTCTCTGAGACACTCTATCTCTATGAAAAATCAAGTATGGACTCTTGATACATAAAGCTTGAAGTTCAGAAATACGTCTGGCAGAAGTAATAGTGACCAAAAATAAGGTTTTCCATGACAAATGCTTGAGGTCACAAGAAGAGGCTGGTTCGAAAGGTAACATTGTCAGAGCTTCGAGAACTAATGATAAATCCCATGGTTGAATAGGTTATCTAAAAGGTGGCTTCAGATGATTCACACCTTTTATGAAGGTCTTGCACAATTTATGGGACATAAGAGAGGAATCTTGGACACCATCATGAAAATTAGAAATTGCAGCCAAATGAACTCTAATGGTAGAGGCCGATAGACCCGATTGAAACAGGTCGGCCAGATAGTCTAGTATTATCGACACTGGTGCTGAAAAGGGGTCTACTTGTTTATATTTCAACCAACAGGTAAATCTTTTCCACTTGCTCAGATAAGTAATTTTAGTCAAAGACTTAAGAGAAGCAATGAGGATATCATGTACTTGTAAAGAAGGATCATTCTGCCTGGCAATCAAGGGAATTGGAGTAGCCAAGCTGTGAGCTTCAGGCTGTTCATGTTGGGATCAATCAAGTTCTGTGGGTGTGAGATCAACTCCAGGGTTGGATGGAGAATCCATGGTCGATTGAGGCCAAAGAAAGGGGAACCAAATCTGTCGAGGCCAATATGGGCTATGAAGATCACCTTGCTCTTCAACTGACGGGCTTTCTTCAGAAACTGGGGAATGAGGGGAAAGGGTGGAAATGCATAAAGACGACTCGAGGGCCAATCGTGGACTAAAGCGTCCCTGGGTGATTGTCCTGGAGGGCGAAACAGGGCAAAGTAGTTGCTGCATTTGTAGTTGGTCAGGGATGCAAAGAGGTCGCAGCAAGGACGGCCCCAGCGGTGGAAGATCGTCACCACTATCAAGGAATTCAGGGACCACTCGTGAGGTTGTAGAATGCACCTCCTGAGTCTGTCTGCTATCTCGTTGGAACTCCCGGGAATGTGCGTTGCTAGAAGAAAATGGTTGGTAGCCATCGCCCATTCCGATATCCTCATGGCCTCTCGACAAAGGGGGTAAGATTTGGTTCCACCTTGCTTGCTGATGTACCAGACCACCACCATGTTGTCTGACTGAATCGCAATTGTGCCAGATGGCAGCAGGGGATGGAATGCTTGCAACGCCAGAAGCACCGCCCTCAGCTCTAGAACATTTATATGCAGATGGGCCTCCAGTTCGGACCAAGTGCCTTGGATTGGCTGTTCCTGACATAGCCCCCCCCACCTCATTAAGGAGGCGTCCGTGGTCACTGTGGCATTGGGTTGCTGGGGGGAGAAGGGGCGAGACCATTGTGAGAGATTGTGTGTCATCCACCAATTTAAACCCTGTTTGCACCTGTGGGTTACTTGAATCATGGCTGAAAGAGGATGCTGAAAAGGATATCATTGGGTGAGAAGTAGCCATTGTAAAAGCCTCATGTGAAACCTGGCTAGGGGAACAATGGTGTGGAGGCCGCCATGGAACCCAACAGCTGTATAACCGAGTGAGCCGTGGATTTTTCCCTTGAAAGGATTGGAATTAGTTGTTGCTTTATCCTTAGAATTCTGTGCTCTGGAATAGCAGCTCTGCAGTTTTTTTGTGTTCAACATAACCCCTATGAATTCTGTCGACTGAGATGGGGTGAGACTGGATTTTTGCCAGTTTATGGTTATGCCTAGCCTTTGAGCAGTGAGGAGAGAGTATGCCAGGGCTTTTTCCAGTAGAGGTCTGGTGGGGGCAGAAATGAGACAGTCATCTAGGTATGGAAACACCTGGAATCCTTGAAGTCGCAGGTGAGCTGTGACAACTGCCATGCACTTTGTGAACACTCTGGGGGCTGTAGAGAGTCCGAAGAGCAGTACTCTGAACTGGTAGTGACTGGCTCCCGCACGGAAGTGCAGAAATCTTCTTGATGGCCTGTCCACCTTTATGTGGTAGTATGCATCTTGAAGATCTATAGAGCACATCCAATCATCTTTTTCCAAAATCGGGAGGATAGACTGTATTGTGACCATCTGGAATTTTTGTACTCTCACAAACTTGTTCAATACACTGAGATCCAAAATTGGTCTCCAGTCCCCGGTTTTCTTTGGCACCAAAAATAGTCTCGAGTAGAATCCGGATCCTATCTGGTCTGGAGGGACTACTTGGATGACTCTCTTTCTTAGCAGCTTTTCTATCTCTAGTGCTGCTTCTTCCCTTTGACTGGGTGGAACGTTGGAAAGATTTTTCGAAGGGACAGGACAAAGATCTAAGGGGATATGATAACCTCTGGTTATAATCCTTTGTACCCAAGAATCAGTGGTGATGGTTAGCCAGGCAAAAGGGTACAAGGAGAAACGTCCCCCAACCACCTCCACAGGAAAGGAGTTGGGCCGCTCTTCAGGAGTGCTGGTAGGATTGACCAGGGAAAGAATCCCTGGAACCCTGGTTGCCCTGAAAGGAGAGTCTTCCCTGTGAGTTTTCCCCTCTGCCTCTGGGGGAGAACTCGGCCTGTGTGGCACCGAAAGGACCCAGAGATTTCTTGAACCGTATCTTCCCATTCTTTTGGTTTCGGGAGAAAGCACGTTGAGGGGAAGAACAACAGACACCCATGGCAGAAAGGGTCTTACCATCCTGTTCACATCAGGCCAGTGTGCTTTTAACTTTGGGCCCAAACAACAAGGAGGCCTCAATGGGGGCATTAAGAAAAGAAGACCTAAAAGGTTCCGTGAAGTTGTACAAGCGCATCCAGTCGTGTCGTCTCAAGAACGCAGCTGAACCCGTTCCTTCTGATGCGTGAGATATCAGTCACATAGAGAAGTTAGATATAGATTCAATGGTGGTCAGCTGACAGGCCACTTTGTCACGGACCTTATCGGACACGGCACCAGCCAAGGTTTCAGAGAGCTCAGAAACCAGATCCCTTTGAAGCCTGGTAAAATGTGCCATATAATTCAGGGACCTGATAGCAAAGGTCACTGAAGCAAAGGTGCGCTTCCCTATCCTGTCCAGGGCCCGGGACTCTTTGTTAGGCAGATGGACAGTCTGGCTTTCTTCTTCTGCCAGATCCTTTTTTGTTGCGGCCGACACCACCAAAGCATCCACAGGAAGACCTTTGGACCAATGGGGATCCGAAGCAGGAGGGGACAAGATTTTATATGGCCTCCGGGGAATAGCTTTGATGGTACCATGAGCCTTTCAAGCACGCTGCACGAGGAGAGCCAGACAAGTTCATCGGCAGGTGGAGTAACCCAGGAGGTAGGGGGCCAGGTGCGAAAGGCCTGCAGGAACACAGATTCCTCCAAGGTCAAATTAGAGGACTGCCAGTCACCTCTCTGTTTCAGGATTTCGAGGATATCACCAAAGGATACCTCAGAGGGTGACCGAGGGGATCCTTCCCCCTCATCGAAATCTGTGTCTTCGGTGAGGGACTCCTCTGTGGAGTCCATGTGCTTCCTCTTACACAAACTTTTTCTGTGGACCTCCTCAGCGGTAAAAACTGGAGAAGACAGCGGAAAAGGGGATTCCTGAGGGAATATGTCCTGTAGCCCTTGCACCCGGTGTCCGCTAGGTGCGACTTGTGAAACCAGTGTATCAGAGGAGGGCGGAGGTATAGACAGTCCGGTATCGCCAGCAGCAGCGAAAGCGTTCTCCATCAGTTGGAAGGCTGGTCCACCCAAAGAGGACTGCATGTCTAGGACAGGGGTCACCCCTCCCCCAAGTGGCTCAGCCTGCCGACCCGGAGTCCCTGGATGGCTGTGGAGCAGCAAACTATGCATCCTGGGTCATAGCAAAACTTTCCTGCCACGAAGGCAACTGCGGTTCCTTAGTGAGATCCCTAACAGGGACTGCAGAAGGAGAAGACTGTGCTATATCCATGGACTTCAAAGGCAATGAAGGAGGAGAATAAGAAGGGGTCTTTGGAGATGGGTGATCACCTTCCAAGGAAGGATAGTTCCTGAGGGGTGAGATACCTCTGGCCAAGAGTACCTGGTCCACAAGACGCAACACATCATGTTCGGAAAGGCTTCTAGTGGACCTCACGGATACAGGGAGAAACAGGCCTGTCCACAGAAGAGGCAGACTCGGTTACCATCACATCTCTCCGTACCAAGGACAATGGTGCCGAGAGAGACTGGACTACTGTTGTCTGCACCGAAGAAGTCATCGGTGCCGAGGTCATGGTCTGCACCGACACAGGGATCGGTGCTGAAGTGGATGTCGGTGCCGAAGCTGGAACCGACAAAACTGGAGTCAACAATAAGGGCGTCTGTTCCGAGGAAGATCTCGGAGCCGACGCAGTCAAAGTCAGCGCCGATACAGTGGTAATAGTCTGAACCGAGGAGCCCCTCGGTGCCGATATATAGAAGGCTGCAGGAGAAGATGAAGCTGAAATCACTAATGGAGCCAAAGGCCTTGGTGCCGAGGGTCTAGGCACGAAAAGCACAGGGGCTGACTGAGTGAGCTTCGGAGCTGAAACTTTAGCCTTTTTAGGTTTTGGTTGGCGGGAGTCCCCAGCCGGGGACAAAGGCAAAGATTTAGCTAGCCTTAGTAGGAACATCCAAGATTTTCTTATGGGCTCTAGGAGGGGTTGAGGCCTCCGACCCAGAAATAGCCTCTGAAAAGGGAGATTTTAGAAGTCCCTTCAGTAACAGCTTTCCAACAAGGTTCTATTAGAAAAGTTCTCACAAATAGCACAGGGTGAGACAAATGGGAAGCTCTCAAACAATAAACACACAAAGAGTGTGCATCAGAAGTAGGCAGTTTGTGTCCACAATCAGAACACCGCGTAAACCCTGGACTACCTTTCTTATCTGCCATGACAGCAAATTAATTAATAGAAAAGGTACCAGCAATGGTACAAGAGAGTACCCGAAGGTATGAGAGAAAAGGGAAAAAGATTACCAACGATGGTAAAGATAGAATACCTCGCGGTAAAAGTGGTAAAGAAAGAAGCAGAAAAACCTGAAGACAATATATATGCTAGATGCGATACGGTAAGAGACAATAAAATTTGAATCTGTAAAACTATTAAACAACAAATGACTGTACTTAGCTCAAGAGACGTAGCTTGACACGACCGAAGGGCAATGCGGCAAACAAAATCTGAGGTAACAGGGAGAGAGGGATTGTGGGTAAGAGTTTAGCTCGAGAGTTTGAAGCTGACGCGAGCTTGGAAAATAGCCGGCTCGGTTCCGAGCTCAGAACAGATACCCATGCGTAAGGAATGAACGAGGATTAACAATATCAGATATGAAGGTTCTGAAGTAAAATCTTACATGACAGTCCCCAAAAGCACAGTATCCTGCACACACACACACACACACACACACACACACACACACACACACTACACAAAGATGTAGAAACTAACAGTAAAAAAATAAAATTTTACACAGTATTTTCACAAAGGCACATCAGCAGTAAAAATCCCTTTAACAATCATGGGAGTCCCACAAAGAAAAGCATTTCCTAACATAAAATTAAAATAGTAAAGAAAAAAATGTTTTTTTTCCAGAAAATGATATAACGGGAGTTTTCTCCATGTAAGGTACTTATCTGCCCAGCCTTGAAAGGATCGCTAGCCAACCATCAGTTCCGCAAAGTCCACAGAGGCAGAGCACTTTGACATCTGCTCGAGCCACCGACAGTTTGAATGACTGGAAGGTGCCCTAAAGCTTTGAAAGCTGGCTGGTGGTCATAGCCTACAAAAGGATATAATCCGAATAGCTTATGCTACTGTAACATTGATCTAAATGTTGAACATCATTACTTTACTGGGGGAAGCAAAACTCTGTCCGCAGTAAACAGCTGGTACTCTTTAGAAAATCTTTAAGTAGACAAACTTAAAAGTTCTTGCCACCCTTGTCAAGTGCTTCATACGACTTTCTTCTCAAATCGGCCTGGGCCTTACACAATAAGCCTGGTGTAAATTTGTGTCTACCCATTCAGTCACTAAGATTAGCCTTAAAGATTGCCAAAGTAGTATTTTGTTTGACCTGTAGTGGCATCTAATTCCATAGGCTTTAAATGTGTTATTGAAAGTTGGCGCCAAATTGTATATTTAAAGTCTGGTATGATTACTAAGCATTGTTCTGATGAAGCACACGTTCTGTGTGTGAAAGCGCTTAACCTTGTGTCGTTTGTGGAATAAATTTTGTTTTTACTAGTTCAGTGATCCGTGGAAGCATTTTCTATCACTAGCACTATTTCAGCGGTTTTTTACAGTTGGTTTTCCCTGATTCATTGGCGTTCAGCGTTTCAATACGCCACTATTGTTTTCTTTAATTCCATAGGCTTGGAATACACTGTGTTAGGAACCTATCTAGTCTTGTTTATATTTTGGTGTAGGTTTATGGCTTAAGTGTGGTGTTTGCAGAGGCACTGATTTGTGAAGAAACAGGAGGTGAAATAGTGCTGGGTCTTTCATGGCTCAAAAAGTTAGACACAAGCAGAAACCCTACCCATGGTTGCCTCTTGACAGCTGTTGCCATAACATCTGGTGAAATTCTCACATAAGAGAATGACTGGTGCATTCCCAACTAGAGTGAGGCTTGATGGATGTCCGGCATGGAAGCAAAATCCACCCACAGTGAAAAAACAAGTAGGACTACATGCTGAAGGCATTAAATCTGCTTGGATCCTGAAACTCTTCAATATGTTAATTCCCTTCCCTGCTTCCCATCATACTAATCAGATCCCACATCACCAGTTCTTCACTGCTGCACATGCAATTCAGACATCAAGGAAGTTTCTCTAAGCAAATTTCCATTAAATTTTATTATTTTGTCAAAAAAATGCATTTTGTTGGAACTACCAACTCCAATTACTTGAAGGTTCAAGTACGGGCAACCCTATTTTTTAAATTTTTCCTTTCTTTTGCAAATCTTAGTTCCCTTTCTCCATTCTCTCTTTGGTTTGTAAGCTCAAGGCCTGACCTCCCTGGTCAGCATCATGCCAAAGTCACTTTTCAAGCCCTGTTCTTGAGATAGGAATATCACACTGAGTAATGGGCACTCCCACTGCCTGTATTGTCTCTAAAAGGAACATATATGGGTGTTCAATTTAATGGGAATTCAACTGAGTGACTTGAAAGAGTTGCTGAGAGAAACTGGCAGCTTACATGAAAAAATTACTCTATAATAAGCCCTCCCAAAGTAGGAGTCCAAATTAAGTTCCAACAATGGTGCTATTAATCCTCTGAAGCACAGGAAAAGTCTACAAAATGACTTGCTCTCAAAATGCAACCATCATCAGCCTCCGTTACACTTGGGTAGTTCCCACCTTGTTACCTTTCAGCAACCAATTAGCTCTAATCAGTCCTTTGACATCTACAATGGCCATGTTACCAGTATTGAAAAATCCGAACACAGACACCTCAGAGTTCCTCTTTGACTCAGTGCTCAAGAAGCATGCAGTGACTATCTCATTGCTGGAGCCATTCTCCAGCACTCACTGGGTCTCCATTACCCAAGAAATGCAAGGTATGTACTCATGATAACAATAGATCTGTGTTGTCTGTTTCTGTCCTTCCTCAACATATGGGTCTTGGATCTGACCTTGGCCATTTCTAAGCTTTGGATCTGGTGCTCAGGCTCCTCCTCCCTACCCACAATTCCTGTATAGAGAGCAAGCTACCTCAGATTTTCCATCATTAGTAGAACATTTTAAAAATATGAAGATGTTAGCAGGTAAAACACTTATCTGACTTGAACACTACAAGCCTGTAAAAGGACAGTGAAAGAGAAAAGGACCTTCGGGAGCCAAGGAAAGGCCAGCTAGAGTCATCTCTGAATGAGAACATGAGAAAAAAAAATGTGCATACAAAAACAAGAAGGGAGATGTTGGCAGGGTAGTTGAGGAAGGATGGAAACAGACAACATAGCTCTATTGTTATGCTGAGTACGCAACTTTTATAGCAGAGGTTGTCTTTTTTGTTTCTGAATATATGGGACAGAGTCCCCAGCTTTCTTACTTGGGAGGTCTTATGTAAGGATACTCAGATACAGAGCTGAACCAAAGGAGGCTCAAAATCTGGATTGCATATCCAATTTTATAGTGTGAGATGAAGGTATGTACCTTGGACCTGGTAGCTGCAGCATGCGTCAATTGGTACTCTAGAGAAGAAGGCTGTAGGCAAAATCAAAGATCTAGTGGAGTGAGCTTTTGGGGTCAAAGGAAGTGGCAAGCTTCTTTTTTGATACACAAATAAAATACACTGCAGCAACCACTGTGAAAGGGTAACTTTGGATACTGATCTTTGAAGTTCAGTAGTAGGGAAGGATGCAAATTGATCAGATTTTCTGAAAGGTTTTGTCCGATATATTACAATGGTAGATTTGTACGAAACATGTCCATCTTTGTTGACATTTTCCACCCATCCACACTTCCCCCCAGCCACGGCACCAGGTAAGCAAGCTTGTCTGTAGCTCCTACTCCTTCAACACTCCCAAAGCAGTTGCAATTGGCATATACCTCCTCCTTGCTTTCTTTTGCTCTAGGAGTTACCTGCACTCTCATCTTAGGGTTACTAAGGTTTGCATACCAAGATGAACTAAAGAGATGGCAGCTAAGCAGTATGATGGTAGTTAGGTGAGGGAGAAAACAACCTGAAGCGTTCCAGGTGCCAAGAAGTCCTAATGTCTGTGGCATATACTATAACTTGTTTTACAAAGATATACACATTGTGTTTCATCACATACTTTGTTATTATGCTTCTGTAGTAAATCTTAATGTTTATTTTTATCTACCAATGTTTAATAGGCTTACCCATGTTTAATAATATTTCTGGTTGACTAATACTGCCTTTTTTTATCCATTGTTTAATACTATCCTAGCTACACTGCTATCATACTACTTGTACTCTCCTGGACTGAGCCTGAAAGTAGTCCATTTAGATCAGTGCGCTATCCCAGTCAGCAAAGAATAAATAAATATAGTCCTACTCATTACCTAATATGGACATACGTCTTATAGGTTTAATGCTATGGTATGCCCATAACTTTATTTACTTAACATAATGTGAGAGTTGCAAGTGAGTGGGTCTATCTTTGATATCCTGTAGGACCGATGCCACAAGCGTTAAAACTACTTGGCAAAAAAAAAAAAAAAAAAAAAAACCACTCTTTCCCAGAGTCCTCTCCTCTCCTTTCTATCATGCACCACTTTTTCCATCCAGTAAGTAGTGCTGTGCAAAGGAAAGAAGAACCAAAGACAAAGAGCTTCTACAGAGCTCCAGAAAAGGATGACATCAGTGGTGGGGATGGAGAAAAGTTTTCTGAATGAATGGAATTCTTTTTGATACATACACATATACAGGTAGATGGATACATATATATAGAAATAATCTCTCCCTGAAGTGATTGGCACTAAAAAAAGAACCAAACCAAACAAATGAAAAACTTGAGTGGAGATCCAGGTGCCCAAAAAGACCAGTACCAACAGCAAAGAAATATCACCAAACGATTTATTAAAATCAACAAGCAGCAAAAATAGCAAGTGATAGCAGTTGACTGCTTTCAGTCAATTTGAGATCCCAACAGCCAGGCTGTTCAATGCATGGCAGTGGTAGCTTCTCACCTGAGACGTCAAGGATTCCAGGTGTTTCCATATTTGGACGACTGGCTCCTCACAGCTCCCACCAAGCATCTTCTTCTAAGGGCCAGGGACTACACCTTTCGCACTTGTCAAAACTTAGGCATCTCAATAAATTGCGAAAAGTCTGTTTTGTCGCCTTGTCGTGTTATTACCTTCATAGGCGCAATTCTAGACACAGTCAACATGTCTGCGAGGCTAACAGATCAGAGAATAACAGACATACAAAAACTGGTCTCGCTCCTCTTCAGCAGCAACAGAGTCAAAGCCAGGTTAGTTCTGAAAGTATTGGGGATTATGGCGGCTGCCATACCTTTGCTTCCATTAGCCAGATTCCACATGAGAATCCTTCAATGGATGCTCTTCACACAATGGTCATACCAGCAACTTCCGATGTCCCACACCATTATGATCACGCAAACATGCAGGAATCATCTTCTGTGGTGGATGTCTTCCCCTCAGCTCTTCTTGGGAAGACCCTTTGTTCCTCCCCCTCCGGTTGCTACTCTGACAACGGACGCCTCCCTGATCGGGTGGGGGTGGGGGGGCATTATCAGGGCAGTACTGTCCAGGACACATGGAAACCAGACGAATGCCACTTGCACATAAATGTTCTAGAGATGAGAGCAGTGCTTTTAGCGTTGCAAGCCCTTCAAGACTCTCTTCCCTTGGGAACGATAGCAATCCAGACGGACAATATGTCTGTAGTGTGGTATATCAACAAACAAGGCGGAACCAGGTCCTACCCCCTGTGTCGAGAAGCACTCAGACTGTGGCAATGGGCGATTTCTTCTCAGCGGTTTCTGATAGCAACGCACATCCCCGGGAAGTCCAATCAAATCGCGGACAAGTTGAGCAGAGCTATCCTCATGCCTCACGAGTGGTCTCTGAAAGACTCTGTTGTGAGAGAAATTTTTCTCAAGTGGGGTCATCCTTGCTGCGACCTTTTTGCTACTCCCCAAAACAGCAAGTGCAGAGATTATTTCACCCTATTCCCTTTACCAGGCCAACCCAGCAGAGACGCTCTAGTCCAAGTTTGGCCCCTGGGACTTCTGTATGCATTTCCTCCCTTCCCACTAATCTCTCAAGTGATACAGAAAGCTATCGCTCAGAAGGCCTCGTTGATCCTCATTGCTCCTTACTGGCCTCGACAGGTTTGGTTCCCCTTTCTACATCATTTTCTGTTGGAGCGACCTTGGCATCTGGACCTACTTCCAGATCTTTTGATCCATCAGTCGGGTCAGTTTCATCGCTCCCTTCCCTCTCTGAACCTCACTGCTTGGTTCCTCCAATTCCAACCTTAGCCAGGCTTCCTCAAATATCTCACTCTGTTCGAGATATTTTGATAGCTTCTCATAAATCTTCCACCGAAAGATTTATTCGAGTAAGTGGAAGCGTTTAGCCTATTGGGCTCAAGGCAGGGATGTAGATCCTTTCACTGCTCCCATCCAAATGGTCCTTGATTTTCTAGCTGAACTCTTCAATGCAGGTTCATCTCCTTGACTCTTAAAGTTCAATTGGCAGCTATTTCTAACTTTCATGTGGGCATTTCAGAGTCTGCCATAATGTCCCACAAGCTTTGCAAAGCCTTTTTGAAGGAGTTTTTCTACTCAGACCTCCTATAAGAAATCCTCCTCCTCCTTGGGACCTAAATTTAATTCTTAGTTCTTTGATTCTTCCCCTTCGAACCTGCAGCCTCCTGTTCTTTAAAATTGCTATCATGGAAGACTCTCTTTCTGGTAGCTATTACTTCAGCTAGAAGAGTTTCAGAACTTCATGCACTCAGCTGTCGACCTCCTTATTTGTTTTTCCATAAGGACAGGGTATCTTCTGAACCAACCCGTCATTTTTACCTAAGATAGCCTCGGCGTCTAACCTAAATCAAAGCATTGACCTCCTGTGTTTTTCCAGAATATTCTAACAGGTCTGAACAAAAATTGCATTGGCTAGATGTTCATCGTCAGTTAAGATACTATTTGGATAGAACCAAACAATTCAGAAAATCTGACCAGCTGTTTGTCTCTTATGCAGAAGGCAGAAAGGGACTTTCAGTTTCAAAGGTATCATTATCTAGATGGCTAACATCTCTGATTTCCCTTGTTTATGAAATTAGACACCAAAAGCTGCCTAGCAAACCTAAAGCTCATTCCACCAGAGCTTTGGCTACTTCTATAGCCTTCCAAGACAGACTGCCTATTGACACCATTTGTGCAGCGGCTACTTGGGCTACTCCTCACACTTTCATTTCTCATTATAAGTTGGATTTAGCTTCTAGGCATAGAGCTAACTTTGGTTCCACTGTTCTCAGGAGTCTGTTCCGTTAGGCCACCCGGGACAAGGTGCTAACGCGGTCCCATCCAGCAAGAATGAAGGCGAGATAGACAACTTAACATATAGAAGTTATGTTCTTACCATAACGTTCCATGTTAGTTGTCTTCTTCTCGCCTTCTTCTTGCATCCCACCCTCCTTCCCCCTGGCCTGGACAGACCTAGAGGAGTTTTGATTGTGACCTCTCTTTCTACCACCTCTTTACTTTAGGTATATGCTCTGCGGTGCATATTTTCCTGGATCAGGATTTAGGTCACCCTTCTCTTCTCCCTTGTTTATAGAGGTGGACTTTGTTTCTAGTTATTCTGCTACTGATATAATCTGGGCCTAGCTTACAAACGAGATCTGAGGTAACTCACGCCTAGCATTGTGGGATATAAGGGGAGCCTCGAGCCGGTGGAACCAACTCTCGAGCTTTTAGAGTCATTGGTTATACTTTTTTAATGAACAAGACTGATTTTCTATTGGTGACAAACATTAGTCCACAAGCAGGAGCCGTTTTTCAGAGTTGATGAGAGAGAAAAGTGCTCCTGCTGCTAAATAACTAATTCTAAGTTTAGTTTAGAGCAATACACCAGTCATCAATAAGTAACTGCAGCAATCTGCACCTGCTTCAGTATGCAAACACAAACTTTCATTATGCAAACGAAACAGTCCACTTACACTGAGCAGTCATAAAATCAGCAAAGTTCCATATTAGTTAAATAAAACAGTCAACTTACTCTGAGCAGTCATAAAATCAGCAAAGTTCCATATTAGTTCACCAATAACGTAGTCCTTTCTCTTCTCATCAAATACTCTGTGGTATAGCTGCAGCACTATCTTCTGGTACTCCTCTGTGAACATCAATGGAGGATCCTACAAGTTAAGTAAGAAACAATTTAGCTTGCTGTGTGAAACCCTTCTCTTTCTGCTTCCATTCTGAATAGCTGAAATTTTTCATAATTTTCTACAAAATAAAAACTTAAAGAAATTTACTCTACCTTGTTTCAACAGCTTTGTTTGCACAGTGTAGTGTTTCACAGTGGTCGTATGAACAGAGCTTGTCTTTTGTGTCACAGCTGTCAACTTTCAACCTCTCAAATGAGCTAAACAGGTATAAAAAAAAAAGCCCTGAAAGTTTTGTACTTACCATGATAGATCCATATTGCCTTTCCATCCAGTTCAAACTGTGGGTTATCGAATATGAGACTAGCCAAATCCAACAGACTTCAGCTCCCGGAACTCTGCCTCCTCTATTGATAATGTCTAGCCTTAACAGGCAATCCTCAGATCGAGTTTGCTCCACTCCAACCAATAGTTGCACTATCAAACTCCAGAAAACTCCTAACACCAAGGACCTTCAAACAGAAGGAAGGAAATCATTCCCTGACCTGGTCAATCAAAGGATTGAGAGAACATAACAAAGGAGGGGGCAGGTGTGTGTGTGTGTGGGCGGGGGATCCTTGAACTCGATGGAAGGAGACAACTTGGGTCTATCATTATGGTAAGTACATAATGCTTGTATCCAATATTGTCTTTTCTGTCCAGGTTCAAAATGTGGGACAGAGCCCCAGCCACATTATACCTTAGGGAGGCCGTAGGAGAGCCCATTCTGCAATATAGTGAAACCAAAACAGGCCCTAGACCTCAACTGAATATCCAGTTTGTAGAGACACACAAAGGTATGAGGACCCACCCAAGTAGCAGTGGCACAAATGCCATCAATAACCGCCCTTGACAGAAAGGCCATGGAGGCAGGCAGTTGTGGCTCTAGCAGAATGACCCTTCAGTTTGCAGAGCAACTTCTTTCCTTTCATAGCATAAACAAAAGAAATGCAATCAGATAACCATTTAGATAGCATAGACTTAGATACAGGTTTTCCAAAATGGGTTTAGAAAAAGAAACAAACAACTGGTTGGATTTTCTAAAAGACTTGGTTCTGTCAAAATAGAATCTCAGCTGTCTATGATCATTGAGACACTGCAGAAAATGTTCTCCTTTATTTGAAAACTCGGGGAACACCACCAGCAGATGGATGGCCTGATTCAAATTGCTCTCAACGGCCCCTTTGGGCGAATAAAGAAGGATCTGTTTTGAGGGAAACCTTGTCCTTGTGAAAAATCGGGCACGAAGGTACTGAGGATAAGGTTTGTAGCTCTGACACCTGCTTGGCTGAAGTCATGGCCACCAAAAAGAGAGTCTTCCAAGACAATATCTTCAAGGAAACCATGGCTAACAGTTCAGAGGGAGGTCTAGAAAGAACTTGACGCATAAATGGTAGATCCTAGGAACTGGGTCCCAGACAGGAAGGCACAATAAACAAGTTATCTTAAGGAAGACCTTAGACATCTTAAGAGGTGCTACTGGCTTATTCTCTCTTCCCACAAGAACATTAGAAATGGCAGCAAACCATATAATAGTGGAAAAACTAGATACTGAATGAAATAAACTAGCCAGAATATCAAGGCTAACCTCTATCAGCACTAAAAAGGAATCTAAACCTTTTCATTGAGTCTAACGGGTGAAATATCTCCACTTGCTGGTATAGACTTTGCGAGTAGAAAGTTTCTGAGGAGAAGAAAAAATGTAAACCATGCTGTCAGAAAGCTTGAGATATCTGGCCATAAAGGGAACACGAAGAACCAAACAGTTATCAGATGATCTGGCTGGTCCAAGCCTGCTGGATGACAAATCAAATCCGGCATGGGATCCAAAACCCATGGAGAGTACTATAGAAAAGGCCAAAGGAAGTGGAACCACACCTGTTGGGGCCAAAGTGGAGCAATGGAGGACTCTGCAACTTGCAGTCTTCTGGAGAAACTTTATTATTAATGGGGTAGGGGGACATGCATACAGAAGGACCCTGGGGGGGGGGGCAAGCATGCAGAAGATTATCCCTGAGTGAATGTCCCTCTGGAAGAAATGAGGCATAATAGCTGCTGTACTTGGTGTTGGATGTGGAGGCAAACAGATCCCAACATGGGGTGCCCCAGCACAGAAAAATTCAGGCAGCAACCCTCGGCTTTGGGGACTACTCATGTGGAAATAGAACGTTCCTGCTCGGGTTGCCTGCTAAAATGATGGCTTTCCCCAGGTTGTGCATTGCCACCAGAAACTGTTGAAAAGAAATCTCCCATTGCCAAACCCTCATGGATTCTCAACAGTGCAGGTATGAACAGGTTCCTCCTTATTTGTTCAGGTACCAGATGATAGACATATTAACAGTATGTACAGAGATCTCACCCTTGGAGTCGAGGTTCTGAAAGGTCTACAATGCAAGGAGGACTGTCCTCACTTCCAAGATACTGATGTGAAGATTGGTCTTGGTCATATACCAGGTTCCCTGGACTGTCTTCCCTTTGAACCCCCCCCCCCCCCCGAGAAGGGAAGTGTCCATTGTAACCATAGCTGAAGGGGGAGGAAGAGCAAATGGTCTCCTGACTAAAATTAGGGAAGACTCCAACCACCACTGGATTTGACTCCAGAAAATCTGTGTCAATATTACTGGAAAATCCATTGAGTGAGTCAGGCAGGACCACTGTGTTACTAGTGTTCACTGCAGAATCCTCATGTGGTGCCTCATCAGAAGGACTAGGCAAATTACCACAGCCATGTGACCTAAAAGTCTAAGAACCATGGAAACTGGAGGTTTTCTTTAAGATAACAATGTGGTTACCTGAATAGGAAGGGTGAGTACCCTGAGTTCTGGAAGTATGTCAGTCTGAAACACAGTATTCAAATAACAGAGTATGAATTCCAAGTCCTGAACTGGAAGCAGGTTGTACTTATGATTGTTTATGGTGATACCCAAAGACAGGCACAACTGCAGTAAGTAATCCCCGTCTCTGACTGGATTCTCACCACCTCCATGAGAGCATTCCTAATCATCCAGGTAGAAGACTTGCAACTTCCATAACTGCCATGCACTTAGTGAACAACTGGGGGGCAGTGGTGAGGCCAAAGGGTAGCACTCAGAATTGGTAATGCATGGCTCCCAAGTCAGAAGTGCAGAAACCTCCTGGACTGCCTCACTGTCTTTATATGATAGCAGGTGTAACTTGAGGTTGATCAAGCACATACAATTGCCCTTCCTCACTGTGACCATCCGAAACTTGACCTGTTTCATACAGTTATTTAACTTGCTCAAATCTAAGACTGGACTGAGGTTCTTGTTCTTGGGAACCTGGAATAGACCCTGGATCTGCTTTGATCTGGTGGGACCTCCTGGATGACTTGACTTTCTAGCAGCTTTTTGATTTTGACAGCTGCAGACCTTCTCTGATAGGGTGGCATATTTGGAAGGCATTTTGCATTCTCTTTTAGGAGAAACAAAACTGGAATTATGTAACATCTGGATATGCCTTGTAACAGCTAAGCATCTGAGTTGATGGCCTCTCAAGCTTCTGGGTTTACAGCCAAATGACCCTGGACTGCCTCCAGGGTAAAGGCAGATGGGGAACCTTTCAGGGGCACTAGAAGGAACTCCCACAGAAAGCTGCATGAAAGCTCTGATTCTGGGGACCACCTCTGCTGCATGGGCAGCCCCCATTGCTGTTACCTCCTCTGCCAAGATGGGAACCTTCTGCAGGAGCATCTTGAAAAGGCTGTAGTGTTTTACAGGAAAAACAGGTGTTTACTCCCTTTCTGATTTGTGGAGAATGTCTGTTGGGGGGGGGGGGGGGGTTAGCAAAACACACTCCGATAGCAGACAGCATCTTTCCATCCTGTTCGCTCCTGGTCAAGATGTTTTAACTTTTAGACTGAAAACTGAGGAGCTGTCATATGGGGCATTAACAAAGGATGCCTTGAAAGAGTCTGCAAAGTTACACAGTCTCATCCAAGCATAGTGATGCTGGCACCCACATCCTGGTCCATGTCATTACCTGCATTAGACAGCAGATGCACGGACACATTAACGATCAACTGCAAGGTGGACAACTGAGTCTACATGGTCTTCCGAGACCTGGACTCTGTTGCGTCTCTCAATACTTTGGACACAGTGTCCCTCTGAAGTCTTGTCAAGTGGGTAAAGTAAGGTAATGCCCTCAGCTCAAAAGTGACAGATGTGTAGGACTGCATCGCTAAAAGGTCCGATGCCTTAGACTCCTTGTGGGTGCACTGACAAACTCTTTTCCAAGATGTCCTTTTTGGTGGCTGCTGCCACAACAGTAGCATCAATGGTGGGACCCTTACTCCAGTGTTAACTGTCCTTGGGAGGTGGGAACATTTTGTCAAGTTTCTTGGTGATAATTCTACTGTACTGGGCACTCTCCAGGCTCACCAAGACACCAAATCCCAGGATGTGAATGGGCCTAACCCGAAGGCCTCCAGAAACACCCCACACTCTGGAAACAGGGATTTGGCTGTCCAACTCCTGGGTTAATGGAGCAACTCTATAAGGTCATCAAATGAGGCATCCTCGTAGGGGTTGGGGGATTTTGGGGACCTCTCTCCTTCCTCTAAGTTGGTGGGTGCTTCTTGTTGCACCACCTCTTGCCAAAACCTTCCCAACTGAGGGATCCTGGAGGGGAAGCAGAAGAGGCTGGGTACCCTGGATGCAGGGTTACCTGGAGACTAGTTGGAGCAGGCCTTTCCAGAGAAGACTGATGTGGTTCCATAGACACAGATGACACTGGGAGAAGGCTGCCCGTAGGTGCTGCCCACTCCATCTCTGGAAGGGAGAGCATCCTCTCTACAACGTTGAAAGCAGATGTGGAAGCTGGTCACTCGGAACCAGCACCTCAAGATCCAAAGACTCCAACAACATGTTAGAACCAGGAGCCGCTCACTCCTGCCACAATGCCAAGACCAAAGTTGAGCTATTGAGAGTTGACAGGAAGAGACTATTATGAGACCCAAAGCATCAAGCCCAACAATTCTAGCCCTGAAAGGTCAGCTCCAAGGCCCGTTCAGCTCTTCGACAGCTCAAGTTGACAAGCCCAAAGCTGGAGTGAAAGATGAAATGACCCAAGGCAACATTTCTAACCCTACTGGAGGCAAGGCCACTGGCTCCAAAAAACTTGGTGCCATCTGCCTAAAGGGAGGAAGTACACTGGATGGAGCTGAGACCTCAGGTTGAGGACCAAAGGCTGAGGGAATTAAGCCCAACTGCATCCGGGTGTGTAGGAAGGACCACATCAGCTGCTCCAACGAAGCAGGTTAAAATCTCATAACCAATCAGACTGACCAGGTCGGAGAAGCTATTGAGGAATGTTTGGATATCTAGCTGCTCATAAAAGACTCTGAGTACCAGTCCCAAGCTGGAGATGCTTGGATCCGTGGTGGAGATGGAGACAACTCCAGGGAGAACTCTTGAGTAGTTGAGGGGGAAAAAGGGGACTTACCTCTACATGAGAGAGTCACTCTTGACAAAAAAGGGCTAGGTATACTTAAGGCTGGACAAGCAGTGTATCCCACAGTTGGAGCTGTAGGAAAATGGGCCCAAGGAGCTGAATTGCATGGAGGTGCCAAACTACTTTGAGGTGCTAAAGATCTTGGGATCTTCATTTAGAGCTGGCTGACTAGAGGAAAGGGTGGTGGCTTTACAGTTCCCTTGGAAAATTTAGGGTCCTAGGTTCCCTCCTTCCAAACCTGATCATCCTTGCAATTCTTTCTTTACTCAATCCAATGATCAAAATGAAGTACAAATACACATAAAGTCACAGTTTAAAAATGATAAAACAACAAGTTAAGCGCTTTCGTCAATACTCAGACTTCTTCAGAACAGTGAATTGCTGGCTGATAACTCCTTAAATACACACCCAGTCAATTAGTAAAATATTACCCCACATCATTTCCTTTCAATTAAGAAACATCACAGGAAGTGTAAGGTAGTAGTGAATACTCCCCCTGTTTGCAAGTACACAAAAAGTCAACTAACCAAATGTTAAATCAATAGTGTCACATGTAAAGAATGTTATAAGGCAAAAAATACCAATGGCAATATAAATAAATCATAACATAAATAACTGTTTAAGTTTCAAAAGTGGTGCTATAGAAATTCTATCATTAAGACCTGGGGAGTATGCATTCAGTCTGATCTGCCACTTTAACTCAATGTACTCCAAATATTCCTCAACAGGTCCGCCCCTTTGTCCCAAATCAACTTGTTCAAGAATAAAAAAACTAAAACTGTGATTACTTTGATCATTAATATGCCTAAATAATGCATTCTTCATATTTTTCTGCTTGATGTCATATAAATGTTGGTAGACTCTAAGTCTAAAAGCATTTTTTGTTTTCCCCACATAATAACCTTGGCAGTTTTTACATACTGCAATATAAACAACCCCCTTAGTATAGCAAAACATTTTCTTTTTATTAGTAATGGATCCAAAATTCTTAAGATTAAATTTGTTTGTATCCATCATGAAAGGGCACTGGGGACATCTACCACATTTATACGTGCCACCTCTAGTGAGATTAGGTTTGCCTTTTTCAAGTAGTAACGGGAATAAGGAAGTGACGTATTCCACTACCATTGGTGCGTCTGGCACTCAAGGCTAGAATATGCATGAGCCTCGTGAAGCGGACTATGTTAACATTTCCATAGAACATTGGTTAAAAACTGATCTCGGTTTAAATTGTAGGAACGAGAATGTGAATTCTGACCTGGGTACACTAGATCAACAAATCCACATGTTTAAAACTTTGTTATTCAAATATAAGAAAATTCAGTTAGAAAATGAGTACCTAACTGAATGTATTAAGAGGGAGCAAGTCCCTAAAGGACTACGAATGTGGAAATATCCAACCGGGTTGGAAAAGGATTCACATCTTTACAAAGAACTTTTAGGATTTTTTTAACATACAAGGCTGTGAATTGTTACATATTCTCATTGTGGATAACAGTAAGAAAATGGCATTATTGTTAAGAGAAATTAATCAGGTAGATGTCAACATTAAAAATGACTTATTGTTTGAATCTAAGAAAAATGTTTTTAATGCTGTGTTTGATACGGTCTATAACAAACTCAGTGATTTAAAAGGGAGAAAGGAAAGCAAGTTATGTAGGGACAAAATGGATTATGAGAAGGGTGTGGCTTATCCAGACCCCCCAAGAGGGCAATTTAATCAAATGACTGGTAATCACAGTACTTATACGTTAGGGCAAGCTTGTGAGACACAAGATGATAAGGAAGGAGAGGAAATCCCTTTAGAACAAGCCCCCCTCAGGAGATCGGAGAGGCTAATCAACCAAAGACAGATGAGGTTGAATTATTACAGCCCTCGATCTGCACCACGGAGGGGGAGGGGGGGATGGAACAACTACCGGAGATAAGCAGCCCATCACATACTGAGACTGAGAATGTGATTCTTTCAATTGTGACTAATGATTTGGGTGACTTTAGTATTTATAATTACAGTGGTCTTACTGTCAACTAGGGAATGGGCTGATTTTCTATCCAAAGGTATGAATTTTGTGCCTACTAGCAAGGGCAACATAGTAGATGTTATGGTGCAGTTAAAACTATTTACAAGGAAATTAAATCTAGCTTTATTTTTTCCTGATAGTAATTTTACTTGTGGCTCAAACCTTAGAAGACCAAGTACCTTTCAACCTCCCAATCACCCTTTGGTACAAATATTTGAGGTTCTATGTGAAAACGACACTAGAACACGATTGCATTATAGGCATAATGACTCACCCATAGACAATTTAAAAATAGAGGAGAAGGGTATTTTGAGTGAAATTTTACATCAGACTAATATAAGACTTATGAAACCGGACAAGGGTGGGGGTCTGGTTATTATGAATACTGATGATTACAATAGTAGAATGTTTGACATACTATATAGTGAAGTGTACACTGAGACCTCACGAAATGAATTAAACATAGCATATCGTAACATTGACTTAGAATTGGAGCAACTTTTACTGAATGGACAAATCACACTAGACACACACAACTACATTTTAACCAAACATCCCAGGATTCCCACCATATTTGGAATACCAAAATTCACAAATCAATACACAGTCCACCTTTAAGACCCACTGTAGATGCTAAAGCCTCCAAAACATTTAGTATAGCAAAATACATTGACAGTATGACTAAGGGGGTCCTTGATAATCGGACTACTATAATTAAGGACTCATGGGACTTCCTTGGTAAAGTCAATCAGAATATGTATGACAGTAACCTCATCCTGGTGACTACTGACGTCTGTGACCTGTTTTCAGTTATACCACATGATATAGGTCTGGACTGGTTCTATGAGTTTCTATGCAGTAATTAGTCATTGAATCATGACACCATCTTGACCATCTGTACTTGTATGGAGATGGTTTTGGAAAACAATTTCATTACATTTGAAGGACATTTATTTAAACAAAGGCTTGGAGTTGCCATGGGTGCATGTTGTGCACCAATCTTCGCCAACATTGTCTTAGCACATTGGGAAGATCAATACATTTTAACTCAATTCAGGACTTCATGGGTATTGTATGGGCGATACCTTGATGATATTGTCCTGTTTTGGAATCAATCAGAACAAGATTTGAATAGGTTCTTTTCGTACATGAACAGTACCACCAGTTTTTTGAGATTTACTATGGTCAAGGATCTAGATTATATTCATTATTTGGACATTACCATAAAGAAAGATTATGTGAACAACTGTTTTATTTCCCAACTATATAGGAAACCAACTTATTCTAACACATTATTACATTTTACTAGTGCACATCCTTTGCACCAGAAGAAGGCCCTGGTCAAGGGCCAATGTGTTAGATTGGCCAGGATGGTGTCTGACATTTACGACTTTACCAAGGAATGTGACAATTTGTCCAATATGTTTCAGAGAAGAGGTTATCCAGAGCCTTTTCTATCAAACATCATTCAGGAAGTTATAAATAAGAGGACCAGTGGACACTTTAGAGCCCTATTGGGCAATAGGGATGGCCACAATAATGTGAGGCACAATAATACTATTTTTACACACGCATTGACACTAGAACCTCAAGTGATACTTGTACAAGATACAATCCAAAGGTACAGGACGGCACAAATCGAGTCCTCAGCTGGAACAGGAAGCCTTTAATGTAAACAGTAGAAACAAACTGTACACAGTACAAGCAAAAACCAAGCAGAGTGAATGCAATGAGCAGTGTTAAGCGCTTTCATCTGCAGTAAGCAGACTTCATCAGAACTGCTATAACTCATCTCCGTATAACATTTATACACCTGCTTTGGCGCCAAAAACATTTTGAATAATTAAAGCTATATTAGCTCAATATCCAATATCTTGTCTCATGTCAAATAATGCATCCTTGCACACTTATTATTATAAAAACCTTGTGTGTTAAACACATTGATGCTTTACAAATATATAATATAAACAATAAAATATATACATATGTATATGTTATGTATTGTATACAATTTTTAACATAAATGGTGCAACATTATTAAACTAAAATCATACCAAATGCCCTTTCCACCTGAATAAATATGTATAGATGTAACAAGGCATATTAATATGACATGTAAATATGTGTGTTTATAAAAATAAAAATGTATATGCTCATAAAGACTATGTGACCTAAAAGCATAAGGGCTAAGGGGAAATAAGAAAAGGCTTAATACTAATATAATCATTGATGCCTGGATGTCTAACTGCATCTGTTAAAATTTGCCATTTACTCTCCTTCTTCGCTAATAAGTTTTTAGTATTACCTCCTCTAAGTGTATGTTCAACATGGTCAATAATAATAAATTTGAATCTGTGAGTCTCGCCATTCTTAATAATATGTCTACATAAGGCATTTTTTAGCGCTTATACTTTTAGGTCACATAGTCTTTATGAACATATACATTTTTATTTTTATAAACACACATATTTACATGTCATATTAATATGCCTTGTTACATCTATACATATTTATTCAGGTGGAAAGGGCATTTGGTATGATTTTAGTTTAATAATGTTGCACCATTTATGTTAAAAATTTTATACAATACATAACATATACATATGTATATATTTTATCGTTTATATTATATATTTGTAAAGCATCAATGTGTTTAACACACAAGGTTTTTATAATAATAAGTGTGCACGGATGCATTATTTGACATGAGACAAGATATTGGATATTGAGCTAATATAGCTTTAATTATTCAAAATGTTTTTGGCGCCAAAGCAGGTGTATAAATGTTATACGGAGATGAGTTATAGCAGTTCTGATGAAGTCTGCTTACTGCAGATGAAAGCGCTTAACACTGCTCATTGCATTCACTCTGCTTGGTTTTTGCTTGTACTGTGTACAGTTTGTTTCTACTGTTTACATTAAAGACTTCCTGTTCCAGCTGAGGACTCGATTTGTGCCGTCCTGTACCTTTGGAATGCATTGACACTCACATATTCTGCAGATTTTGAAGAAATCAAATACATAATATATAAATATTGGAAGGTTTTTGATAATAATATTGGGGTCTTGGACAAGATAGGCAAGAGACCCACTATAGTTTATAAAAAGAATACATCAATAAAAGGGCTACTTGAAAAAGGCAAACCTAATCTCACTAGAGGTGGCACGTATAAATGTGGTAGATGTCCCCAGTGCCCTTTCATGATGGATACAAACAAATTTAATCTTAAGAATTTTGGATCCATTACTAATAAAAAGAAAATGTTTTGCTATACTAAGGGGGTTGTTTATATTGCAGTATGTAAAAACTGCCAAGGTTATTATGTGGGGAAAACAAAAAATGCTTTTAGACTTAGAGTC
Organism: Protopterus annectens; assembly: GCF_019279795.1. Lineage (NCBI taxonomy): Eukaryota > Metazoa > Chordata > Ceratodontiformes > Protopteridae > Protopterus > Protopterus annectens. Next base: position 571,658,888 of record NC_056747.1, read on the forward strand.
TACCAACATTTATATGACATCAAGCAGAAAAATATGAAGAATGCATTATTTAGGCATATTAATGACCAAAGTAATCACAGTTTTAGTTTTTTTATTCTTGAACAAGTTGATTTGAGACAAAGGGGCGGACCTGTTGAGGAATATTTGGAGTACATTTAGTTAAAGTGGCAGATGACTGAATGCATACTCCCCTCCAGGTCTTAATGATAGAATTTCTATAGCACCACTTTTGAAACTTAAACAGTTATTTATGTTATGATTTATTTATATTGTCATTGGTATTTTTTGCCTTATAAAGTACAGTTTTGTACCTACCATAAATGTAGATGTTCGAGGATCCACATTGCTGCAGTCATAACCTGTGGGTAGTCCGCTGTCCTCGGTCGGCCCGAATACCAAAGTGTTAGGCTGGCGTCGGTCATGGTCGCTCAGATCTGAGGTCAGTACGCAGTGGTACTAAAGCGCATGACCGACGCCATATCCTCAGTCTTTCTTGCCCCAGATGTCAGAAGGCCTAAAAAGAAAAGGCCATAGCCAAAAATAGAAAATACCCAACCACCAATATAGAAAAAATAATTACTCCAAAAGCAACACAGCAACCCCAAACTACAGAGGGGAAGGAGGGAGGGAAAATTGGACTGCAGCAATGTGGATCCTTGAACATCTACATTTATGGTAGGTACAAAACTGTACTATGTTCTTCGTCTCACATTGCTGCAGTCATAACCTGTGGGTAGAATCCCAAAGCAAAGGTAAAGGGAGGTTGGCAAAATCAAAAAGCATTAGGAGCTGCTAACATGCCCTGTAAAACTGCAGTGGCAAACCCAGCCCTAGACTTGGAATAAAGAGGGAGATGGTAATGTTTAGTAAAAGTGTGCACTGAACTCCAAGTAGCTGCCTCCAAAATATCCTTAGTAGCAACTCCCCTTAAAAAGGCAGTAGAAGTGGCAGTAGCCCTAGTGGAATGAGGTCTGATCCCAGCCGGAACATCCTTTCCATGATGAGAATAACAAAAAGCAATACAATGGCCAATCCACTTAGAAATAGTTTGCTTTGAAACAGCTTTTCCTTGTGAACCCAAAGCAAAAGAAATGAATAACTGTTGAGTCTGCCTGAACCCTTTAGTTCTGCTCAAATAATAGCGTAACTGCCTGTAAATATCCAAAGAATGCAAAATTTTTTCCCCTTTATTTTGGGGATCAGCATAAAAAGTAGCAAATGAATAGATTGGTTTAAGGCCACATTAGAAACAACTTTAGGCATAAAAGTAGGGTTAGTACGCAGGGATACCCTATCCTTATGGAATATCAGGAAGGGTTCAACTGGCATTAGAGCCTGTAATTCAGATACCCTCCTAGCAGACGTAATGGCCAACAAAAAAGCAGTCTTCCAAGACAAAAACTTCAACTCAGATGTAGCTGCAGGTTCAAAAGGAGGTAAAGTAAGCTTTTCCAACACAAAATTGAGATCCCAGGAAGGAGTAGGAGCTCTACGTGGGGTCTTATGTTCTTTGCCCCTCTAAGAAATTGCTTAAACAAAGGGTGAGAAAATAATGGTGGGTCACAATCATAGTGAGCAGAAATGGCTGCAGGATGAACTTTCACGGAGGAGAAAGACAAACCCTTGTCTAATAATTCTGTAAGGTACTGTAGTGTAACACTCAAATTAGGCCCTGAAACATCAAAGCTCTTTGCTGTGCTCCAAAGAAAAAATCTCCTCCATTTATCAGCATAAACTTTCCTAGTACTAGGTCGTCTGGCTTCCAATATGACATTCAAAACTTGTTGAGGAAGCTGCGACCCCCCAGGGTCTAAAACAGAATATGCCAGGCTGTCAGATGCAGGGACTGTACCTTGACATTGAGGAAATGATTGCTTGCCTGGGACAAAAGGTGCGGAATTGGTGGCAAAGGCCAAGGAGGCTCCTGTACTAAACTCCTCAGCAGAGGATACCAGTGCTGACGTGGCCAATCTGGAGCTATTAGAATCATGCAAGGCTTGTCCTGTCTGACCTTCAAGAGCACCTTGGGAAGGAGAGGCAGAGGAGGAAAAGCATAGACGTGAAGGTTGTTCCAACTGAAAGATAGAGCATCCACTTTCCAAGCTTTTGGGTGAAACATCTTTGTGCAAAATTTTGGCAGTTGGAAATTTAGTGGAGAAGCGAACAGATCTATGTCTGGAGTTCCCCAAGCCACTGTCAACTGTTGAAATACCTGAGGATCCAATTTCCACTCGTGGGGATCCACCATCTGTCTGCTCAAAACATCTGCTAAGGAGTTCTATGCTCCTGGCAGAAACCTTGCTTGAAGAGTGACGTGCAAACTCAGAGCAGTCTCCCACAAAATCATAGCTTGTCTGCAAAGAGGGTACGAATGGGTTCCCCCCTGCTTGTTGATGTACCACATGACTGTTGTGTTGTCTGTTTGAATCAACATCTGTCCCGGTTGAAGTAGATCCTTGAAAGCCATCAGTGCAAATTGGACTGCTAACATCTCCTTCATGTTGATATGCAAATGCTGTAGTCTGGGAGGCCACGTGTCTTGAATCCATTTCCCATTGAAGTGTGCTCCCCAAGCCATGTCTGAGGCATCTGTCGTTAAGATCTGACTCGCCTCTGGTCGGGTCACAGAGAGTCCCTTGTTTAGGTGACATTCCTGAGCCCACCACAAAAATTCCTTTTGGATGCAAGGTATTATCTGAATGACAGTGTCCAAATCGTGGCAGTGTTGAGTCCATACACTTTTGAGATACCATTGTAGTTTCCTCATATGTAGTTTGGCATTGGGAAGTACCAGAATACAAGATGCCATGAACCCCAAGGCTTGAAGGACTGTCCTAGCAGTCAGCCTGGACAGTAGGGATAATTGCTGGAAGTATAGGGGAAGATTTCTTTGTTTGTCCGGGGTCTAAAAAGCCATCTGAGAGGCTGTATTCAGTCTCACACCCAGAAAGCACATGTCCTGAGCGGGTACTAGACTGGACTTTGTTTCATTCACAGAATACCCTAGGCACCTTAAAACTGCCATTACATACTGTAGATGCTGAAGTAACTTGACTTTGTCTTGAGCAAGAATCAGGCAATCGTCCAGATAAGGATAAATTTGTATTCCTCTTAGTCTTAAGAAGGCTATCACAGGAGCCAGGACCTTTGTGAACACCCTGGGTGCAGTAGATAAGCCAAAGGGCAATGCAGAGAACTGATAATGAAAAGTACCAGCCCGAAAACGCAGGAACCTCCTGCAGCTGGGCCTGATAGGAATGTGAAGATAAGCCTCTTTGAGATCCAGAGTTACCATCCAGTGATCTTTGCCTAGCAGAGGCAGAAGTTGCTGCAAAGTTAACATCTTGAACTTTGGAATGTCTAGGTATGTATTGAGAATGGACAAATCCAGAATTGGCCTCCAAGTGTTTCCTTTCTTTGGCACAAGAAACAGGCGAGAATAAAATCCTAGGCCTACTTCTGACGGAGGTACCACCTGGATAGCCCCCATTTGTAAAAGTAAAGAAATCTGCTTGTGAGCCTCCAGTCTTTGCTGAGGAGGTACGTCCGGCATGCCTGTGAAAGGAGGCAAGGTGTGAAAATAAAACTTGTAGCCTCGATTTATAATGTCCAACACCCATTTGTCCTGGGTGACCAAAAGCCAATTTTGCTTGAAAAGTGCCAACTTTCCTCCTAGAGGAGCTGCCAGACAGGAGGAATCTGGCAGCTGGAGATACAGGTCATTGGGTCTGTTTACGAAAAGGCTGACCCCTGCCCTCACCAGAAGATTGTGCAGGAGAACTCCACGTCCTAGGTCTGAAAGAACCCTGAGCATGAGCTCTGCCCCTACCACGTCTAGATCTGCCCTTAGACTGAAAATCAGAAGAAGGATAAGCCCATCCTTTGCAGGCCAATTTCTCCTCAACTTAAGGGGCTGCACTTGTAAAAATTCCTTAACCATCTGCATGGACTTAGCTTTGTCCTCCATTTTCTTCAAAACTGACTCCACAGGAGAACCAAAAAGAACTTCAGATTGAAGGGGAGCATCCAAAATTCGAGCTTTAACATGCTCTGACAAATTCTGATCCTTAAGCCAGGCGTGCCTATGAATAACTGAACCAGTGGCAGCCACCCTGGAAGAAGTCTGAAGAGCATCAAAGCCACACTGCAAGGAATGCTTACCTACCTGATCAGAGGCATGAACTAAGTCCTGCAATTCCTTACACTCTATACCCTCAGCTAAAGCATCTACCTTAGATTTCAACTGACTTAACAGAAAATTCTGATACTTCAGCATATGAAACTGGCAATTTAAAGCCCTCATAGCTAGCGTGGAGGAGGTATACACTTTTTTACCCCACCTATCCAAAGCTCTAGAATCTTTATCCAGAGGAACTGGATTCTTAACTACAGAAGCCCTGACACCCTTAGGTCCCTGACTAATAGTTTCCGGGTCAGCTCTAGGACTCTTATACAAATATTTATGAGCCTCTGAAACTCTGTAATACCTGTCTGGCTTGACAGGGGCAGGGGGTAAAGAATCGGGATTAAGGGAAGCTTCAGAAAAAACATCCTGAACAACATCCAAAACAGGGGGAATAGCCAAGGGCCTATGTTGTGGTAAAAACAAAAATTCCCTAAGCCTCTTACGAGAATCTGAAAAATCCTGACCTTCCCACTTAAAATACTCCCTCATGGAGTGCAGGGTTTCAGAAAAAGAAAAATCCTCTGGAGGAGAAGCAGAAGGACAGGAATCCTCTGCATCCGAATCAGAATAGGGAGGAAAATCCTGAATGTCCTCAGCTGAAGACTCAGAGTAATCTGAGGAATGCTCCAATCCCTCCACCTCTGTCTCCACCCTAGGCCTCTTATCTGGAGGGGGCATAGAACCTCTGATTAAAGTAATCAAATCCTCTGCCATTTTCAGCATATGTTTTTTAGGAACAGAGCCTGAAGAACTAGGGCTGACGCCTGTGCCAGAAAGACCAGGTCTAGCTTTAGAAGGGGCTTTAGTGACAGAAGTAGAAGGCCTAACAACCTTATGTAAAGAAGGAACTACAGAAACTTGAGAGGCCCCCTCGGCCTGACCTAACTCCTGAGAGGCCAATTCCTGTAAGATTAAAGGCTCCCCCTGTGATTCAGCTGAAACCTCGGCTGGATCCACAGATTCAACCGTAGTTTCCATAGAACCGGCGTCCGCAATGGAAGACTCGTCCTGCTTAGACTTTAACGATTTATCTTTTCGCTTCTTAGCGGTAGCGGGCGTCGGAGGATCCGACGGCATGTTGTAGTTACACCGCTTACAGAAAACAAGTCTAGCACAATCTAACCTGCGTTTAATGGTGCGCTTATTGAATCTAGCGCAAAAGCGACACCCGACTACGTCGTGCTCAGGCCCCAAGCAAGGAATACAGAGAGAGTGGTAGTCCCTATGAGGTATCTGTTTCCCACAAGAAATACAATTATTAACTTTTTCTGACATCCGGATTTAACTGAGGCAAGAAAAGACAAAAATATTCCCCAACGGGGTACTTAGCCCAACTTGGTCTTCGGTCTGAAACTCAGAATACGAAAATTTCAGGGCCTTGACGGCACTTGCAAATGCTGCTTCTGCTTCGGACCATGCGGCAAGAAAGACTGAGGATATGGCGTCGGTCATGCGCTTTAGTACCACTGCGTACTGACGTCAGATCTGAGCGACCATGACCGACGCCAGCCTAACACTTTGGTATTCGGGCCGACCGAGGACAGCGGACTACCCACAGGTTATGACTGCAGCAATGTGAGACGAAGAACATCATTCTTTACATGTGACATTATTGATTTAACATTTGGTTAGTTGACTTTTTGTGTACTTGCAAACAGGGGGAGTATTCACTACTACCTTACACTTCCTGTGATGTTTCTTAATTGAAAGGAAATGATGTGGGGTAATATTTTACTAATTCACTGGGTGTGTATTTAAGGAGCCAGCAATTCACTGTTCTGAAGAAGTCTGAGTATTGACGAAAGCGCTTACCTTGTTGTTTTATCATTTTTAAACTGTGACTTTATGTGTATTTGTACTTCATTTTGATCATTGGATTGAGTAAAGAAAGAATTTTTTCATTATTCGGGCTCCGTCTCGTTGGATACCACCCTGCATCTGCTGTTCATTCTAGTTTTTATTCTGCTTACTGAGTTTGTCTGATCATCCTTGTCCTATTTGCTAGAAGGCAGACCAGAAGTCGTCTCACAGGCTGGCAGAAGCTCTTTCACCACTAACTTTGCTTTTCTCTTACTGATGGCTCAAGAGCCAAGCTATCACAGACACACTGAGTATCAAGGTGAGTGGGACCAAGACAGTAAATACACCAGTCATGGGCGTCTTGTAAGGGCAGCTTATGGCCAAAGACAATGCACTTCTTAAACCCTTTGCCAACAACATGAAAAAAACACACACCCGCTAGAGGAAAAAAGAAAGGGACACAGGTCAACACATCCTAAATAGGAAACAAATAAATCCAAACCAGCCCAAAAGTTGAAAATATTGAAACACAGGTGCCCAGTAGGAAGGTAGCTGGAATAAAGAAGCTGAACCACAAGAAAGTAAAATCTTCTTTTTTAATACAAAATGGTGAGCGCTTTCGCAATGGTAATCATTGCTTCATCAGACAGTTTCATTCAAACAGCAACAGCATTAAATACTTTAATTCATTACTAGAACAACCAATCTAACCACTCAAAGTTAATTCAGCACTCAGCAATCGATTATTTACTATGGTTACGTTTTTGCCCTTGGTTAATTACTGAAGTGAGAAAAACTCTGTTTAAAAATCACATGCACAAAATGTAAAGACAAGAACATGTGGATAAATATAAATAAAATACATAAAAAGTCAATAAATACATATGCTCATGTTCCTCATTTAGTAACTACGTATGTGCATAGATATACGCATAAAAACATATATAAAAGTATAAGCAGTATACACTCAACAACTTAATGAATGCATATATTCTGCTTAATAAATGCACATGTTGTCCACCTAGTAAACACATATGCTTTAATACATACATCTCAACAAATGCTTGTCTTTAATGATATCTATGCTAGAAGCAGCTCAAGAAATACTGTCATATTGACCCAAAGCCCTGCATGTGTTTATGTAGTCTTCTCTTGTTAAAATAGTATTATTATTTTTTATTTTATTTTAACCTTCTAGATTTTAGCACTGGCTTCAATGGAACACTATAATTCAAACCCAAACCTCTATGTGCTCCTAAATGCAAAATACATTTTACTTCCATATTTTCAATAGTATTGATGATGTCCCCCTTCCTATTACTGACATTCTAAATGTGTAAAACCTGAAACAAAAATATACGGTCACCCCCCTTATCCAATGTATGCTTAGCCAAAGCACTATACAGGTGCCCTTTTCTAGTGCAGTAAAGGTGATCCCTTAGCCGTTCCCTAAGGTGACGGATACTTTTGCCAACATAGAAATGGAATCATGTGCAGTGAGCTACATACACTACATTTTTAGTATTGCAATCAGCAGAATTCCTTTGCAACCAGAGACGCCCTGTTTCAGGGTGCTTAAAAACCATGATTCATCTATATAAATGCACTGTGTACATTTTCCACATCTATGGGTACCATTCACTGTGCTATCCATCAAAGCAGGTGCCCTTGGATAGCAAAGCTGCTGTTTCAGATTTTTCTTATTTCTAAATACAAAATGTGGTTGTCCACCTACTATGTTGGTAGTATCCTCATCTACTAACAACATATGCCAATTTTGTCATATGATGGTTTCAGACCTTTTCACATCCCTTGTATATGGTAAAACCATCGGAATGCATGGTAATACACTATTCCTAATACCTACCCTGTCACTACCTGCTCTATCAGAGTAGTAGGGCTTAGCTTTACCTTTCCTTTCTTTGTGTACATTATGGTACACCTTATCAATTTCATGTTCACTATACCCCCTATTAATGAAACCTGTTCTTAGCTTAGTTAACTCATTTCTATACACTTCCTCTTGATAACATAGGCGAGATATTCACATTGCCTGACCTCTGATTATGTTAGGAAAAATCTTAGGGTTATGCATATTGTTTCTGTGTAGAAAAGATGGTCTGTAACATTGTTTCCTATGTAATTTCATAGGCCATTGGTCATTTTCTCTGTATATGGTAACTTCCAGGAAGTTTAAACTCATCTCAGAACAGTTCATTGTAGACTTTAAAAAGTCACTAGTAGTACTTAGGTATGCATACAGGGATTTAGGTTGTTCACCATCACCTTTCCAAAAAAAAAAAAAAAAAAAAAAAAAGGTCAACAAAACGCCTATAAAAGGCCATTTGGGGATTAACTAATAGATGTTCATATTCCCAGTTAACCATAACCAGGTTTGCATATGTGTTGGCACAAGTTGTGCCCATGGCAACCCCTGACAACTGCTTATAGCATATGCCATTGAACATAAATATGTTGTGCTCTAGTACCAGTTCTAGTAACATACAATGAAAAATCTATCTTAGTATTAGAGAACTTTCCCTGCCTTGTCAACACTGATTTCACCATGTTTATCCCCTGGTCATTGGGTATACTTGTAAATAAAGACACTACATCTAGTGTGGCCAGCATCCCCGTACCTGCTGTTCCCATTTGCTTCACTGCCCCATCAAGGTCCCCTAAAAACTGTTCTGCATCTTTCAAGACATATGCATATTCATTGAGTGCTGTCTTCAATTCCTTATCCAGGTATATAGAGATGGGTTCTGTTAGCCATCCTGCCCCTACTACTATAAGTCTAAATTTCAGGTTATAAGGGTCTTTGTGTATCTTGGGGAGGCCACTGATTTGAGGCATGACTGGATTTTCAACAGTGAAATAATTTAAAAGATCTTTACTTAATAGTTCCATACACATGCATTCATATAAAGTACTAGCAATCTGTTCACTCATTTCAAACACAATTATTGTTGGTACTTCAGCATATACATTTGGATCCAATTAACATTTCTTGCATAGGTGTATTATAAAAGTCAGCATTCAATATCACCACTGGTCCCCCTTTGTCAGCAGGTCTTATAACTATGCTATCATTAGTCTGCAAGTCGCACAGTGCTTTGTGCTCACTCTTTGTCAAATTATACTTTCCTTCTAAAAAACTATCGTTTCCTGTGCTATAAATGGCATTTTCGCAAGCTTTTAAGAAGGTTTCTACATTATGCGGCAATATTGGTACATACAGACAGCTCTTCTTAAACTGAACATCCCTTGCCTCAATGCCATTTCCAAATTGTTGTTTCAATGTTACATTTCTAGTAAACATACATAGACATAAAAGAAATTAAATTGTTGTTTCAATGTTACATTTCTAGTAAACATACGTAGACATAACAGAAATTCACTAATGTCCATTTTAGTCGAAGGTATAAAATTTAAACCTCTGTTTAATAAAGAAGTCTCAGTTGCTGACATTTCATATTTGGAAATATTCCATATTAACTCTCCTGCCCATACCCCCACATTTTCTTCAAAGCATGAGTTTGTAACTGACCTGGTGCCTTTTCCTTTTCTGGCCCCTGTAAATGTCCTATTCCATAGATTTTCTCCTCCTTGCTCAAAACGGTAGGGGTAGAACAGGAAAAACCTGTTGTTGCCCTCCTTCCATATTAATCTTCCTTCTTACCAAGGCTGTAGTTGTAGAGGCAGTTGTTGCCTTATCATTGGTTGCCAAAGACGATGGCACTTCCATCGGTGCAGAGTAAACGGAATGTGCCTCATTTGGTGAAAGGACACTCCATCCTGGCTGTTGATTCGTCATTTCCTCTACCTCCCTGAGTGCATTGGTCCTCTCTTCAGACTGTACCCGATGCTCCGCCCTCGGTCCCTCATGCCGCTCAAATTATTGGACTTGCCCTCTGCTGGTAGGCTGTTGGTGGTACCTCTGACTGCCCATTGGTTTCTCTCATAAATCGCAAATTGCGGTTGGTAGTAGACTGCTGTGCAGACTGTGCAGGTTTTGGCCAAGTAAAGACATGCTGGTTAGTGAAATCTGTTAAATCCCTACACAGTTTCTTTTTCTCAAGCAGTCTAGTCTCATAGCGAAGTATCTTATCAATTAGTTCATGCATGAAAACTTCAATAGCTGCTTCCCCATAAAGTACAGAGAGTTTGTGTTGTTGCTGACATATCTTTTCATTAAGTTCTTGTTCCACCAGCTTGAAAAAGTCCAGCAACAATTGTATATATGCTTTACTGATGTTAAGATTAACTTGTTACCACTGGGCTAACAAAGTGGGGTAGGTGTTTCCATATGTGGGCATATTAAGTACTCTAGTTCCCTTGGTATAACATTTAGGTTTAAGCAGGCTTCAAAATTAAACCGTTGGCTCTTGAGCCGCTTAAACCTATACAAATCATTCTCCACATTTCTTTTCAAATTGCGTATCTCAGCTTCATTGATGTTGTTAGTATTAACAGTTTCAGAGTTCATATTAACAGTCTCAGAGTTCATATTAAGAGTACCTGTTTGTAGCAGTGGATTATCTTGATTTGTCAGCAAATTCAGAAGTCTCCTTTCCACATTTACACCAGCTGTTGCATCCTCTGCAATGTTCACAGTACCTTCCGCCATCATTAGATACACAAGCAGCAAACAAATAAATCCAAACCAGCCCAGAAGTTGAAAATGTTGAAACACAGGTGCCCAGTAGGAAGGTAGGTGGAATAAAGAAGGTGAACCACAACAAAGTAAAATATTTTTTAAAACAAAATGTTGAGCGCTTTCACAAATGTAACCATTGCTTCATCAGACAGTTCATTCAAACAGCAACAGCACTTAAATACTTTAATTCATTACTAGAACAACCAATCCTACCACTCAAAGTTAATTCAGCACTCAGCAATCAATTAACTATGGTTACGTTTTGCCCTTGGTTAATTGCTGAAGTCAGAAAAAACTCTGTTTAAAAACCACATGCACAAAATGTAAAGACAAGAACATAGGTTCATAGGCAAGCCTAGCCATAACAATTCCCTGGATATTTCTTCCCACAATATTTACTTCTCTGGACCCCTGTCTAGCAGGGTGACTGACATGATCCCCGGGGTGAATTTCCTATCTCCCGTCCAATCATCAAGGTTCCTTCTGAAGGGGGCCAAGGAGGCGCTCTGCTTGACATGTATGGGCAGTCTATTCCAGAGTATGGGGAGTCTCTGGGTCAGGAATGTATCCCTCCAGCATGTTTTGTTCATTGTGATGACAAGGTTTAGATCCCTGGAGCGTGTGGCTCTGAGGGATTGGGATTTCTTTAAGTGGAGCATGTCCAGCAGCTCAGGGTTTGACATGGCCTTAAATGTTAAGTAGAGATCGCCTCTGAGGAAACGATATGCCACAGAGTATAGCTGGAGTTTTTTTTAGACAGTCAGCATATTGCATCTGCTTTAGGCCTGTGATTCTTTTAGTGAGGTATTTCTGTGGCCTTTCCAGCTGTTGCAGATGTCTTGTGAGGTACATACGAAATGGGGCATTATACTCTATAATGGGTCTAATGAGGGATGAGTACAGTGGGATAATTACCTCCTTTTTTCTGGATGAAAAGCCCTTAATGATGATGTGTGCCACATAGAAGGATTTCCTGATTGTTGTGGCGATGTGGTTATCGAAAGTGAGACCACTGTCCACCTGTGTCCCTAAGTCTCTCATCACACTTTCGATGTTTAGTGTACTGCCACCTCTGTGGTAATTCATGGGTACATGTTTTTTTCCAAAGGGGATAACTATACATTTCTTGGCATTAAGTTTGAGCCCATGGCTCTGTAACCAGGCATCTATTTCTGTAAGGCCCTTTTGTAGAATATCCACATAATTTGGGGATTCAATAATGGCTCCCAGTTTGCAGTCATCTGCGAACTTTGTTAGCCAGAATCCCTTAGTGTTGGCCTGTACTTCAGAGAAGTAGATGCCAAACAAGAGTAGTCCCAGGACTGAACCCTGAGGTACTCTACTTGTCTGGAGCTGGATTTGGAGTCGGCTACTTTTACAGTCTGGGTTCTGTCAGTAAGCCAGTTGGCAACCCATTGAGTGACGTAGGGATTTATGCCCACCTTAGTAAGTTTATCTATGATTCCAGAGTGGGATGGTGTCAAAGGCCTTGGCAAGGTCCAGATAGGCTGTGTGGACCATCTTACCCTCGTCCAGAGCTCTGGAGACTGATTCAAAGTAGTCAGTCAGATTTAGGAGACAAGATCGGCCCTTCACAAACCCAAACTGGGTGGGTTCCAGTGTTTGAAGGTTGCCAATGTCTTTGTTTATAAGTTCCATGCCCTTGCAGATCAGGCTTGTCAGACTGATGGGATGGTAGTTCCCGGGATCCAAGGCGGATCCCCCCTTGTGGAGTGGGATAACTGTAGCTGTCCGCCACTCGGTGGGCACAAAGCCTGAGGTGAGGCTATGATTAAACATGACACTTAGTTGAGGTGCCATTTCATTTTGTAGTTCATGTAGTACACAGCCTGGGATGTCATCTGGTCCCATGGATGCTGTATTCTTAGCTTCAGAGAGTGCGGTTTTTACCTGTGTGGCTGAGATTACCGGAATTTGGCAATCTTTTGGTATTGAGATGGGCCCTTTAGGGGGTGAGAGGGGAGTGAAGTTGGCACTAAATCGATCTGCCAGGATATTGGCAATATCCTTGGGATCAGTATATTTAATGCCATTCTGTTGTAGCTCAGAGCAGATCTGAGCATTTCCATTTACATTCCTGACATAACTATAGAATGCCTTATGGTTGTCTTTGGAATCTTTGGCAATTTTATTTTCGTAACTAGCTTTTGAGGATTTTATGAGGGATCTCAGCTTCTTACGGAGGCTGGTGAGGGAATTTTTTGCATCCTGGGACTTTCCTCTTTTCTGCAACAGTTTCTTCCTTCTGTTGTATAGTTTGTTTATAGCAGCGGACCACCAGATTGGCTTCCTTTTTTTGGAGAAGAGCATCTTGGTTCTATTTGGGAGGGCACGATTCTTGCACGAGTGGATGTGCTCATACAGCGCCTTAGCATAGGATTCTGCAGTCAAACTTTTAGATCCTGTCTGCATGGGTGTCATGAAGTTAATCACTTCTGATTTCAGTAGCATGAAGTTGGCTTTGGAGAAGTTTTTTAAGGAGGTTTCCTTACTGGGGGGGTGGGGGTGGGATGTGGATGTCAAGGGTGATTTGCTTATGGTCAGACCTGACCAATGAAGGGGGTTAACCACTGGTGTGGAGCATCTATCTCCCATGTTGGTAATGACCAGGTCTAGGATATTGGAGCCCCTGGTGGGACAATGGATTAGTTGACCAGGGCACTGGAATTTATGAATTCCAAGAACCGTTGGGAAAAGGAGTTGGTACCCAAGTAGTTTTCCCAGTTAATGGCAGGGTAGTTGAAATCACCCAGTATTAGGATGTTTGGTTGTATCTTAATATTTTCCAGTATGTTTAGAAAGGTGTAGTGAGAATCTTGGGGCATGGTGGGGGATCTGTAGCAAGCTACAATTTGGATTGCAGTCTTACCTAGTGTTAGTTGCACCTGGAGAATTTCAGATGCATTGTGTTGGGCAACTAGCCTGGAGGTGTGAATATCCTTGGTGAATATGGACACTCCTCCACCTTTAGTGTTTCGGTCTTGGTTTTGTGGCCGAAAAGTGTGGTAAGAGTTGTAGCCTGGTATTGCAGGGGTGCTCTCTGGAGCCTTGAACCAGGTCTCAGTTACTGCACATATATCGATGTTCTCCATTTTTAGGAGTGCTTCGAGAAATAGTCCATTTTGAGGTTTAGACTTCTAGCATTGAGTAGCATTACCTTCAGATTTTGCATGCTTGTATCTGTTACAGTGGTGGTTATATCCTTTGAACCTTGCCTAAAAAAGGCACTATAGTTGTGGCAAGAGCTTTAGCCAGTAACCTGAATCCCAGGGGTGACAGGTGCAGACCATCTCTGGCAAAGCACCGTGGTTTGTCGATCATGTCTTCCCAGGCAGACAGATACTGGATCCCCTTTGAATGACACCAGAAGCTTAGCCAACTGTTGAAGTCAATCATTTTGTCCTTATACTGTGGTATCATTCTGGGCGAAGGCAGCATGTTACCCAGGGCTAGGGTCATACCTGCCTGGGCCACATGATCCGACAGCTCTTCCATGTCTCTTTTCATGTAGTCCAGGGAGGTACGTCTCAAGTCATTCACTCCAACATGGACAATGACTGAGTCGTATTTGTACTTGTTGTGGAGTGACTTGAGTGCATGCATTATGTGGCGGATCTTGGCACCCGACAGGCAGCTGACTGTAATTTTCTCCTTGTTCAGCCTGGTGAGTGGGACATCAGTGTGCCTGACTATAGAGTCACCTATGACTAAAGTGTTGGGTACACTGTCTTGCCTTAGGGGCTGTTGTTTGGTGCACTGGTGTTGTGAGCTATGTGTCACTTTGGTTGTGACTGGTGTTTGGGTTTCATCTTCGGAGGTCCTTGTTGCTTGGGCAGGTTAATGTTAAGGGCCTCCGCATATGTGGGTTTAGTGTTGCTATGTGTGGGTGTTGATGGTGTGGAGTTTGAAGGGCTACGAGTTGCTTGATGTGGAGTGCAGGTGTTAACCTTCTCCTCTTGACTGTCTAGCACAATCTTAAGCAGAGAGAGCTTTGCTTCCAGTTTGGCTATGTAAGTGCATCTCTCACAGGTTGTAGTGTTGGGTGGTAGGAGGAGAGGATTGTCTGTGTACATAAGGCAGTTGCTGCATTGCCCCAGCATGTCCAGATTCACCAGGTGAACAGGAGAAATCACTGGAAGCTGACCCTTGGACATGCTTGTTTAGGTACTTTTTTTGTAAAGTATAAGAGCTGTTTTCCCTTACCTTTGCAAGGTGCTTTGCAATTATAGGCTGTTTAGTGTCTATGATTAATTTCTCCTTATTGACAAGGAGAGTTGAGTGCTTGTATCAGTTTCAGGCTTCCTAGTGCTTTCCAGCAAGTGCTGGTCACAGGGGTTCAGATGTTAGTGCTACTACTGAGAAACCAGCTAGTTCTAAGGGAAAATTTGAAGAGCAGACTTTCTGGCACCTGGAATAGTTTAACTATAGCCTCACAGTGCTGCACCGTGCAAAAAATGTGCAAACACACTCGTTTTTAAGCCAGAAAATTGAAAGGGATACAAGTCACCCTTAAAAGGCTAATAAAATTGCAATTTCAGAGCTGGAAACCACTCCTCTAGTGTTAGATAAGCAGTACAATGCTCACCACTCCCACTGGTAAGCAGTACGATTTCCCTCTACCACAGCAAGGTCTGGATAGCTCTGAGCACAGAAAATACAGTCCTGAGACAAGCAAAGCCTGGGGATTTGGACTGGTTAGGAAAGGTGGGAAACAAGCAAACAAGATATTTTATTTTTTTGTTAAAACAGGCAAAACAATGCAATAATACAGTAAATAAACACAGAAAAGGCTAACACACTTGAGTGTGTAGTCCTAAACAGTAAATGCGATTAAAACTACAAAATTAGCAATTTAAAACTTTTTCAATGAAGCAAGGCAAGTGCACAACTGAAAAACGATTTAACAGGCAGTAATACAGCAGAATAAGTAGCTAGTCTACATATACAGAGAAGTCTATATATACAGAAAAGCAGCTAAAATACACAAACAATTCAGATGCAGTGCAACCTAGAACACTTGAGTTGTAGCAATATTAAGGCAATTACAGTTATAATAAATGCTCTAAAATATACTCTATTTCCAAAATGTTTGAGAAGCACAGTTAGAACACAAGGAGATCCAGGCAATTTTTTTTTTTTAAGGGAAAAAGGAGAAACGGAAAGCCTTCTCAGATGTTCTCTCTGTATTAGGTAGAATGAGCTAATGACACTATACTGGGAGGAGTGTCCTACAACAAATTTACAGTAGCGGCGGGCAACTGCAAAGCCACCAAGTATAACAACAAGACACAAACACGGAGGGAGGGTGGGGAACAATACTAAAGCTATTAGCCTACACTCTTTAGACAGTAAACACTACAGAAAACCACAAAATGAAAGTTTTTAAACAGATAAAGGAGCAAAAAGACTCTACAGAATGCTTTTATCTGCAAACAAATCAGTTACCCGTGCAGATTAGTTAATAGCAATAAAATGCACTAAAAACTATGCAGCAGGCAATACAAAGTGCTATATATAAATTGCTAGAAACAATAATCAGTATATCAGTATAAGAGACAAACAGGCCCAGAGCCAGCAAATCAGAACTAGGACAATACTAAAGCTATTAGCCTACACTCTTTAGACAGTAAACACTACAGAAAACCATAAAATTAAAGTTTTTAAACAGATAAAGGAGCAAAGAGACTCCACAGAATGCCTTTAACTGCAAACAAATCAGTTACCTGTGCAGATTAGTTAATAGCAATAAAATGCACTAAAAACTATGCAGCAGGCAATAAAAAGTGATATATATATATATATATATATATATATATATATATATATATATATATATAAATTGCTAGAAACAATAATCAGTATAAATAATCCAAAAACACAGGATACTTATATATCTCAGATCACAGTTGTAGTCAACACCCCTCCTCCACTCTGCTCAGTGTGTATAGACATGTGGATAAATATAAATAAAATACATAAAAAGTCAATGAATAAATACATATACTCATGTTCCCCATTTAGTAACTACTTATGTGCATGGATATAAGCATAAAAATATATATAAAAATATATATATATAAAAGTATAAGCAGTACACACTCAACAACTTAATGAATGCATATATTCTCCTAATAAATGCACATGTCCACCTAGTAAATATATATGCTTTAATACATACATCTCAACAAATGCTTGTCTTTAATGATATCTATGCTAGAAGCAGTTCAAGAAATACTGTCATATTGACCAAAAGCTCTGCATGTGTTTATGTAGTCTTCTCTTGTTAAAATAGTATTATTTTTTATTTTATTTTAACCTTCCAGATTTTAGCACTGGCTTCAACGGAACACTATCAATCAAACCCAAACCTCTATGTGCTCCTAAACGCAAAATACGTTTTACTTCCATATTTTCAGTACTATTGGCTATGTCAGCATCCTATTGCTGACATTCTGAATGTGTAAAACCTGAAACAAAAATAATTGGTCTTCCCCCTTATCCAATGAATGCTTACCCAAAGTATGCCCTTTTCTAGTGCAGTAAAGGTGATCCCTTATCTGTTCCCCAAGGTGATGTTAGTTTTGCCAACATAGAAATGGAAACATGTTGGGCAGTGAGCTACATACACTACATTCTTAGTATTGCAATCAGCAGAATTCCTTAGTTCCCATAGACGCCCTGTTTCAGGGGCTTAAAAAACTTGATTCATCTATATAAATGCGCTGTGTACATTTTCCATACCTATGGGTACCATTCACTGTGCTATCCATCAAAGCAGGTGTCCCTGGATAGCAAAGCTGCTGTTTCAGATTTTTCTCATTTCTAAATGCAAAATGTGGTTGTCCACCCACTATGTTGGTAGTATCCTCATCTACTAACAACATATGCCAATTTTGTCATATGATGGTTTCAGACCTTTTCACGTCCCTTGTATATGGTAAAACCATCGGAATGTATGGTAATACACTATTCCTAATACCTACCCTGTCACTACCTGCTCTATCAGAGTAGTAGGGCTTAATTTTACCTTTCCTTTCTTTGTGTACATTATGGTACACCTTATCAATTTCATGTTCACTATACCCCCTATTAATGAAACCTGTTCTTAGCTTAGTTAACTCATTTCTATACACTTCCTCTTGACAACATAGGTGAGATATTCACATTGCCTGACCTCTGATTATGTTAGGAAAAATCTTAGGGTTATGCATACTGTTTCTGTGTAGAAAAGATGGTCTGCAACATAGTTTCCTATGTATTTTCATAGACCACTGGTCATTTTCTCTGTATATGGTAACTTCCAGGAAGTCTAAACTCATCTCAGAACAGTTCATTGTAGACTTTAAAAAGTCACTAGTAGTATTTAGGCATGCATACAGGGATTTAAGTTGTTCACCATCACCTTTCCAAAAAAATAAAGAGATCATCAATGAAACGCCTATAAAAGGCTATTTGGGGATTACCTAATAGATGTTCATATTCCCAGTTAACCATAACCAGGTTTGCATATGTGTTGGCACAACTTGTGCCCATGGCAACCCCTGACAACTGCTTATAGCATATGCCATTGAACACAAATATGTTGTGCTCTAGTACCAATTCTAGTAACATACAGAGAAAGTCTATCTTAGTATTAGAGAACCTTCCCTGGCTTGTCAACACTAATTTCACTATGCTTATCCCCTGGTCATTGGGTATACTTGTAAATAAAGACACTACATCTAGTGTGGCCAACATCCCCGTATCTGCTGTTCCCATTTGCTTCACTGCCCCATAAAGGTCCACTAAAAATTGTTCTGTGTCTTTTAAGACATATGCATATTCACTGAGTGCTGTCAATTCCTTATCCGGGTATACAGAGATGGGTTCTGTTAGCAATCCTGCCCCAGCTAGTATAGGTCTAAATTTTGGGTTATATGGGTCTTTGTGTATCTTGGGGAGGCCATGGATTTAAGGTATGAGTGGAGTTTCAACAGTGAAATAATTAAAAAGATCTTTACTTAATAGTTCCATACACATGAATTCATATAAGGTACTAGCAATCTGCTCACTCATTTCAAACACAACTGCAAAATTACAAAACCCTAAGATTTATTCCTAACATAATCAGAGGTCAGGCAATGAGAACATCTCGTCTATGTTGTCAAGAGGAAGTGTATAGAAATGAGTTAACTAAGCTAAGAACAGATTTCATTAATAAGGGGTATAGTGAACATGAAATTGATAAGGTGTACCATAATGTACACAAAGAAAGGCAAGGTAAATCTAAGCCCTACTACTCTGATAGAGTAGGTAGTGACAGGGCAGGTATTAGGAATAGTGTATAACAATACATTCCGATGGTTTTACCATACACAAGAGATGTGAAAATGTTTGAAACCATCATATGACAAAATTGGCATATGTTGTTAGTAGATGAGGATACTACCAACATAGTGGGTGGACAACCACATTTTGCATTTAGAAATGAGAAAATTTTGAAACAGCAGCTTTGCTATCCAAGGACACCTGCTTTGATGGATAGCACAGTGAATGGTACCCATAGATGTGGAAAATGTACACAGTGCATTTATATAGATGAATCAAGGTTTTTTAAGCACCCTGAAACCGGGCATCTATGGGAGCTAAGGAATACTGTTGATTGCAATACTAACAATGTAGTGTATGTAGCTCACTGCCCAACATGTTTCCATTTTTATGTTGGCAAAACTAACCGTCACCTTAGGAAACAGATAAGGGATCACCTTTACAGCACTAGAAAAGGGCAACTGTATAGTGCTTTGGCTAAGCATACATTGGATAATGGGGATGACCATATATTTTTGTTTCTGGTTTTACACATTCAGAATGTCAGCAATAGGATGGGGGACATAGCCAATACTACTGAAAATATGGAAGTAAAATGGATTTTGCATTTAAGAGCACATAGATGTTTGGGTTTGAATGATAGTGTTCCATAGAAGCCAGTGCTAAAATCTAGAAGGTTAAAATAAAATAAAAAATAATAATACTATTTTAACAAGAGAAGACTACATAAACACATGCAGGGCTTTGGGTCAGTATGACAGTATTTCTTGAGCTGCTTCTAGCATAGATATCATTAAAGACAAGCATTTGTCGAGATGTATGTATTAAAGCATATGTGTTTACTAGGTGGACAACATGTGCATTTATTAAGCAGAATATATGCATTCATTAAGTTGAGTGTGTACTGCTTACACTTTTATATATATATATTTTATATATATATTTATGCTTATATCTAGGAACATAAGTAGTTACTAAATGGGGAACATGAGTATATGTATTTATTCATTGACTTTTTACATATTTTATTTATATTTATCCACATGTTCTTGTCTTTACATTTTGTGCATGTGGTTTTTAAACAGAGTTTTTCTGACTTCAGCAATTAACCAAGGGCAAAACGTAACCATAGTAATTAATTGACTGCTGAGTGCCGAATTAACTTTGAATAGTAGGATTGGTTGTTCTAGTAATGAATTAAAGTATTTAAGTGCTGTTGCTGTTCGAATGAACTGTCTGATGTCGCAATGGCTGCCACTGTGAAAGTGCTCACCATTTTGTATTAAAAAAGAAGATGGTTCAGCTATCTTCCTTTCTGAGCACCTGTATTTCAACATTTTCAACTTCTGGGCTGGTTTCAATTTATTTGTTTGCTGCTTGTGTATCTAATGATGGCGGAAGGTACTGTAAACATTGCAGAGGATGCAACAGCTGGTGTAAATGTGGAAAGGAGACTTCTGAATTTGCTGACAAATCAAGATAATCCACTGCTACAAACAGGTACTCTTAATATGAACTCTGAGACTGTTAATATGAACTCTGAGACTGTTAATACTAACATCAATGAAGCTGAGATACGCAATTTGAAAAGAAATGTGGAGAATGATTTGTATAGGTTTAAGCGGCTCAAGAGCCAACAGTTTCATTTTGAAGCCTGCTTAAACCTAAATGTTATACCAAGGGAACTCAAAGTACTTAATATGCCCACATATGGAAACACCTACCCCAATTTGTTAGCCCAGTGGCAACAAATTAATCTTAACACCAGTAAAGTATATATACAATTGTTGCTGGACTTTTTAAAGCCGGTGGAACAAGAGCTTAATGAAAAGAAATGTCAGCAACAACACGAACTGTCTGTGCTTAATGGGGAAGCAGCTACTGAAGTTTTCATGCATGAAATAATTGATAAGATACTTTGCTATGAAACTTGACTGCTTGAGCTAAAGAAAAAGAAACTGTGTAGGGATTCAACAGATTTCACTAACCAGCATGTCTTTACTTGGCCGAAACCTGCACAGTCTGCAGAGCAGTCAACTACCAACTGCAATTTACGATTTATGAGAAAAACCAATGAGCAGTCAGATGTACCACCAACAGCCTACCAGCAGAGGAGAGGGCGAGTCCAACTGTTTGAACAGCATGAGAGACCGAGGGTGGAGCATCGGGTACAGTCTGAAAAGATGACCAATGCACTCGGGGAGGAAGAGGAAACAACGAATCAACAGCCAGGAGGGAGTGTCCTTTCACCAAATGAGGCACATTCTATTAACTCTACACTAATGGAAGTGCCATCGTCTTCAGCAACCAATGATAAGGCAGCAACTGCCTCTACAACTACAGCCGTGGTAAGAAGGAAGATTAATATGAAAGGACGACGACAACAGGTTTTTCCTGTTCTATCCCTACCGTTTCGAGCAGGGAGGAGAAAATCTGTGCAACAGGACATTTACAGGGGCCAGAAATGGAAAGAGGCACCAGGTCAGTTACAAACTTACACTTTGAAGAAAATGTGGGGGTATGGGAAGGAAAGTTAATATGGAATATTTTCAAATATGAACTGTCTGCAGCTGAGACTTCTTTATTAAACAGAGGTTTAAATTTTATACCTTCAACTAAAATGGCCATTAGTGAATTTCTGTTATGCCTACGTATGTTTACTAGAAATGTAACAGTGAAACAACAATTTGGAAATGGCAATGAGGCAAGGGATGTTCAGTTTAAGAAAAACAGTCTGTATGTACCAATATTGCCACATAATATAGAAACCTTCTTAAAAGCTTGTGAAAATGCCATTTATAGCACAGGAAACAATAGTTTTTAGAAGAAGGAAAGTATAATTTGACAAAGAGTGAGCACAAAGCACTGTGCGACTTGCAGACAAATGACAGCATAGTTATAAGACCCGCTGACAAAGGGGGACCAGTGGTGATATTGAATGCTGACTTTTATAACACAGCTATGCAAGAAATGTTATTGGATCCAAATGTATATGCTGAAGTACCAACAATTTTGTTTGAAATGAGTGAACAGATTGCTAGTACCTTATATGAATGCATGTGTATGGAACTGTTAAGTAAAGATCTTTTTAATTATTTCACTGTTGAAAGTGACACACAAAGACCCATATAACCCGAAATTTAGACCTATAGTAGCAGGGGCAGGATGGCTAACAGAACCCATCTCTATATACCTGGATAAGGAATTGAAGACAGCACTCAATGAATATGCATATTTGAAGCCGCGGTGGTGCAGCGGTAGCACTGTCACCTCACAGCAAAAGGTTCTCCCATTCGATTCTTGGCTGGAGCGCCTTCTGTGTGGAGTCTGCATGTCCTCCCCGCGGTCAAGTGGCATTCGAAAGACATGCATAAAATGAGTGTGCCTTCATTGAAGGTTGGGCATCGGGCTGGCAACTCAGCACAGTAAAAATCTACTGCCAATTATTAGCGGACCACAGTTCCGCTGTGGCGACCCCTAACCGGGAAAAGCCGAAAGAAGAAATAAAACTCAATGAATATGCATATGTCTTGAAAGACACAGAATAGTTTTTAGTGGACCTTTATGGGGCAGTGAAGCAAATGGGAACAGCAGATACAGGGATGCTGGCCACACTAGATGTAGTGTCTTTATTTACAAGTATACCCAATGACCATGGGATAAGCATGGTGAAATCAGTGTTGACAAGGTAGGGAAAGTTCTCTAATACTAAGACAGACTTTCTCTGTATGTTACTAGAATTGGTACTAGAGCACAACATATTTATGTTCAATGGCATTTGCTATAAGCAGTTGTCAGGGGTTGCCATGGGCACAAGTTGTGCCAACACATATGCAAACCTGGTTATGGTTAACTGGGAATATGAACATCTATTAGGTAATCCCCAAATAGCCTTTTATAGGCATTTCATTGATGATCTCTTTATTTTTTGGAAAAGTGATGATGAACAACTTAAATCCCTGTATGCATACCTAAATACTACTAGTGACTTTTTAAAGTTTACAATGAACTATTCTGAGATGAATTTATACTTCTTGGACGTTACCATATACAGAGAAAATGACCAATGGTCTATGAAATTACATAGGAAACAATGTTACAGACCATCTTTTCTACACAGAAACAGTATGCATAACCCTAAGATTTTTCCTAACATAATCAGAGGTCAGGCAATGAGAACATCTCGCCTATATTGACAAGAGGAAGTGTATAGAAATGAGTTAACTATGCTAAGAACAGGTTTCATTAATAGGGGGTATAGTGAACATGAAATTGATAAGGTGTACCATAATGTACACAAAGAAAGGCAAGGTAAATCTAAACCCTACTACTCTGATAGAGTAGGTAGCGACAGGGTAGGTATTAGGAATAGTGTATTACCATACATTCCGATGGTTGTACCATATACAAGGGATGTGAAAAGGTTTGAAACCATCATAGGACAAAATTGGCATATGTTGTTAGTAGGATACTACCAACATAGTGGGTGGACAACCACATTTTGCATTTAGAAAAAAAGAAAAATCTGAAACAGTAGCTTTGCTATCCAGGGACACCTGCTCTGATGGATAGCACAGTGAATGGTACCCATAGATGTGGAAAATGTACACAGTGCATTTATATAGATGAATCAAGGTTTTTTTAAGCACCCTGAAACAGGGTGTCTATGGGAGCTAAGGAATTCTGCTGATTGCAATACTAAGAATGTAGTGTATGTAGCTCACTGCACAACATGTTTCCATTCCTATGTTGGCAAAACTAACCATCACCTTAGGGAACAGATAAGGGATCACCTTTATTGCACTAGAAAAGGGCAACTGTATAGTGCTTTGGCTAAGCATACATTGGATAAGGGGGGTGACCATATATTTTTGTTTCAGGTTTTACACATTCAGAATGTCAGCAATAGGATAGGGGACATAATCAATACTACTGAAAATATGGAAGTAAAGTGGATTTTGCATTTAGGAGCACATAGAGGTTTGGGTTTGAATGATAGTGTTCCATTGAAGCCAGTGCTAAAATCTAGAAGGTTAAAATAAAATAAAAAATAATAATACTATTTTAACAAGAGAAGACTACATAAACACATGCAGGGCTTTGGGTCAGTATGACAGTATTTCTTGAGCTGCTTCTAGCATAGATATCATTAAAGACAAGCATTTGTTGAGATGCATGTATTACAGCATATGTATTTACTAGGTGGACAACATGTGCCATTTATTAAGCAGAATATATGTATTCATTAAGTTGTTGTGTGTGTACTCATAGGTTCATAGGTTCATAGGTTTATACTAGGCTATCTGCCCTAAGGCATTTATAAGCCTAGCCCAAATTTTTGTGGCTTACGCCACCCCTTATATGAAAAAATACTGTGCCCATTAGTTTGTTGTGCCTCTGTCCAGCAGTGACACAGAGATGATTCCCGGGGTAAACCTACGATCTCCCATCCACAGGTCTAGATTTCTCTTGAACAGAGTCAGCGAGGTGCTCTGCCTCACATGGACCGGGATTTTATTCCACAGCATAGGGAGTCTTTGAGTGATAAATCTATCCCTCCAGCACGTCCTATTTATATCCGTGCTAAGGTTTAAGTCGCTTGCTCTAGTGGTTTTGGTGGATTTGGATTTTTTGAGGTGGAGCATGTCCATTAATTCCGGGTTGGACATGGCCTTGTATGTCAGGCACATGTCACCTCTGAGCAGACGGTATGCGACTGAATAGAGCTGGAGTTTCTTCAATCTGGCAGCATATGACAGATTTTGGAGTCCCTTTATCCTTTTGGTGAGGAACTTTTGGGGTCTCTCCAATTGCTGCAGATGTCGGGTGAGATACATCCCGAATGGGGCATTGTACTCGATCATTGGTCTGATAAGTGAAGAGTACAGGGGAACAATAACCTCACTAGATCTGGATGTGAATCCCTTCATGATCAGGTGGGCAATGTAGAAGGTCTTTCTAACCACTTTAGCAATGTGAGTGTCAAAAGAAAGGCCACTGTCAACCTGGGTCCCCAGGTCCCTGATAACCTCTTCTGTGCTTAGTGGATTGCCACCTATATGGTAGCTTGGGGTTACCTTGTTTTTCCCGAAGGGTATGACTATACATTTTTTGGCGTTTAACTTCAGGCCATGGCTCTGGCACCAGCTATCTGTTTCCGTGAGTCCCTTCTGAAGGATATCCGTGTCTGATGCACTTTCCACTATGGCGCAGTTTGCAGTCGTCTGCAAACTTTGTCAGCCAAAGTCCTCCTATGTTGGCCTGTACTTCTGAGAAGTAGATGCCAAACAATAGGGGGCCAAGGACCGAGCCCTGTGGGACACCACTTGTGACCGGCTTGGAGTCTGACACAGCGCCAGCAACTCTAACCCTGTGGGTTGTGTCCTTAAGCCAGTTTGCAACCCATCTTGTGACATATGGGTTTACATTTAAGCTGGTAAGTTTTTCTACAATACCAGTGGGGTATTGTGTCGAAAGCCTTTGCAAGGTCAAGGTAGGCTGTATGGACTGCCTTTCCCTCATCAATGGCCTTGGTGACTGTTTCGAAGAAGTCGACCAAGTTCAAAAGGCATGATCTTCCCTTGACAAAGCCAAACTGGGTCGGGTCCAATGTCTGCAAGTCCCCTATATCTTTGTTTATGAGCTCCATTATGATCCTCTCCATAGCTTTGCAGACTAGACTTGTTAAGCTTATGGGCGGTAATTACCAGGGTCCGTAGAGGCGCCGCCTTTGTGGAGTGGGACAACAGTTGCCGTACGCCACTCCTTGGGCACGTATCCTGTGGTAAGGCTGCGATTAAACAGCTGCCTTATGTGCAGGTTTAATTCCTCATTTAGCTCGTGTAGCACACAGCCGGGGACTCCATCCGGTCCCATTGATGCTGTGTTTTTAGCTTTAGAGAGAGCAGCTTTCACCTGCGCATTTGAGATGTCCGGGAGGCTACGCTCGGCTGGGATAGTTATCTCTCCTTTAGGGGGGGCGAGGGGGGTGAAGTTTGCACTGAACCTGTCTGCCAGTATGTTGGCAATGTCTGTGGGTTCAGTGATTTTTGTATCATTTTGGACTAATTCTGAGCATATCTGGGAGTTTCCACCCAGGTTCCTAACATAGCTGAAAAAGGCCTTATGATTGTCCTTTGAATCCATGGCAATTTTTCTCTCAAAATTGGCCTTAGTTGATTTTATGAGTGCTCGTATTTTTTACTAATAATGATCAGGGGTGACTTCCCTTTTATGGATTTTGTTCTATCATGTAATAGCTTTCTCCTCTTATTGTAAAGTTTGTTAATGGCTGGGGTCCACCAGACTGGACGTTTGCCCTTTGTGGAAAGAGTCTTGGTTTTATTTGGGATTGCCTGATCCATGCAGTCCTGGAGGTGTTCATAGAAGGCATTTGTAAGGGCTTCCAGCTTGGGTTGTGGTTTCCACTGGCTCAGGGGCCTTGAAGGATACCACACCAGTCTTGAGTAGTGTGAAGTTTGCTTTAGAGAAGTTCTTCACTATGGTCTTTTGTTTGGGGTGGGGCGGGATGTGGATTTCCAGTGAGATTAGTTTATGATCAGATCTCACCAATGAGGGATATACTTCGGTGTGGAGCATTTTGTCCCCATGTTTGTGACAATGAGATCTAGTATATTTTCTCCTCTCGTGGGAACAGTGACTAGCTGTTCCATGGCATTTGAATTTATGAACTCCAGGAACCGTTGGGCTAGAAAGTTAGGGCTTGAGTAATGTTCCCAGTCTATATTCGGGTAGTTGAAGTCACCCAATATGATGGTGTTTGGAGATACATTTATACCCTCCAGTGTCTTCAGGAAGGCTGTGTGGGGTTCCTGAGTTTGAGAGGGTGGCCTGTAGCATGCTACAATTTGTAGAGCAGTTTTGCCTATGGTTAGTTGCACCTGGATGGTTTCGAAGCTTCGTGCGTTGCCACCAACCTGGAGGTGTGGGTATCCTTTATGAATATGGATACACCCCCTCCTTTTGTGGTGTGGTCCGGGTTTTGGGGCCGGAACGCATGATATGAGGTAAAACCTAATAGTGCCGGGGTGCTCTCAGGAGCCTTGAACCAGGTTTCAGTTACAGCACAGACATCGATGTTCTCCATACTGAGAAGGGCCTCGAGTGCGTGCATTTTGAGATTTAGACTTCTGGCATTGAGCAGCATTACCCTCAGTTTCTTCCCATTTTTGTTTTCTAGGGTGGTAGGTTTAGAATTTGAGCCCTTATATTTTTATACATATTTTATGCTTATATCTATGCACATAAGTAATTACTAAATGAGGAACATGAGTATATGTATTTATTCATTGACTTTTTACGTATTTTATTTATATTTATCCACATGTTCTTGTCTTTACATTTTGTGCATGTGGTTTTTAAACAGAGTTTTTCTGACTTCAGCAATTATCCAACGGCAAAATGTAACCATAGTAATTAACTGATTGCTGAATTAACTTTGAGTGGTATGATTGGTTGTTTTAGTAATGAATTAAAGTATTTAAGTGCTGTTGCTGTTTGAATGAACTGACTGATGAAGCAATGGTTACCATTGCGAAAGCGCTCACCATTTTGTATTAAAAAAGATTTTACTTTGTTGTGGTTCAGCTTCTTTATTCCAGCTACTTTCCTACTGGGCACCTGTGTTTCAACATTCTAAACAGGACTAACCAACTACAGAATAAAGAACACTATAAGGCAGGACAAGCTCACCAACGTTACCACCCTACTAAACCATTAACCTAACTATACTAACAAAAATAATCAATTCACCCAAAAAACACATTAACTAGTCACAAAGGTGAAAAGGAAGGGCAGAGGAGAACAGGTACAAATATAAGCAGTGCTCTAAATCAAAGGATACAAACCCAACAGGGCTCAAGACCAAGCTGCAGTCCTGGAAGGCAGCAAACAAGATCTGAGGGCTGTTGGTCAGGTCTAGGCATTAAGGGTAGAGGAAGCAGAACTTGGGGAGCTGCAGTCTCTTGGATTTGGACACTTTCAGATCTGAAAAGACATTGGAGCATGCATTTTGATGGCATGGAGTGCTTGATCCACCTAGTCTGCCCATTTCTTTACCTTCTGGATACACTACACTGTAGAACTGCAATTACACCCATCCTTGCATCTATTCTTCATGACTGGATATAGTAAGACAGAGTTTTTCTTCAGCTGGCTTTTAGTGCAGCTTGTACACCAGTTTGTTAGTCAGTACCCTGGTGAAAATGTAGCTCCAGAAACCTTTGCAGCTTGTCATACTGCTAGTGTACATTTACACTAAATGAAATTATTCCTCCTGGGTCCCCTTTCACTTCTATTGTTACTTTCCTTTTGAAGATTTTTGCTTCCAAGATGCATTAACTTTCATTGCTGCACTGAATTTAATTTGCTGTGTTTTAAACCATTCGTCCCATAATGATAAGTCTCTTACTATCCTTTTTAGACATCTTTATGCCATCAGCAAGAAAGCATACTTTTCCCTCATAACTCATGCAATGTCACTAGTATGAATGCAAAAAAAAAAACTGACCTTATGGCATCCACTGACAAGCATCATTCATTTGAGCAGACTCCATGTGACCTTTTGTCTAGTCAGTGTTTTACTCATGTTGCCTAAGATGTTAACTGATGTTTTATGTAATAGCTTGTTAAATCACTAACTCAAATTTAGGCAGGCAACATGTACAGCTCTTTTCTGCTTTGCTGCCTAGGTTATTTGACTAAAGAATTCAGCTGAAGAATTTAGGGTTTATTTCTCAAAAGGAAAGCGAAATCTACAGGGAACAGAACTGAAATCATATACAAAAACAAGTGCAAAGCCTGAAAAGAAAGAGCTTAAAGTTAAGGACCCACCCCCATTACAAGGCCAAGTGAAGCCTACTGGAAATAAACAAAAGTCGGTGTGTGTGGCAGTTCAAAAGCAATGAATTCCCTTTCTGTTAATAACTTTAGCAATTGATTGCAAAAATTAACAGTAGATATTCAGACAAGCACTGCTGCAGTAGCCCAAGTCTTTCGACTTTTCCCTTTTGGGGTTGCCACAGTGGATCACCAGTCCGCAGATTAACTGACAGTGGAGTTTGTATGGTGTTGAGTTGACAGCAGTGCCCAACCTTCACAGAACACACATGCACCTACTGCATATCTTTTAAAACTCACTCAACCACAGGGAGGACATGCAGATTCTACGCAGAAGGTGGTCCAGTTGAGAATCGAACTGGAGAACCTCTTGCGGTGAGGTGACAATAACCACTGCACCACTGTGGCCGACATCTGCAGTAGTCTAAGTGATATGGGTTATATATCCCAAACAGAATATAACAGCCAGCCAGCTTTTAAAGCTTCAGGGCACCTTGAGCATGCCCACACCATTAGTCAATTTGAGCTGAGCTGACCAGACCAAAAAGGCAAGTATGAGAGCCAAGCCCTTCACAGTTCTCATGCCAACTGAGAAAGGAAGGCTAAGCCCTGAGATGACATTGCTAAGAAATAAGAAACTACATGTCCATACCCTGGCATAAAAAAACAATAGGGATGGAGGGAGTGAGTGAATAACACTAAATATTTGAACATCTACTGTTATGGTAGGTTTAATTACACAACTGTTCTATGTTCTTCATACTGATTACTGCTGCAGTAACAAAAGCTATATGGGTAGATTATCATAGCTTACAATAACTGGGAGAAAGAAGGGTTCAGAAGCCCCTGGAGAACAGTCTTAGCAAAGCATTCCTAAACATAGAGAAGGAATCTGGTTTACAGTGCTTTGTAAAAGTATGGACAAATTTGCTGCTTCTAATATACTTCTACACTCCAACCCTTTCCATAAAGCCATGGATGAAGCCAAGGCCTGGTACAGTGAGTCTTGACCCTGCTTGGAATACTTTTCTTATTGTGGGAATAACAAAAGGCAATAACCCAAGAAAACCATTTGGATATAGTCTGCTTTGACACAGGTTGTCTCTACATCTTATCTTCACAAGAAATGAACAACTGATTAGAAGTTCTGAAAGATTTTGTTCTGTCAAGACAGTAGCTGAGTTGTCTCTAGACATGTCAGGTATGAAGTATTCTCTCTCCCTCATCTTTGGTTCTAGAAAGAAAACAGGTAGATTTGTTTAGCGTAAACTTGAATACCAGTTTAGGCATAAAAAAATATTATGTCCCAAAGAAACCCTGTCTCCGTGAAACATGTGATACGGGTGACCCACCTAAGAGCTTACAACTCAGACACTCTTCTTGCAGAGGTTAGAGCAATCAGCAAAGCAGTTTAGTTTCCATGTTAAGAACCTCAAGTCAGCCTGATGAGCTGCTCTAAGAAAATTAACATACCAAGTAGGAGTCACTGGTTTTCTGTGGGCTTCTTATGTAGCACCCTTTTAGAAAAACATTTTCACATGAAATTGCACTGAAAGAAGTGGATCCATTGACATACATACTGAAATGGCCGACAAACATACCCTGACAGTAGTATGACAGGCCATAGGATAGTAACTCGCACAAAAGCTGTAAAACTACTAGTTCTGAATGGGTGCTGGTTATTTTGTTGGTACCAACTAAATAAAATTTCCATTTGTATATACATGATTTTCTAGTAGCAAACTGTCTTGCCTTTATTAGTACCTGCAGTATGTTCTCGGAAAACAGGTGCTTAAAAGGTATTAAGACTCTTTCATCTAGGCAGTCAGTTGCAATTGCTTGGGATCAGGATGTATCAAGCACCTCTGATCTTTTGTGAATAAATTCAGTCTATGAGGAAGCTTGTAGCAATTACCACTGGCCAATTTCAAAAGAAGGGAAAAAGAGTTGTGTAAGAAAACTTACCATAACAGCAGATATTCGAAAGCTCACTTCTGCAGTAGCCTTAGCTATATGGGTTACATCTTGCCAAGGTTATAGCAACTGACTAGCTTCCAAAGCTTCAGGGCACCTTCCACACACCCAAACTATTAGACAGCTAAGCTGACTAAAAGACAAGTCTGGGTTCTAAGTCCTTTAGAGCTTTCATGCTGACAGGGAGAGATGGACTGAGCCCTGAAAAGGCAATGCTAGGAATAACAAAAAAAATAAATCTCCACACCCAGGAATAAAAATCACAGCAAGGAAAAGAGAACTGGAGGGAGAGAGCGGTTACTGCAGCAGTGACTACTGGAACAGCTGCTTTTATGGTAAGTTTACTTACGAAACAGTACCATGTTCATCATATTGATCACTGCTGAAGTAGCGTTAACTATATGGGTAAATTAACTTAGCTTACTACATTTGGGAGATGGAAGAAGAGTACTGGAGCCATGGGGGAATAGTCCCAGAAAAGCCTGATCTAGACCTAGAGAAGGAATAAGACTTGTAGTGCTTTGTAAAAGTATGTATAGAGGACCAAGTAGAAGCTTCTAGAATACTTCCAGAATCCACCTCTTTACAAAATGCCACAGATGAAAACAAGGCCCTGGTAGAGTTTGTATTTACCCTGCCTGGAATAGGTTTGCAACGGTAAGTATGACAAAATTTAATAGCCTTAGACAACCATTTAGAAATAGTCTGTTTTGACACAGGTTGTCCCTTCAATTGATCTGAAGAGCTGAAAGATTCAGTTCCTTCAAGACAGTACCAGAGTTGTCTGTGGACATCCAAAGTATGGGGCAACCTTTGTCCCTAATTTTTATGTTCAGGAAAGAAAATGGGGAGATGGATAGTTTGGCTTAAAGTAAACTCAAGACACCACTTTAGAAATAAAATAAAGATTATTTCTCAAAGATACTCTGTTCCTGTGGAAAATGAGACGGGTGACTCACCATAAGAGCTTGCAACTCACGACACTTCCTGCAGAAGTTAGGGCTATCAATAAAACTGTCTTCTGTGTTAAGAACCTCAAGTCAGCCAGGGTAGCTGGTTCAAATGGAGCAAGTGTTAGTTTCATGAACACAAACTTAAGATTCCAAGGAGGAGCCACCAGTTTACTTGGAGGCCTCTTGTGAAAAGCTTCAGGGCACCTATTTCTTGATTCTCTTTCAAAAACATTTTGACAGGAGACTGATTGAAAGGGGACCCATGGATAGACATGCTGAAATGGCCAATAAATGAACCCTGACAGAGGAATAAGAAAAGCCAAAGGATAGTAACTCTCACAAATATTGTAAAAACAGAGAACAACTAACCCTAAATGGGTGCTGGTTATGTTGTTGGCACCTACTAGAAAACTCTTCCCATTTGCTAATATATGACTTTCTAGTAGCAAGCTTTCTTGTCTCCATTAGTACCTGCTGCATATCCCTAGTAAACAGCATCTTAATTCCTTTTAGGCACCTATCATCCAGGCGGTAAGTTGAAGTTGATTGGTGTCGCAGTGCATCAAACACTCCCGTTCTTGTGTGAGTAAATACAAGTCTGCTTGTGGTAATTCCTCTTGACCATTTCTAAAAGAAGGGAAAACCATGGTTGTCTAGGCCAGAAGGGAGTCACCACAATGATCTTGGGGAATTCCTTCGGAATCTTCAGAAGTACCCTGGATATTAGATGAAAGGGTGGAAAAGTATACAGGAACATACCTATTCAAGGAAAAGAAAAGGGATCTGTCTTCCAGGCCATCTTGCATGGAGTCCTGGAACAGAATCTTGTGGGTTGACTGATCAGAGAGGAGGCAAAGAGGTCTCCTTGAGGACCCCCCACAGATGGATCAAATCTTAGAAGACCCCCTGACTCTGCTTTCATTCATGACGGCTTGCCTTAGTCCTGCCTGGCTTGTCTGCCACAGTTTTGCTCCGATGCAATGTAATATCCCTGTAAAGTGAGACTGTGCTATAAAGCTATATTTTATGCTAACATGGGTAGCTTGCTTAGGGGGTTTCCATTGCTTATATATCACATCACTGTGTTGTGGTCTCTTAACAACTTGAAGAGGTCCTTGGGACCACAGCTGATCGGAGAGTCTATAAGCCTTGATAAGAGTTGGCACCTGTTTTCTGTTTATGTGTTTTGATCTGTCTTTGCTGTCCCAAAGACCCTGCACTTTTTTACCCACTAGCACTGGTCCCCATGCAAAGTCTGAGGTGTCTATTGTAACTGATTGCTTTGGAACAGAAGGGGAGAATGGGTGACCTCGATTCTAAGAGATCTGATGCCTCCACCAAGTGATTTCCCTTTTCACAAACCCCAGAACTGGAATTTGAAAATACAATTGATGCTGATGCTGGGACCAAAAATATTTCAGATACCATTGTATCTTTTTCATGTGGAGTCTTGCAAGAGATATCATGAGAATCATGGAACCCATAATCCTGAGGTATTCTCTTACTGGGACAGATGTCGAAATGGAAAACCCCCTGAATATATCTTTTTTTCCTGAGGAAGAAAAGCTGTTTGAGTTGAGGTGCCCAACAGGCAACCCAAAAATACATTCCTGTGTGATAGAGTCAAAAAAGACTCTAGAATGTTCTCTTGGAATCCCAGCCTGTGCAGATCTCTTAGCAAAGTGAGAGATTCCTGACACTTTGAAAAAGACTCTGCAAATATAGGCAAGTCCTCTAAATATGGTAAAGGGTGGATACCCTGTAGTCTGCCCTAGGCTATAACAGGAGCTAGACATTTTGTGAACAACCCTGGAGCAACGGATAGCTCAAAGTGCAAGACAGAGAACTGATAATGTGATCCACATACACAAAACCGTACGAAATGCCCAAAATGTGGATGAATAGGAATGTGAAGATATGCATCTTTTAAATCTAAGGCTTCTAGAAAATGCAAATGAAAAAGTGGTAACAGGTTACGAAGTGAAAGCATTTTGAACATAGGCATTTTCACAAACTTCAGGAATTTTCTTTCTTTGGCACAAAATCATTTTTTTTTTTTTAAACAAGAAACATTTTTTATTAAATGATCACATATGACACAGGCAATCATACAGTTATATAAAT
The DNA here is from genome assembly GCF_019279795.1 of Protopterus annectens. NCBI lineage: Eukaryota > Metazoa > Chordata > Ceratodontiformes > Protopteridae > Protopterus > Protopterus annectens. The sequence continues at coordinate 571,692,771 of NC_056747.1, forward strand.
GAAAAAACATAGTCTCAATTTTAGTTGCAGACATTATACATTGCTTATAATCCATCTAGTCATTGCCAGTCAAACATTACACTGCTCATTCAGATCCTGCCTTCTTTTAAACCTCCTTCCTACTCTGCATGTATTGTTCCCACAACTGCCATTTGTCTATGTGATTTGCCACCTATGCTTTTTCTAAACATCCCCATTCCCGTTGTTTTATCTGTTACTGTATTCACTATTTCTAGTACAGTCAGTTTAGACTTTAAATTCCATTTTCTAGTAACTGCTTTTTGGCAGCCACCACAATTACACTCAGCAAAGCCTTACTATGTCTAGGCAATTCCGATTCTGTATCATAGCTCAAAAAAAATGTCCTTTGTTACACCAATTTGCTCACCCAGTATCTCTGACAAGAGTAGTCTGCAGGGAATCTTTAAAGTCTACCAACTGATTACAGTCCCAGAAAATATGTTCTCATTTACCTCTTTCTTCCCCATCACACCACCACCATTTGTTGTCTACTTGAGGAAAAATTATTTGGAGTCTACTTTGGGTATAAAATACCTATGTAAACACACCAAGCACACAGCCAAAATCTTCTAGACTTTGTTACATATTTGGGAGACGTACATATATCTCCCCATTGTTTCTTTGCGAATTCCTTATCCAATCTCTCTTCCCAATCCTTTCTAACTTCCTCAGATTCTTATAGTTATCGTGCAATATTTATATGCTGTAATAATTACTATTCCTTTAACAGCAGCTTCTGTTCTACAGTCTACTAAAAACTCTACCGGCACTGGACTTCTGTTTAGGATCCCTGGCACAAAAACATTCTTGAGTAAAATCTTCTCCCTAATTATGATGTAAAACAGGAGGCAGCTTCTGTTCTGCAGTCTACTAAAAACTCTACCGGCACTGGTCTTCTGTTTAGGATCTCTGGCACAAAATCATTCTTGAGTAAAATCTTCTCCCTAATTATGATGTAAAACAGGAGGAAAGAGAAGGGTTTGGTCTGGCAGATGAGGAGGAGTCCCCCAGAAAGGAAGAATTTCCTCCTAGAATGATGGATCACATTCAGGACCCATCTGCCTGAAACAATCTGTTGCTTAAAAGAAAAACAGAGACTCAAACTTTCTAGAAGGAGGTAAGGGATTGCCAGGGCAGGGGCGGGGGTGGATAAAGTCCCTTTAATAGTCATTCTGACTTGACTGTCCATTGTTCTGGGGAGTTCCTTACTTCTTTCTGGAACCTTCCTGCTATTACTTTTTAAACGTCTGCTTACCAGCATTCTGTTGAAATGGATTGTTTTGTTTCTTGCAAAAGCTGAACAAGGGAGCAGAAAATCCACTGGAAAATTTGGAGAAGTGGGGCTGAAAAATCTGAGAGATTCCCTGAGTAAGTTTACTCCTCTCATCACACTTTTTGATAAACTCTGTAGCAGAAGGTCCAAAAGCTATTTCTCTATCCCAGACATAATTCAAAATGTAATTTTTGACATCTCCTGGGAGGTTCTGAGACTGCAGCCAGGCAACTTCCTTAAAGCAGTATCAGTGGCAGCAGGCCTGGAACTAGTATCTACAGTCAAACATGTTTCAGATGAGTAGTGACCTGAGAAACAGAAGAAACTAAAATACACAAAGCAGATGTTTCCTCACATGAGGAAACCAAAGCCCATATATTCCTCATACGTTCACAATTATAATAAACTTTAACATAAGAGCCTGACAGTTCAGAAATGTATAAATCAAAGTTGCAGAAGAAAACACTTTTCTCCCAAACATATCAAAATATTTTCTATCCATGTCAGAAGGAGGATTAGAAAAAAATGTTTGGCAGCAGCTGGATTTACTAAAGCTATATTTAGTGGGTCAGGTCTGAGACTAGTGTATACAAACTTGAAATATGCAGTACTTTGTACATTCTACCCACTTTTTATAGGCAGCAGGTTGGCTATCAGGGAAACCACAGACTGTGCCAAACATCCTCCAATGCACACAGCATTGGGCGTGGATATGTTAGGGTTCTTGAAATTCCAGTTGTAGAAAATCAAAATTTTTATGGGACTAAGACAATTCAGTATTTTCCACTGAAAACAGTTCATTTTGAAAATAGTCACTATCACTCATAGGGATATAATCAAGATACTACTCTCTTATTAGAATCGGAATCAGAAATCTAAGCAGAAAACATTGCAGCTGTCCCTTCACATTCCCCTATAGATTCCAATTCTTGAACCTCTTCAGGGAAGGAAGAGGAATCCCTTTTTCCTTTTACCAGAAACCACCTCACAAGAATGCCTGCACAAGACCCTGAGCCAAACTCAGTAAATTGCTCCTATCTAGATTAACTAACACAGAAGAAGCTAAATGTTTAGTTTTATCTTTTTAACAGAAAAGTTAGAGAAAACCGACCCAGAATTGTCAGCAACAGTCTCACCAGGAATGGGCACAATATTCTGGTCTTGCAGGGGCACATTCCCAGCCCTTTTTCCATTACTGACAACATCAACAGCCACAGAGGATGTGGCTAACCACCAGTACATGGTGGTTGTATGGACAATACCACAGGGATAAAAAGAAGAGTGATCTGAGAAACCACCACTGTACACAGCATGGTCACCCACCTGTGGCTAACCACCAGTCCATGGTGGTTGCATGGACAACACCAGAGGGATCCAAAGAAAAACAGAAGTGATCTGAGAAACCACCACTGGCCACAGCATGGTCACCCACCTGTGGCTGAGGCAAACTACCAGCCTGTTGTGACAGTAAAGGCTGCTGAACAGTATTTTTCTTTTTGTAGCTGGAGGAAGGTCTGACCAAGGGGCCAGCAGGTTTGCTCTATGGTCAACCAAAAAATGCTGCTCATTTCCCATGGAAGCTTAGCAACAATAGTTGGTAAAAGAAAGTAGCAAAAAAGTAACCTTTTTCCCCACAGAAAACACTTTATAAACATTTTCCACAGCAAAATAAACAGTGTTTATTTGTTTTTGTTTTTTCTTTTGGCTTTTCCCGGTTAGGGGTCACCACAGCAGAACTCCGGTCCGCTAATGATTGGCAGTCGACTTTTTTTATGGTGCCGAGGTGCCAGCCCGACGTCCAACCTTCAACGTTGGTATGCCCATTCACGCAAAATAAACGGTGTTTATACAAAGCAAAATTAGTTTTAAAAACGTTAACAACTTTTACCACAAAGGTTAAAAAAAAAAGTGCACTCCCATTTGAAAGTGTGTAAAAGTCACAACACAGTCAAAGAAAATACTTTTTCCCAGCTTAAAAGTAATTGTTTTGCACAAAAACTAACTATAACCAAGTTAAAAAGTAAAGCGGAAGGTTTTTCCTGAATTAAACTTATAAACCCAGCAATGGAACAACATAAGCCAAAAGTCAATCCTTGACCGCCTGTAGAGGACTGTTCTTTTTAGCATCAGGAAAGCTCTGAAGGGTTTGATTTCCAAACTTCTCTTTTAAGTCAGCTTAACTTGATCTGACTAATGGTATGGGCACATAGTAGGTGTCCTGAAGGTTTGGAAGCTGGCCAGCTGTTACATACCATGTAGGAAATAACGCATATAGCTTAAACTACTGCAGCAATGATCAATATGAAGAGCATCAGAACTACAGAACTTAATGGACCTGGTAAAGTGGCAGATAGTGACTTCAAAGCATCATCAAAAATGATGTATTAAACTCAGTGGCAACTGGTGACTTTAAAGCACTGAGAACCTGCAGAAAGCAATGGAAGAAATGGGGCTAACTGGAATGATGTGTGGCTATATTTCAGCAGGTCAATGCTATCTACCTGTGATCAAACAGCAGCTGGGGTCAGTCATTTACATCTACAGACTTCCTCATTACTACAAATTCTAGCTACTTTATTGAGTATATACTCCTCAGATGTCTGACAGAGATCAACAGGACTGACCTTAGTTGAAATGGTGTCACAGCTAAAGGACTCCATAGCAACCACCACTGCACCTTTTTATCCTCAGTACACCCCCACCCCCTGTGATGGAAGGTGAACAAAATTTTGGCCAATGTGTTATCTTTAGATACACTGCACCATTGGCATCCATAAACAGCCACCATACCCCTCAATTATAGTAATTTTATTGACTGTGTATTCAAAAATGGCAAAAAATAATGTATTCCAGCTGGTTTCACACAAATGCATACTGGTTCTGTAAAACCAGAATTATGACTGTTTAACTTCAATAAAGGACAACAGAGTCAGTTCATCCATAGACAGTTCCTGTAACCCAGCAATTAAATTCACTTGTTGACAGTAAACACCTCATACATCTGGCTGTGATAAAAGAGCCCTGCTGGCACAACTCCACGCCCCCAATTCCCTCCCACCCCCACTGGTCCTACCTTTATAAATCCCTAACTCCTCCCACACCCATTTTCATCCAATCAACCCACTCCCCCCAGCATTCTAATCCTCACAAATTTCCTAACCTCTCCCTTACTCAGACATACTATACTCCCCACCTCCACTCATCACTAACAAGTGTCCCTTCCCCACCTATTTACTTCCTGCTCTCCAACTATTCTGCCCAAAACTCTGTCATTATTCCCACTGCCCACACTCCTACCTTAGCCTACTAATCTTTACCACCCCACCCACATTTACTTCTACACATCTCTTATTCTACAGCATCCTCCATCCCTCTACCTGTTTTCTCACTTCAGCCTTTCTCATATCCCTCATTTGCCCCCCTTCTGTGCCTTACTATCCTCCCTGGCTCCTCTCACTCTTTGTCACTACATATAAAGTACAGTTGTGTACACTTATCATAAATGTAGATGTTCGAGTGTATTCACTGTTGCAGTCATCACATTTGGGTAATCCCTGCCAGGGTAGCCCTCGGCCAGCCCAAATACCAGAGGCTTAGTATTTCTGTGTCAGCTGCTTTCGCTTCAGGACTGACGTCAGGTCAGTAGTATAAAGTAAGGCAGCCGACACCATTACATCAGTTTTTCTTGCCCTAACCTGTCAGAAGCCCCCAAGTAGGAGCCAGGTTCTGGTGGAAGAACCGCACGAGTAGAAAGTAAATACCAATATGTCCCATAGAAAGTTAAGAGAAGAAAGGGGGATGGAGGGAGGGAAACCAGGACTGCAAAAGTGAATACAGTGAACTGCAACAGTGAAAAGGGTGGAGGCAGTCAAAGAAACTAGGGGCTGGCTAGGATGCCCTGCAAGACTGCAGAGGCAAACCCTACCCTGGATTTGGAGAAGAGAGGCAGGTGGTAATGTCTGGTAAAGGTGTGAACAGATGTCCAGGTGGCAGCCTCCAGGATGTCCCTGGTGGGGACTCCTCTAAGGAAAGCTGCAGAGGTGGAGGCTGCTCTGGTAGAGTGAATCCTGACCTCCTTGAGGGGAAGCTTTCCATTTTGTTTGTAGCAGAAATGGATGCAGTGTGCTATCCATTTGGAAATGGTTTGTTTGGAGATGGCTTTGCCTTCTGCCCCTGTAGCACAGCTAACCAGCAATTGATTAGACTTTCTGAAGGATTTAGTCCTGTCTAGATAGAATCTGAGCTGTCTGTGCACATCTAGAGAGTGCAGAATCCATTCCCCCTTGTTCTGGGGATTAGGAAAAAAGGTGGGCAAATTAATGGATTGTTTGAGAGCCAGACTGGACACCACCTTGGACACAAAAGATGAATTAGTTCTCAGGGATACCCTGTCAGCATGGAAGATGATGAAGGATTCCACAGTCATTAGCCCTTGCAGCTTGGAGACTCTTCTGGCTGATGTGATGGCCAGAAGGAATGCAGTCTTCGAGGAGAGAAATTTTAGCTCTGCAAAAGAGGCTGGTTCGAAAGGGGGCAGGGTGAAATTTTCCGAAACATAGTTAAGGTCCCAAGCTGGGGTTGGTGCCCTTCTAGGTGGCCTCAAGTTGCTAGCCCCTCTTAGGAACTGTTTGATCAAAGGGTGTGTGAAAAGGAGCTGCTCAGTGGGAAAATGAGCAGAAATAGCAGAGGCATGAATTTTTACAGAGGAGAAAGAGAGGCCACTGTGTAGTAGGCCAGCTAAGTAATCTAGGATGAGGGAGGGAGGGCTGTGCCGTATTGGCTGCTTTAGCCTGGATCCAGGTGCAGAACCTTTTCCATTTGTCAGCATAAGACTTTCTAGTGCTAGGGCATCTGGCCTCACGGATAACATCTAGAACCTGTTTACTGAGGTTGGCAGTTTGATCTGGGGTTAGGGAAAAAGCCATGTTGCCAAACTGAGTGTGTGCAATTGATGATGCATGAATTCCCCTTCCCTCTGGGTCAGGAGGTTTGGAATCTGAGGAAGATGCCATGGTGGCAGTGGTGACAGGCTGCGCAGCAAGGGGGTAAGAATTGTCCTTGGGTTTTCCTCCTTTATTTTGAGCAGTAACCTGGGGATGAGAGGTAGTGGAGGAAAGGCATAGACCGATAAATTGACCCAGGGGGAAAAACAGGGGATCCACTTTCCAAGTCATGCAGTGATGCTCCATGCTGCAGAGTTTGTTGAGCTGATGGTTGGTGTGGGAGGCAAAGAGGTGAACCTTTCGGGGTGCCCCATTTCTGAGTTACTAGGGTGAATGTTCTTCTGTTGAGCTGACACTCGTGTGGGTTCAGAAGATTTCTGCTTAAATGGTCTGCCAGAGAGTTGAAAGAGCCTGTTTGCAGAAGGCAATGGCCGGAGCCAGACATTTTGTGAAAACTCTGGGAGCAGTAGATACACCAAAGGGAGGCACTGAGAACTGAAAGTGTTGAGATCCTGCCCTGAAACAGAGATATTTTCTGCATGATTCCCTGATATGAATGTGGAGGTATGCCTCTTTTAGATCCAGGGTGGGTAGCCAAGCATCTTTGGAGATCATGGGTAGCAGCTGCTGGAGGGTGAGCATTTTGAATTTTGAGAACACCAGGAAGGTGTTTAGAATGGATAGATCGAGAATGGGGTGCCAGGTGCCCTCTTTTCTCAGCACCAGAAAAAGTCTGGAGTAGAAACCTTGGCCTATCTGTTCTGCAGGAACATGCTCTACTGTCCTCATAGAATGCAGGGAAAGGATTTGCTTTTGAGCCTCTGCCCTCTGGTTTGGAGGTAGATCTGGGGAACCCTTTTAGGGTTGGAAGGGTGTGGAAGGAACATTTGTATTCCTGAGACACTATGTTCAGAACCCAGTGGTCGTTGGTAATGGTGGCCCAGGTGCTTGTGTGAAAGGAGAGTTTTCCTCCTAGGGGTAAGTGAAGATGGGCAGAGGGAGGAGGTGCAGGAGGGGAGTCATTGTGAGTTCTTACCATAAGGGGGTGGCTTAGAACTGGTTTTGCAGTGGAGGTAGTCCACTGCTTAGATGTCTGCATTCCCTGTGGCTGCTATCTGGGGCATCTGGTTCCCTGGGGCCTATGCTGGACTGGCTTGGATGGAGCAAGAAAGGACCAGTGTTTGGTGGGACAATGCCTGCTGAACCTGGATGGCTGGAGCTGTAATCCTTAACTGTTTGCATAGATTTTGCTTCTTCTTCTTCCATCTTTTTTAAGACCTCTTCTACCTTAATGCCAAATAAGCTATCTTTTTGCAGGGGGGTATCCAACTATTTAGATATGACATGGTTTGGCAGGGGGCTGTTCCTCATTACAGCTGAGTGACACCTTCAGGCATTTCTGCAGTTACATCTTACTGCTCCTCTAGGTGTCAGATATTGCTTGTTTATATTTGCATTTATAATGCTAAAACCATGCTGCATACAAGTTATCAGAATATTTTATCTTGAAGCATACATGATGGCAAAACACAATTGTAATGGTATTTGACCTCTGCCAATGAGTATTTGTTAGAACTGTAAGGTGATAAATTCATTTTTTAAGGCTGAAGCCACATCCACTGGGAGTTAAAGGTACACACTCAAAAGTGCTTTACTGGAGGGAATGAGTTAAGCCCTGCATGCCTTCTGACAGATCCAGTGACTGCTGCCCTGCAAGAAGCTTCTAGGGCATCAAAACCACAGTGCAAGGTGTGTTTAGTTACTTGTGTTGCAGAATGCATTAACTCTTGTAATTCTTTAGATTCTGCCCGAGCATGAAAGGAAGACATTTTTTGTTTGAGGAGTTCCAGGGTATGTTGCTGACATTTTAGCATATGGAACTGACAATTTAGTGCCCCGATAGCAAGAGTAACTGAGGTGTATACTTTTTTACCCCATCTGTCTAGTGCTCGGGAATCCCTATCTGAGGGGTGGGATTCTTAGCAGAGGTTGCTTTAATACCTTTAGGCACTTGAGAAATTACCTCAGGGTCAGCAGTAGGATTTTTAAAAATAAATTTGTGTTTGTCAGGGACACTATAGTACCTGTTTTTCTGGGTGCAGGAGGGAGGGTGTAAGGTGTCAAGCTGGATTCCAGGAAAACACCCTCCATAACATCCAGGACTGGGGGGATGGCCAAGGGTCTGTGCTGTGGAAGATCTAGGAATTCCCCGAGTCCCTTTTTAGACTGAGGGCAGTCTTGACTTTCCTATTGGAAATGCTCCCTTAAGGTATGTAGGGTTTCTCCAAAGGAAAAATCCTGTGGGGCAGTGGCTGAAGGGATGGAATCCTCTGCATCAGAATCCTCATAAGTAGAGAGGGGTTGCATGTCTTCATATTCAGAAGCATCAGAGTCATCTGACATGTTCGGACAGAACTGCAGGGGACAGACCTCTTTTCCTTTTGGAGGGGGTAGCTTGGCTTCCCCTGATCAGCAGGATAAGGTCTTCTGCCATGTTAAGCATCTGAGACTGAGGCAAGGAAGCAGGTGCTTGGGAGTAGGCAGTTGGTTTCTTGGGTGTGATTCGTACCCTGGGCCTAAGAGACTGTGTCATTTTCGAAAGAACGGTAGTCACGAAAGAGGACGGCTTGTGTCGAGAATCGGAAATGCAAAGGACTTCCTTGGAAGCTGGTGCCTGCTCAGCGGCTGCGGACCCATCCAAGGTAGAGACGACCATAGTATCCTTAGTCGAACAAGAGTTTTGCGGCATACCAGACCCCAAAAGGGTCTTGGTAGTGGCCTGCGAACCCACAGAAGTGCGCATCAGGGGCTGCAAAAGCACCTCACTGAGGATCAGAGAACTGACAACTAACTTAACGGAAGCATCGTCAATAGGTTTGGACCTGTGCAGTCTGTCTCTGTCTTTATCTTTACGTTTTTTCAGAAGATCTGCTGTCAGATGGCTTACCGAAGCCACATTGGAATTTGAGGACTGTAAGTGAAAATATCTGGCTACAATAAGGGCCCGACGACAGATAGTTCTGGCGTTGAACAAAGCACAGAAGTGACAACAGGGGACGGTGTGGTCTGGGCTTAAGCAAGCGACGCAGTAAGAATGGAAGTCTCATGGTATTTACTTTCCACAGGTGAGACAATACTTAGCTTTAGAAGACTTCAACTTCAGTTCGGTAGACGAAACTCAGGTAGCGGCCAACTGGCATTCGTGCAAACTGCTTCTGCTTTGGGCTCCATGGCAAGAAAGACTGGTGTAATGGCGTTGGCTGCCTTACTTTACACTACTGACAACCTGACAGCAGCCGGTGGAGAAATACTATGACTCTGGTATTCGGGCTGGCTGAGGGCTACCCTGGCAGGGATAACCCAAATGTGATGACTGCAACAGTGAAACACGAAGAACATCTTCCTCTCAATAACACCTCATTCCTTCTCCTCCATATCCCATGAACTATACCCTCTAAACACAACTCTCTTCTATAAATTTACGCTCCCTCCAATACCTCTCTCTGCTAACCCACTTCACTGGCAATAGTTGACCTTTCCTCGACTACACTCCTAACTTGCCCTCCCCATTGAACCTGATCACCCATCTTTTACATCTAGTTTCTCTCTCTCTATTTCTGGTGACATCCATCCCAATCCTGGTCCCGTCTGCTCCTCTACATCACCACAGTCATCCTCCACCAAAATCATCCACCCAGCTACAATCAATACCCAAAGTATTTATAATAAAAACCCAACTTACAGTCCTGGCTATCACATACCCATCCCGACATATTAACGGTCTCAAACCTCATATCAGAGATACTGAAATTCTTTCCCCTGGCTAACAAATCATACGAAATGACAGACCTAACAAAAAGGAGGAGGGGTAGCCATAATTTACTCCTCTTCTCTAACAGTCATTCTATACATTAACCCCATTCCTAAATTCTCTCCTGCTGAACTATCTATAGCCTTCCAAAAAATCAACAAGCATAAATCTTTATGTATAGCTGCCATCTACATTCCCCCTGGTGATAACATTTCCATCCTTGAAGACATTCTCTTGTGGATCTCTTCCAACATAAAAAAAAAGGAAACATTCATCCTTGGTGATGTAAACATCAACTGGGTCACCATCTCCTCAAAATCTCTGAGCCAAACAATTAATTTCTTTAACTTCTCCCAGCTAATAAACTACCCTACCAGACCCAATAAAGACGGCCCCTCTGGCACTACGTAGATGGGATCTTAGCAACTCATCCTAACCCAATCTCAAACAGCGGAATTATACCTGATCCCCTTAGCAACCACCTACCAGCATATGAACTGTGGTGTGCCTCTCCTGTCCAAATACAACATCAATACATTCAAACTCGTAATCTCACCAACTTCAAGCCACAGACGTTTTCCAGCTGTCTGAAAAAAATGAATTGGGACCCCTTAAAGACTCTCCCTCTGGACAGTGCAACGAATTACTTCAACAAAACCTTCCAAAACATACTAAACAGCCTAGCCCCTCTTAGAACAAAAGCCAAAACCATTCCCTGGGTATCTAAAGAAACATGAAAACTAATCCACTTCAGAGACAAATGCTGGAAGCAATACCAAACAAATAAGTTAAATTCTCTAATCAAATTCAAACAACTCTGCAACTCAGTGAAGAAACTAAAGACCGTAAGACTTACTACTCCAAACTCCAATCAGAACATAATTTTAACCCCAAATAGTTTTGGAATTGCATTTCCTCTCTTCTAAACTCTGGCAGAAAACACAATCCATGCTGTAACCCAAACCATGAAATTGCATCTAATTTCAACACCTTTTTGTTGACTGCATTGCCAAACTAACCACAAACTTTCCCATCTTCTCTCCTTCTCATAGTTCCCCATCCACTGCTTTCCCCATTAACACTCTACTTTCAGTCTTAAACCTATCCCCACTAGAAGCATTAAAAAATCCTCAAACTAAAGCCATGCTCCTATGCTCCTGATAATCGGCCTCCATCCTTCCTTAAGATGGCTGCAGGCAGCATTGCCCTCCCCATTTCCATTCTTATCAACAGGTCCATGCAAGAGGCCTATGTCCCCTCACTCTGGAAGAAAGCTTTTGTCACCCCTCTCTACAAAGGTGGCAATAACACAGACACTACTAACTTCCATCTTATAGCTATTCTCTCACCTCTTTTTAAAATCCTCAGAAAATGCGTTCATCAGCAACTCTTGCCATACCTAAGACATAACCATCTTCTTACCCCAACACAACATGGTTGCAGGCCTGGCCACAGCACTACCTCTGCACTTCTGTCCTTCCTTGACACCACTCATCGTGCTCACAACTCTGGGAAAATCATACCCACCCTTTACTTAGATCTCTCCAAAGCCTTTGACATGGTCTCACACCCTCTACTCATCTCAACTTTTCTCCTTCCTCCCTAGCCTGGTTTACAGGCTCTCTCAAACAGACAACAAGCTATTAAATGAAAAAATTCCACTTCATCCTTTCTCAGCAATCCCTCCAGCGTCCCCCAAGGCTCTATTCTCGGCCCTTTACTTTTCAATATTTTCATTAATAACTTTCACAAATCCATAGATAATGCTACACTGATCCAATATGCTGATGATTCCACAATCATCTGTACAGCAAACTCTCCCTCTGAACTCCTTCAAAAAACCCAGCCAGCCTTCTCCAATACCGAAACATAGATGCTAAACAACCATCTCGCTCTCAATGCTAACAAAAGAAAAATCATGATGTTCTCCCATTCGAGAAATTTCTCCATAAACAAAAGCTCCTTTAAAATGAAAAGCCACAATAAAACTCTAATCGAAATTGTACCTCACCCCACACTACTCAGTCACCACTGATGAACATTTAAAGTTCAATATCCACATCCAAAATAATAATAAAAAAAACACCAAAACTAGGTCTGCTGTATAGACGTACTCTAGCCTCCTCCTTCCTGCTCCCCTCTCATGTATGGTGCCCCTCTACTTACTCATCTCCAACTTAGCCTAAAAAACAAACTAGAAGGCTACTATAACAAAAGTCTGTAAATCTGCTACAGTGTCCAAATACTCCACCCATCACTGCCATTCCCTCCACTCCCTAAATTGGCTTGAGCTTCCTAATTACTTGAAATTCATAAATTCACTACTGCTCACAAACTCATATTCCAACCCTCCATCTACCCCTCTCTTTCATCTGTCTTAACCCCTTACCTCCCCAGTCATACTCTTAGATCTGAAAACCAAAACCACCTCAAAATCTATAAACATCTATGCCCTCTTGGCCAATTACGTCTACCACACTTCTTAGCTAAACTATGGAACTCTCCCCCCCTCCTCTGTACTCGCAACCACTCTAATTTCAAATCTCTCCTCCATTCTTACCTTACCTCAAACTGGTACTATTCCTGCTCCCTTCCCACCTAAATTACATTGTTGTCTCTTTCAAACTTCCCTTCAATCTCATCTAATATCACCTCTGATCACTAACATTATTGTTAGAACAAACACTAAACTTATATAAACACTATGATCTGTACTTTTAATTATGTACTCTGTATTACTTTTGATTTTATCTATATTTTAACATTTGTTTTTTAAATGTATACTCCCTGATTTTGTATTTGTGTTTTATGTTGTATATTTATGCTTTTGTATATTGTATATTCCATACTGTACTTATATTATATTCTGTTAACTGCTTTTGGAGCTTTTCTCCCCAGGCCTCCACTGAAAATGGGCTCTGCCTGGCCCAGTGGACTTCTCCAGTCATCATACTGGAAATAAATAGAAAAGATAACGGCTGCATATTTTCATTTAGAAACAGTCCCCATGAACAAGAAATTATAGCCACTTTGTCAACTGTATACACTTTAGAATATCAGACTATAATAAAAGTAATAATTGGCCACAGTAATTTATTTCAACCACCTACAGACAGACAGACACACACACACACACACACACACACACACACACACACACACACACACACAAGTGTTGGGTATGTTTTTTGTGGATTAAAGTGACTGACCATGCTGTAACATGCTAAAGTTAAATGGTCATTATTCAGATTATTCTGGTTTAGCATGTGAAGCAAGTTGGTATATTTTACTAACTTCTATTTTTATAAAACAGTGCTGCAATAAATACATTACAGTAGCCATTTTATTGCTATTGGATGTCTGAGATATGCACAGTCAACAGAGTGGCTGCAACTGTTGGTATGGAAGCTTTTTTGTCGATGAAAATGACTGACATTGTTTTTGCTCATGTTAAACAGTGATAAAAACTGGCTTTACAAGGATAGTGTGCATTTGTTTGAAGTAAGGTGTAATGCCTTATTGTGGATACTGTTTGTGTGAACCAAAGTTGTATCATAATCTGGCAACTGTGGTGTACACAGTCAGACATATGAGTGGCTGTAATTGCTGTGGGAGGTGGGGGGGGGGGTTAGTGGTCTGTGGATGAAAAATGACTGACCCTGCTACCATGATCAAGTTGAGCAGTCATTAATCTGGCTTTGCAGAACTAGTGTGACTTAATGTGAAGCAAGTTGGAATATTTACTGTTACCATTTTTAAAACACAGTCATATATTTGAAGTGTGCTTAGTAAGAAAGTGGCTATAGCTGATGGGTATAAGGGCTGTCTGTAAATGAAAATGATTGTGAAGGGGTGTTGCAGTGCATCTAACAGTAACAAGTTGGATATAATTTATTTCATTTTCCATCACAGTTACATTAGCATTGTTTACAATGTGGCTAACATTCACAGTTTGGGTAGGAAGGGTATGACAACAACTAATCACTAACACATGGTTCTCTGGTTGAGTTCTTGGCTGTAATTCCTTCTGCATGCCTTCCTGTCTCTGTGTGGCTTTTATCCAGGTGTTCTGGTTTCCTTCTCCAGACCCCTTGCTATACAAGCGAATTCTTGCACAAGCTTTGTTGAGGACCCCATCCTTAACCTATGGTCTGGGTCTCACACAATCTAAAATTGTCTCTGGTCAGAAGTGTGCACATAAGGTCACTGTGGCTTATGTGGTCATTATTTATTTAGGTTTCCTCACAATCAAACTTCAGAGATGTGCACAGAAATCCACTGTAGCTGTCTAGGTGCTACAAGTTGCAATATGTTAAGTAGATACCTTTTGTTGGTAAGGAGGTATGCTGTGTATATATATATATGTCTGACCACAACAAACTGAAATATATAAGTGTGGCCATTTGCTCTTTTTCTTGTATCCCTGTCTAACATTGAATGGGATACACTAAAAGTGGCCGTCTTTTGGGGGTAAGAATGAGGAAGTATTATGTGCAATACATATGACAGCAACAACTTGCAAAATATGTCTGTGATCATGTGCTCTTTCACTTTCATTTGAATCTAACACCAGAGGAGTGGGTAGGAAAGACCTATGATCACCACAAGTATTTGCCTTCTCAGTTTGTTTGCACTGCTGTTTTACAGGCTTTGAACACAACTCACTTCAACATTGAAAGAAACAAACTAAGACAGAATTTATTTCTTTACTCATGATTTTTATTCAGGTCATTAATGGATAAAAAAGATGGAAAAAGCTCTAAAATATAACTTAGAACATCTAGAACCCTCATAGCTTCTAGTGGCAACCCCAGACACCTGGCATAATTTAGTTACTTCCTCCACAGTTAATACAATACAGTCTTGGCCAATTAGGGTGTGTTGAAAGTATGAAAGGGAAAAAGCTAAAGTACTAGATGAAGTCTGAAAAAAAAAGAAGAAAAAAAAAATTATCTGAATGGTCTATGGCCTTGATGGGTGGAAAAGTACAGTTTTGTACCTACCATAAATGTAGATGTTAGAGTGTTCACCCTGCTGCAGTCATCACACTTGGGTTATCCTGTCGTCAGGCGGTCCCGCAGTCGGACGGAATTCCAAAGTCTTGGTCCGGCATCAGTTGCTGTCACTTCTTCCCTGACGTCAGTGCGCCAGGGGTGTATACAATGCAACCGACGCCATTTTCTTCAGTTTTTCTTGCCCCAGATGTCAGGTGCCCCCAAAAAGGTGGTCAGTAATTAGTACCAAATTGAGTAACCTCTGCACAAACACAAAATCCCTTCAGCTATAAGCAAATACATCAGTAAGGTATTGAAGAGACTTAGCCAGTAGATCAGAGGGGATGGAGGGAGGGTAACCTGGACTGCAGCAGGGTGAACACTCGAACATCTACATTTATGGTAGGTACAAAACTGTACTATGTTCGTGTTACCCTGCTGCAGTCATCACACTTGGGTTGAATCACAAAGCTAAGGATGGGAGGAGGTATCATAGAGGGTTAGTGGAGGCTATAAGGCCCTGCAGAACTGCGGTGGCGAAGCCCGCCCTAGTCTTAGAATAAAGAGGTAAGTGATAGTGTTTGGTAAAGGTGTGTACTGAACTCAAGTTGCAGCTTCTAAAATCTCCTTGGTTGGAACCCCCCTGAGAAAGGCTGTAGATGTAGCAGTTGCCCTGGTAGAGTGGGACCTAATGGTAGCAGGAACTGGTTTTCCATGATGGGTATAGCAGAAACGTATGCAATGACCTATCCATTTAGAAATGGTTTGCTTTGATATAGCCTTCCCTTGAGAAGCTGTAGCATAGGATACAAAGAGCTGGTCAGATTTTCTGAAAGTCTTAGTTTTGTCCAAGTAGTAACAAAGTTGCCTGTGAATGTCCAAGGAATGCAGGAGTCTCTCACCTTTGTTCTGTGGATTTGGGAAGAAGGTGGGTAAGTGGATGGTTTAGCCACACTGGAAACCACCTTAGGCATAAAGAAAGGATTAGTTCGTAGAGAAACTCTGTCTTCATGAAAAATGAGGAAAGGTTCGACTGCCATTAGTGCCTGTAGCTCTGAGACTCTTCTAGCTGAAGTTATTGCTAGCAGCAGGGCAGTCTTCCATGATAGGAACTGAAGATCTGCAGAGAAAGCTGGTTCAAAGGGAGGTAGCATTAGTTTTTCCAGAACAAAATTGAGGTCCCATGTTGGTGTAGGAGCTCTCCTGGGTGGTCCAATGTTTTTTGCCCCTCTGAGGAACTGCCTTAGAAGTGGATGCGAAAATAAAGGTGGATCCGTGTTGTAGTGGGCTAAAATAGCTGAAGCATGGATTTTAATGGAGGAAAAAGAAAGTCCTTTGTGCAACATCTCAGTTAAATACTGGAGAATGTGAGGCATGTGAGGCTGAATTGTGTCTTGGCCTTTAGCTTGGTTCCAGGCACAAAACCTTTTCTATTTGTCCGAATAAGCCTTCCTGGTGCTTGGCCTTCTGGCTTCCAGAACAACATCCAGAACTGCTTGGGAAAGAGGAGCTGGCTGGAAGTTTAGTTGATTTGCCATGCAGCCAAATTTAAGGTTTTGAGCTGGCTGTGAAGAATCTGATTGTTTTGTTGTGTGAGCAAATGGGGAATTTGTGGCAATATCCATGGTGGGCCGTGGGCCATATTCCTCAATAGCGGGTACCAGTGCTGGTGTGGCCAGTCTGGAGCTATGAGAATCAGTTGTGGTCTCTCCTTTTTGACTTTCAGAAGTACCTTTGTGAGGAGAGGCAATGGAGGGAAGGCATATACTGTCAGGTTTTTCCAACTGAAAGAGAGTGCGTCCACTTTCCAAGTTTGATGGTGAAGTGTCCTTGTACAAAATTTTGTTAGTTGATAGTTTTGAGGACTGGCAAACAGGTCCATGTCTGGAAGGCCCCATTTTTGAGTTATCATTGCAAATATTTGTGGATCTAGTTTCCACTCGTGGGGATCCTTGATGTTTCTGCTGAGGTCGTCTGCCAATGTGTTCTTCTGTCCTGGCAGGAACTGAGCTTGTAACTGAACTTGGTAAGCCAGAGCTGTGTTCCATAAGACCATTGCTTGCCTGCATAGAGGGTAGAAATGTGTACCCCCTTGTTTGTTTATGTACCACATTACTGTGGTGTTGTCCGTCTTTATTGTAAGTTGTCCTGGATGTAATAGATCCTTGAAGGCTGTCAGAGCTTTCTGTACAGCTAGCATCTCTTTTTGATTTATGTGCAGATTCCTTTGATCTGCAGTCCATACGCCTTGAACGCACTGTCCTGCCATGTGTGCCCCCCAGGCGTAATCTGATGCATCTGTTGTGATAGTTTGCCTGGCTGGGGGCAAGGTGAAAGGCTGACCCTTGTTGAGGTGACATGCCTGTGACCACCATAGAAATTCCTGTTGTAGGCAGGGAATGAGAGATATCACTGTGTCCAAGCTGTGGCTGTGTTGAGACCATACGCTTTTTTTTAGGTACCACTGTAATTTCCTTATATGCAGCTTTGCAAATGGTATTATTAGTATGCAAGATGCCATGAAGCCCAAGGCCTGCAGAATTTTTCTTGCAGTTAACTGGGTCTTTGTTGCCATTGTCTTGAAATATTGAGTCAGTTGTAGTTGCTTGTCTGGTGTAAGATAAGCCTTCTGGGCCGTTGTATTCAAGCTGGCACCCAGGAATGTCATTTTTTGAGAGGGTACTAGTTTTGACTTCTTTTCGTTTACTGTGTACCCCAGGCAGTTTAGTAGATGTTTTACAAAGGCCAGATGATTTAAGAGAATGTCTTTGCTTTCTGCTTGGATGAGGCAGTCATCCAGGTATGGGTATATTTGAATTCCTCTCTGTCTGCAGTATGCAATTACTGGTGCCAGGCATTTTGTGAAGACTCTGGGCGCAGTAGATAAGCCAAAGGGCAGTGCAGAGAATTGGTAATTGGTTGAACCTGCAATGAAACGGAGGTATCTTCTGCAACTTTGTCTGATAGGGACATGCAGGTATAACTCCTTGAGGTCCAACGTTACTAGCCATGCTTCCTTGCCCAACATGGGAAGAAGCTGCTGTAGTGTTAGCATCTTGAATTTGGGTACTTGTAAGTAAGTGTTTAGAATTGAAAGGTCCAGAATTGGTCTCCAGGCATTGTCCTTTCTGGGCACTAGAAAGAGTCTTGAGTAAAATCCTTGGCCTTGCCCTCGAGTAGGTACCAGCTGAATGGCTCTCATGTCCATGAGAGCTGTAATTTGTCTTTGTGCCTCTGCCCATTGATTTTGTGGCAGGTTTGGCATTCCTCTTTTTATTGGCAAGGTGTGAAAATGGAATCTGTATCCTCGTAAAATTATGTCTAGGACCCATTTGTCCTTTGTGACGATGTGCCAGTTGTCTGAAAAAAGTGCAAGTTTCCCCCCCAAGGGGGCTGCCAAGAGAGTATTGCTTGGCCAGATGAGGTGCAAGTCATTGAGTTTGCCTTCTGGTGGACTGGGACCTGTCTTCTCCTCCCTTCTGTGTTGTAGTGCCCCATTGGCAAGGTTTGTACTGGGCTTGTGGTTGTCCTCTGCCCCTTGGACGTCTGTATTTACCCCTCTGTGGTCTGTCAGTAGCTGGAAAGGACCAATTTTTTGTTGGCCAGTTTCTGCTGAAGCGAGGGGGTTGTACCTGTAGGAAATCCTTGACTGTCCTCCATTTTCTTTAAGACTTCTTCTGCTTTAACTCCAAAACGAACATCCTGCTGTAAGGGAGCATCTAGAAGTTTTGCTTTAACATGATCAGGCAGAGTTTGTTCCTTTAACCAAGCATGCCTACGTATAACAGACCCAGTGACAGCTGCTCTGCAGGAGGCCTCCAAAGAATCAAACCCACATTGTAAGGTATGTTTGCCCACATGTTCAGTGGCATGCAACAGATCCTGTACTTCTTTCAATTCAGATTGTTGAGGGAGAGTGGTTATTCTTTGCTTTAACTGAGAGATTAGGAATTGCTGATACTTAAGCATGTGAAATTGGCAATTTAGTGCCCTCATAGCTAGTGTGGCTGAAGTGTAAACCTTTTTCCCCCACCTGTCTAGTGCTCTGGAATCCCTCTCAGAAGGTACAGGGTTTTTAGCCATAGAAACCTTAGCCCCCTTGGGACCCTGGGAGATAGTCTCTGGGTCAGCTACAGGGCTTTTGTAAAGAAATTTGTGGGAATCAGGCACTCTATAGTATCGGTCAGGCTTAGCCGGAGCAGGAGGTAGGGAGTCTGGGTTCAAACTGGATTCTAAGTAAACATCATCCACAATGTCCAAAACTGGTGGGATGGCAAGTGGTCTGTATTGGGGGAGTAAAAGAAACACTCTGAGCCTTTTCTTCGAGTCAGAGTAGTCCTGACCTTCCCAGTGAAAATGTTCCCTCATAGTGTGTAAAGTTTCCCCAAAGGAGTAGTCTTCAGGAGGAGAAGCTGAGGGAATAGAATCCTCAGCATCAGAATCTTCATAAGGGGAGAAGAAGTAATCTTGGTCCTCAGAGGAGTCTGAAGAAATGGACACTTGTTCAGAGGATGCATAATCTTCCTCTTGTCTAGGCCTTTTGTCAGGAGGGGGCTGGGAACCCCTGATTAAAGAAATCAAATCTTCAGCCATTTTGAGCATCTGTTTCTTAGGCATGGGGCCTTGAACAGGAGACTGAAGTGCAGTCCTTTTAGATTTAGTAGGAGTCTTAGTCTTAGAAAACGTTTTAATGGTGAGCGTCGGTCTGAAAACGCCTTCAGAAACCGATGACATTTCTGTAGCACCGACGTCTTTTGCAGCAATGTCGTCGGTAGGGCCTGAACTAAATGGCTGCGTCGGCCTGGTGCATTCCGCCAAAGTTTCCGGAGCGGTCTCTGGTTCCAGATCTGCGGTAGTCAGGGGCTGCATCGGAGCTTCACTGAGGACCGGAGAACCGAACACCGGACCAGCCGAGGCCTCGGAATCTAGCTTAGGCCTGGGCTGTCTGTCCTTATCCTTGCGTTTTTTGTGCACGCCGGTAGTCGGTTGCTCCGACGGCATGGTGTAGTTAAATTTCCTACCGAAGTAGTGTCATGCGAAATCAAAGCGTCCTTTAATAGTACGCTTATTAAACCTAGCACAAAAATGACAACTAGTGACGTCGTGGTCTGGGCCTAGGCAAGGTATGCAATAAGAATGAAAATCCTTATGAGGTATTTGCTTCCCACAAGAAATACAATTGTTAACTTTTTCTGACATCGGTCTGAGGCAAGAAAAGTTTCCCCAACGGGGTACTTAGCTTTATAGAATACTTCGGTCTGAAAATTGAATTTGAAAATCTCAGGAGTCGGCCGACCGGCACTTGTGAACTGCTTCTGCTTCAGGCACCGCGCGGCAAGAAAGACTGAAGAAAATGGCGTCGGCTGCATTATATATACCCCTGGCGCACTGACGTCAGGGAAGAAGCGACATCAACTGACGCCGGACCAAGACTGTGGAATTCCGGCTGACTGCGGGACCGCCTGACAACAGGATAACTCAAGTGTGATGACTGCAGCAGGGTAACACGATGAACATCTTGGAGGGGCACTGGAGTGTTTGAGGGGCAATATGGAGTTATTTGTCTAGTGCTCCATTTCACCTATGGCTGGCCTTGCTGATCTCAATCAGGCATCCAAGATGTTTAGATTCGATATAGGGAAAGAATAAGTGGATACTGAAACATTCTGTGGATAAAACTGACTAACCCCAACCCTTTGATCATAGTTAAATGATCAAAGAGTTGGAGTTAGTTGACTGTTTGATCACAATTAAATGGATATTGACCTGCTGTAATACAGCTTCACCCCATTCCAGTTAGCCCTTCACGTTCAGCTGCTTCTTGCAGCCCTCTTTGCTGTGAAGTCTCCGGTTACCACTGAGTTTTATACACATTTTCATGACATTTCCATTAGTCCTATGTGCCTGTTTTATGAAATGCACATTACTCTTCTGTATTTCATCCACATTAGAATATAAATAATATACTGTGCATGACAGTACTGCTGCAGTGCAGAATGACAGTTTAATGGTTTTGTACATCACTATGTGACATTTACAATGCTGATGTGCCTGCTTTGATGGAATACACAGCACAAGTATAATTACCCTTATCACATCCACAATAATTGCTGACATCATGGTGCAGTGATTAATGTTGTTGTCTCACAGCTTGTCATTCTATGGCTTGAGTCCTGCATGGGATGCTTTCTGTATGGAGTCAGTATTTCCTTCCAGTGTGGAAAAAGAACTTTAATTAGGTGCTCTGGTTTCCTCCCACATCCTGCAGAGTTGGTTGGTGAAACATCAGTCCTTTAATTGCCTATAGTATACACTCATTCTGCTAGTGAATGTATGTTCATTTCTTGCAATGCCAGTGCCCTGTCCAGGATTTCTCTGTCTTGTGTCCTGTGCTTGCCAAGGTAAGCTTTGCCTTTCCTATGATCCTTAGTCGGACAACACTGGTATTGAAGGATGAATGAGCATGCACAGCAATTAAGAGGGTGCAAGTACAATATTTGAAAATGGAAAAAAATGGCTGCACAGTGAATCAAAGTTGGACAGTGTGCACAGAAGTAAAATAATAACGTATTTGGGAATATTGATGCTGGATCTGTTTTCTTTACTTATTCATTTATTAACTGAGTAAGTGGAATGACCATCACAAACCTCTTTAACCCCAACATTGGACATGAGAGCAATGGTAAATACACTATACAAAAGCAAAGGGAACTGCAAAAGATACTTTAAGGAGTTTAGTACCTGAAGAAACAAGAGCTGGGGTGCCTTCTGTGCTGAGTCTGCATGTCCTCCCTGTGGTCACATGGGTTTCCTCCGGGTGCTCTGGTTTCCTCCCACATCCCAAAGACATGCTGTAGGTGGATTGGGCACTCTAAATTGGCTCTAGGTATGAGTGTGTGCCTTCTGTGGAAGGTTGGGTGCCGGGCTGGCAACTCGACACTGTAAAACTCCACTGCCAAGCAGACAGGTGATCCGCTGTGGCGACCCCTTACCGGGAAAAGCCAAAAGAAGAAGAAGTACTTGAAGAAACAAGGCCAAGGCACTCTGCTCTTGGTCTGAAGGAATTCCACAGAGACAAATAGGAAATGGCCTGTGTGGCAGTAGAGAAGAACCTTCTACAAGGGCTTTATTTACTGAAGCCTATCCAGCTCATGTTTTTTTAGGCCCTTCCACAATACTATAAAGCATAAAGCTCATCATAGGG